>NC_082344.1:56088862-56692028 GCF_027477595.1 Haemorhous mexicanus
ATGTTTAGGCTCACTACAGAGTAAGTTTGTTATAAAAAACCAAAAGTTCCACCCACCCTATCCTATTTCTGAGCAAAGTGACTCAAGAAAATGGTGGTTTTACTGTAAAAAGGTTCAGAAAGCCCAGAAAATCTTGTTTTCAGAGGGAGTAGTTTACCAGAGAAAGTAAAAATACTTTACCACACAAGCTGTTTGTCACTGTATTTATGAGTAATTCTTTCACAGTAATGCATGCAGACATCGTTTTTTATACTCAAGCTTTTTTTCAAAGTAAAATGCAGACAGTTACTCCATGTACTAGCTGTGGCTGGAGTGGAGTTAATCATCTCCACAGCAGCTCTATACAGTGCTGTGCTTTGGGTTTGTGGCTAAGCAGTGTTGGTATTTTTTGTGCTATTTTCCCACTCTGCACCCAACTGTCCCCACTGTGAGTAGGCTGGGGATGGGCAAGAAGCTGGGAACAAACCAGCTGGGACAGCTGAATCCTGCTGGATGAAGGAATATATCACACCCTGTGTATGTACACCAGCAACAAGAATGGACAGAAGAATAAGGAGAGAGGAGTTTTGGCTTCCAAGGTGGCCCTTTTTCAGAGGTTGCCAGGTCATCTGTCTGCATGAAGTGGTGAGTTCTTGCCTTTGCATCACTTGGTTTTTTTCTCTTTCCTTCACTTATTAATCTGTTTTTTGTCTCAAGTAAACTTTTCTCATGATTACTCTTCTTGTTTTGTCCTCCATCCCACTGGGGCTGCGGTGCTTGAGTGAGCAGCAGTGTGGGTCCTTAGCTAAGGGCTAACTCACAATGCTTTATCTACATTTTTGTAATATGATGCTTCTGTTTTATGAAGTTGTAGAACTTGGTTCTCTCTGTGCAAGAATCCAGAAATGCACCTAAATGCAAGTCTGATTTTGAGGATGTTACTCCAGCCATGTGATGGGAAATGAAAGTAATTGTTTAGATGTTTAAAGCCAGAAATGTATAAGTATAGTCCTGAATTTTGCCCTTACCAAATATATTTCCAGGACAATGCCAAAAGTGGGATGTTTGTTACAGAATCTTTTGTAAACTCCTTTAATGAGTTCCTAAATACACATGCATGCATAAATATGCATGAGGAAAAATAATTTAATTCTTTACAAATGTGTTGCATATTTGCATGGTCATTAACAAATGAGCTCTAGGCCATGCATTGAAACAGCCACATAAACAGCAGCAGCAATATGATCACTCTTTCCCCACTTATCTGATAAAGGTGCACACTTCAAGATCATTAAGCTTCCTATGTGAATAAGAGACATGGTGATCATACTGATTTCCATTTAGTTTAGTAGAAGCATAAGATATCTTTCTCCCATGTATCTGTATATAAATACACACATAAACACATTATTTTCTATTTCTAATGAATGGCTTTAGCTGTATAGATGTTGTTCAAAATGTTATTGTTTACAGGAAACAGAAGAAAACCTAGATGTCCCTATGAGAAAAATAAATTATCTCATAGCAGAAAAATAAATTATTAATCTCTTCTGTTGCTCCCCAACACCTCACCAAAATGACTTCTTGAGCAAATTTCTTTAAAAGATACATCTATCTCTATTCTCTGATGATTTCAGAGCTTGTGCACAAAAGGCTCAGATAGGTGCATTAGAACAGAAGCAGTAGATATGTAAAAAATAAAACTACTTCTTTTTACAGCTTATATTTATATTGGGGAGAAAAAAAGGTAAAAATGACAATTTTGATATCACAAATAAAAGAGTTTCTCATGCATTTTTTAAATATAAAATTGTTGCCATGAAACATATGATAAAGTATACAATATATTTTAAATCTGCTTGCAGATAAATAAAACAAAGTAAAATAAAAGCAATAACTTACATTCTGCAGATCTTGACCTTGCCAACATGACTTGAAAAAGCTGGCAAAAAGGTTGTCCTCTTGTTGAATTGTTTGGCTCATGTTTTATGCACAAGCATGCTTTGCCTTCAGATTTGGCATGAATGTCTTCCTGTTTCCCTCAGGGACAAATGCATCCAGGGCAACAAATAAAAAGGACAAAGTCCCACTTTCTATTACAGTTTAAGATAACCTTCATGATACAAGTTGCTAACACAGATCAGAATCTTTCTTTCTACCTTTCTTTCTATGTCATTTTTGTTTCAGATCATCAAAAATCTTTTTGCAATAATGTGGAACATTCAGTTGATTTCAGGAGTGGTTAACCATGATCTGCATTGTGTTTGGGAACTAATTATAGATTATTTTTCCTGGCCCTTTTTTGCATAGCTGATGTTTGGCTCTGTGTTCTGGCACGTGGAATTTGGATGCACAGTGACTCAGTGGAAATGGCTTTCCCAATGTGCTTCTTCTTGAGTAAACTTAATCTGCTTTTCTTCTTTGTCCATTACTTTCTCTTGAGAAGCACTGATTTCATGTCACAAACCTCAAACTTTTCTGATTTCGATGGAGATTTTTACCAACTTTGCTGTAGACATATTTCAATCCTCTTTTACAATGGGGTGTTCTCCAAGCTTGCTCTTGACAGTCAAGCTCCTATGTAAAGGGAACATTAATCCTAAAGTATTCATTCATTGGCGTAGATACAAAACAAAGTATGCATGCTTTTTTATATGTAGTTTATAGTGTTTTCAGCCTCATCCTTGATAAACTGATTATTAAAAAAAAGACTATTTGAATGCTGGACATTTCTGTCAGAGGCAAACTGCAGGAGAAGCAGTGTTTTTTTTCCAGATAGATCAATACATTTTTGCTCACTGAAGCAGAATGGAATAATTAATACTGCTGTATACTGCCATTTTGCTACAGATAAATGTTACCCTTATTTAATACAACAAAGCTCACGGACCTAAGCTCTAAACTCTTTCTAATCTTCTGTACATGTATTATAAATGTATGAACAGCTTTAAGGGTTTGAGTATGAATCAGTAAAAGCCATTTAAAATAAATTATACTTAATCCATGGTTTGAAAATTTAAAAAAAATAACTAAAGATCTATTCTAAAACATAAGTTAGACATGCAGCATAGCTCAATCTTTAATTTTTCCAGTGTGAGATAGAATTTCCATGTTACTTAAACACAATTCTTCCAAATCTCCTTTCACAGGCAATTTGTAAATCTTCAGTGGAATGCTTTAAGATCTATATATACCTGAGATATACCAACATTTTAATATTGGAACTTTTTAATGTTATTCAAATCCCTTTGGGAAATATGTAGCAATACACTTTGTTAAATGAATATTAAATTACAAATCCCAAAGGCCTGTTGTCATGTGCATTAAAAAAATCCCAAAACCCAAAAAACCCCAAAAACATATTTAGTTGCAGCTTTCTCCCTGAAGCAACTAAGAATATTTTTTTTCAAATTAGCTATACCTATTATGTAAGCCAGTTTGAAATGCAGCTTTTTGCAGCTAGACACCCATGTAAACACATAAACTGGAGACAATAGGATAAACTTCCATCAAGTATCAACTGTAGTAGAAATTTGACTGATGGGCTTTTATCAAGTAAAAATTGTGTGAATATTGGTTTTGAATATAATTCAGTATTGTTCCTCAGTATTCTTTTTTTTTTTTTGTCAACATAAATCTAACTTTTATTAATTTATTAGGAATTTATTAGTCGCTATGATGTTGTGTAAAAACAATACACTGATGATAAAGAAATTATATCTTTTTAATACACAAAATGTCTTATAGTATAGGCTACCTGGTCATCAGAGTAGGTATCCAAACCTTATAAAGAATGTCATGCCCCCACCCTGGTCCAGGCCCAGCTTGCATGTTTCAGTAGGGCAGTGTGGAGCACACTGATAAAAGATGATAAAATAAAACAAAGCATGCACATGCACAAGACAGGATTAATCTGCTACTAGCTTATAAATGGAGAGAAAGAGAATGCCTAAATAAAGAAGCTTAGTCCACTTTAAACAAGAGTTCCCATGTTTAGGAAGTTTAGAAGAACAATTTCTGCATTTGGGGTTGTTTATATTCTTCTGCAATCAGAGAAGTTGAGTTTTTCTCCTATACCTTTCTGTTTTAGAAATTTCCCCTATAACTTTCTGTTTTAGAGTAAGATTTAGATATTTTTTTCTCCAAAAATCCTTAATGTTGTTTTTAGTTACCAGAAGAGTAGATTGAATAGGTCACAATTAAAATACATAGGGTCTTCTCTAAAAACTGTAAAATAAGAAATCTCATGACACTAGCCCAGTATTTCATTCTTCAGTGTAGAACTCAGCATGTATGCAGCATACCACTGATGTTAATGGATCACTGGTATTTTTCAGAATACTAAGGTCTATCTCAGAAAACTGTGTTGCAGACATTGCTTTAGAGTGCACCTAATGCATTATCTTGAAGTCCTCCAACAAAAACTCTATTGGGATGTCAAATTATGATGATCTTGAGCTTTGCAAGCGAAAAATAAAATATGTCTGTGGTGTCTTAGTGACCTGATCTGACTTAAAAATATGTTATTTAATTTGCTTTTCTTTTGAATGTGAAGCTTAATGGTAATAACATTATCTGACTGCCCATTTGTTTTGTACACAGGAGGTCTAGTGACAAATAACACTGCTACTATTTTGTTTTCTACTCATCCAGTTGCATATCTATAATCACATACACACACACACACACACACACACACATACATATACATACATACAATTAATATATTTTGTGTCTCTTGGGAAATATATTCAAAGAATTTTGTGATGTCCACTATCATCTCACTGTATACAGAAAACTTTCTTCAAGTCCACATTATAAAGCAATTGCAAATATATTTTTAACTCACAACTGTATTTGGAAGATAGCATCTATACAATGGTTGAGTTTGGGGGGAATCCTGGAATATCACTTAGTCCAGCTTCCCTCTTTGAAGTCATGTCAGGTAGGACAGCTTGCTAAGTTGTTTATGAAGAAGGAGAAGATTCTCCTGAACGTTCTCTTGAGTACATAAAACTATTCCAGCTCTCTCAGCTTATTCTTGTTTCTCACCAATACCAACTAGAGGGAAGGAACCTTTCTGGCAGGAACACCTGCTGGCATTACTTTTCCTAATGTAATCTGGGAGGCTGTTGTTCTGCTTTACCGTAAGGCCATACTGTTAAAAAAAGTCACTATAGTTAACAAAATCCATAACTATGAATGAAGACTCTATTTTTTTAACTTAAAAAAAAAATAGAAGAAGACAAAGGTAATTTTTAACTAGTTTAATGAAATTATTTGTCTCTAAACATTACATCCATATCTTTCAGTTCGGATTTTCTGTGAATAATTGATCCACAGAGAACGAGTGTACAAACTTCATTAATTTTTTAATATAATTGGGTGAAGTGGATCATTCTTTCCAACCATCTATCCAGTCCTCACTTGGTCTTTAAGTCAAAAACTCTGAAAGATGTGTCCCTTGCCTTTTGTTCTTTCTCTTAGGTTCAGTTTTTAACACAAATATTTATAGTTTCCTGGGTTTGTCCTGGTAGACTCACGGACTTTTGTCCAGCTCAACTCTTCCTATCAAATAGACATTGAAAATAGCTATTAAAAGCTTAAATTGTCAAACATCCTTCAGCATCTCTTCCTTCCTTGAAACATTCATATGGAAATACTCTGCCCCTTCAAATCATGTTCAATGTAAGTTCAGTGCTTATATGCTAGCACAGAACAGAACTGACATGGCTGCATATAGTTCAGTGTCAATATAATATTTAAACAGAGAAGAAAAAAACCCAACCAATAATAAAATGGCTAAATGTCCAGTGTAATTTCTTGCACTGAAATCATTGTGCTTATGACCTTCTTCAAGGTGGGGCTGTTGTAACTGTCATGTTTGATGCACCTGTACTGTAAAAGAAATGTTGACCCTGATGAGCTGTAAAATCTACCAGAAAAGGTGTATAAGGACATTCATAGGTACAGAATTGCTATGCTAGCTGTTCCAATATTTGGTTAAGACAAAGGTCTAATAGTAGGTCATTTAACAAGAGCATTTTCATTTCATAGTTTTCACAAGTAATAATAAAATTAGCAGAAAGATTTTCTGGTAAAAACTGACCAATTAAAAAAAAAAAAAAGTATTTGCTAAGCTAGCATATTGAAAATGTAGGATAGAAACTAAAGATAACATTGCTCTTCTTGCCCCATGCATCCTCCCCTCCAGCTTTTCCAATCTGATGATTGTAGAAGTGACACGTATTTTATGCTTGATGGATGAAAAGAGACAGTAAAAGGCAAGATGAGCTAATAACAGTAAAGTCTGTATTGAATCAGAAATGTGTTGAGGTACTGAGAGGAATCAAGATACGTGCTTCAATCATTAGAGTTTGTCACAAGTGAGATTTGTTGGCTGATGTGCTGTCAAAGTACTGAAAGAGAAAGGTTTTATAACAAGCAGCTAGACATGCAGAAAAAGAAGTTTAGGACCCAAAGGACTCAGTATAAATAGAAGTTATAAAGTGAAAAAGAGTAATAAAGTTGGCATCAAGAGAAGGGCAATATTGATCCAGACTTTAAAAAAGACAAAACTTTTCCAGACACCTTGAAAAATGATAATTTTAGTTTTTATTTTCTTAAAAATCATTACTTTTAATAATTAAGCATGTCTTCACTTCTCAGAAGAGAAAAACTCAACAATGCTCAAGTTGCATATAACTGTGAACACTATTCTTATCCCATCTATCTGCCTTTAATGCATAATACATTATCTTAAAAATATGGATGTGATCTAGTTCTGGATTGGTCTGAGCATACATTTCCTTAAAAATACATCTCATTGTATTGAAAAATTTACCTAATTTATATCTACTGGTAAGTCTTTTAGCACTTTTAAAAGTGCTTCACTTCATTGTAAAATCAGGTTAGTGTTAACGATAGTACTTTAAAGAAATTATTGATGTTTCCTGAGAAAATGTAACAAACTGACTTTCCGATTGCAGAGTTTGTTCTTCCAGAAGATTTTTGGAATGTGTAGTGTTCTTCACAAATTCCTGCATGTTCCTTTCATCCAAATACTGTATTCTGTTATCTTCTACTTTACAGCGTTACAAAATTCTTTATACTTACATTTGATTTTGTTTTGTTTCCAAATGCTAGTGATTGACACAGTGTGCCTTTCTCTGCAACCGGACCTTTATTTCCCATAACCCTGCTCAAGTAATGACCACTACTGGAAGTTGTAGGGATGTGTTTTGTCCTGATGGCTGCAGCCATTTCAGAAGACTCAATCTATGCATTATGAGGGTGTGATGCAGAGATTAAAAAATCAGACTCAAAAATGATTACTGCAACAGCAAGTCTTAGAGCTCACAGAAAGAGAGACTATCTGGAATATTTTACCTGAGAGATGCAAAGGACCAAGGCCAAGCAGAATCAGAGGGAGAGCTGGTCTCTAATGAAACCACAGTGCAATTATTTTTTAGAGTGCAATGGGAGAGAGATAAATCACACAAATTGATACTTGTTTTCAAGAAATGGAGCTGTAAAGAATGAGAAATTTTCGAAGACAGAATGAAGTTGTTCAAAACGTCTGCATGTAACATGAAGGCTGCTATAAATACTCTGTTGGAAGACCAGTTAGACTGTGTGCCATAATTCAAAAAGAAACCAAAGTGGTCCAAAACTTCCTTGCACATCTTACTGGGAAAGTTAAGGAGGCTGTTGCAGCTAATAGTTTGACCTCTTGGTCAAGTAGGGAAAAGAGAAATTCATATAAAAACAACAGGTCAAATGTAAAGAGGTAATTTGGAGACCTCAACCAGAAAGGCCAGAACTAAAACTTTGCAAAGCATCATCAGATTGACAGCAAAACAGTACTTTAAACACATCAAAAGCAGAAAACCACATAGGGAATTGGTGAGGATGCCTGGTGTAAAGTGTATTTGCCAGTTGATAAGGCCATAACTAAAACTATCAAAAAATTCTTTATTTCAGACTTAATCTTGGCTGAAGGTGTGGATCAGGACCAACAACTGACCTTGACTTTCTCTGAAGCAGAGAGGTCAGAGAAGCTGGATCAGATTGAAGTAAATATACAGGAACTATTATGTCATCTAGACATAAGTCAGATGTCAAGAAATCAACAAAAACAGATGGCATTCAGTCAAGAGCTATGAAATATCTCAAATATGAAGCAGCTGGTCGACTAGACAAGGTGTATGACCTAGCATTGCAAACAGCCACCACAAGAGGACTTTGACATTGACATCATTAACTCTCCAAAAGCTGCCAAGGAAGGGATTCTGTAAAGTGGAGATCAGCAACTGACTTTTATCACTGGTTTGACAGAAGAATCTGTAAGAAACTAAAGCTTGAGAATCAGTATGGCTTGTGTGGAGCTGTGGAGTCAAAGTTTATGAATGGGACTCAGTTGGCATAAACTATTTTTAGAAGCATTTAAGAAGATCTCTCATCAAAAGTCATAAAAGGGAAAAATATATCAGGGCATTGGAGAAAGATCCTTCAGTGGATTCAAGATGATTAAAGAATGAGATGCAAATGGTTAGGACATAATTATCTCTCTAGGGTGGTTCCTTCTGGAGAGCTGTCAGTATGAACTTTCTTCAGTAACTTCACCAGTAACCTAGAGGACACTCATGGATGCTCCTTTAGGCTTTTTTAGGTTGTCAAAATTATCAGGATCAAAGAACTGCGGATGAACCTCACAAAACTGAGACAGAAGGTAAAAAGGTGGCAGATCACCTTCATAAAAGTGAACATAAGGGGTCATTAAGGAAAAAAAAACTCAACCTCAACCACAGTGAACTTGGAACTAGCAGATATGAAGCAGATCTCGAAACCCTCATTCCCAGCTCTCTGAAATCACTGATTTGATGTGTCCATTTGGTAAGAAAAAGGCTGACAGGATGGGCCTGCATTTGCAAAACCATGCAGTCAGAGGATTACCTGAAGGCAGATCCTTCACTAAAGGTTCACTAAGTACTACCACATCAAAACCAGGGGCATGCAATGAAGTTTACAGAATAGTTTAAAACAGCCTCAATGATATGGTCAGCAGGTACTGATCTTCTGAAGAATGCTGCCGCAGCAGGCTGGGGAGACAGAAAATATTAGCAGGCTCAAAAGCAGATAAGACACATTCTGGGACAAAGGGTTCAGAGATGGGAACTAGAAGGGGGTGTACCCTTATGAGCACTAATTTTAGTTGCTGTAAAAGCAAGAATATGAAGAACCGGTGGCACAAAAGAACAAGAAAAAAAGTACAACTAGTAACACAAACATTGTATATAAAAATATAAGCATTAGTAATTATTCTCCCATATTTGGTCTGAAATTCTCTAATAGAGTGATGGATTAAAAAGATACCCAGCAGGTCATCTAGTCTATTTTCTTTGACTTATACAAGGAAATATACCTTCACCTGTCCTGGCAATTGTTTCTTTCATGCTGCACGTACTACATTTGCTTCCAATTTAGTCTCATGATTAATCATCTTAACAGGTGCAATTCTGTTTTCCTGCTATTTAGCCCTTCCCTATTGGTTCAGTCTGTTTGGACATAAAAATAATTTATTTTCCATCATGTCTTCATTAAGTATTTAATTGATATATTGAGAATATTCCAAACATCATTTGGTGCAAATGGAAATGTATTAAATTATAATGATTATTTGCATGTGACTGATCAATTAGTCTTATATTATCTTGCAATATCATGATCATGTTTTTTTGCATCAGATGGTAAACTCATAAGAAGCTCATTTTATTGTCTCTTAGTCAAGATTTATCTTTTGGCTGCTTCTTCCAATCCTAAATCTGCTGTTATAGATGAGATAAGTTTGACCCTTCAATGCTTACAAGGTGCTGAAAATGGCCCAGTTTTTTATCGTGTACTTATAAATTTGTTTATTTTTCTATTTTTGAGCTAAAATTAAATGAAGGAGGTTAACGCTGTAATTCCAGGGATCTTGGCCTTAACACAAGGCTTCAGGGCTTGCAAGCACTTCTAATTATATTATTTTCCAATTGCCTTTCAGTAGACTATCGCACAGTAATTTGAAGTCTTGCATTAATTTGATATGTTTATTATATTGTCTGTCTTACATCTTTTATTAGGATGATCTAAAATGAACTCATGTACTTTCAAAATTTAAAACATTATTATATGGTATTACTCCTCAGTTTCTTAGAAATAAAATCTGTAAGACTGGAACTGGAAAATATATATCCAAGGTTCAGTTATTACTCACCAAAGGTAAATTTTTGCTACTTGTGAGATGTCAAGTATTTTATTATAGGTACATATTCAAGCAGATGAGAGAAGTGGGCTAATTGATAAGGATCTGAAAGTAAACCAGCCGTATCACCGAATATATAGATCTACTTCTTTGATTGAGATATCATGATGTTCTCAATACCTAACTGAAATACAGCAAATATGTCTGTGTTTAAAGTGACTTACTTTATGGGAAAAATACTGTATTAAATAGGTTTCTAAAGGAAAATATCTAGTCCAGCACATAGCACACTATTTTTATGATTTTAAAAATGTTATAAATAGATCATTTTTGCCAAGATAAATATTCTAATTAAAGTTCTTCAGAGTTAGATAATCACAGCTGAGGCCTGTGTAAATAACAGGTATGAACCTCAAAGAATATATCATATATTTGCAATCAATAAATTAAGAGCTTTGATAGGGCATGACCTTATTTCTTTCTAGGTTGTGCACTCATGTTTTCTTCCCAAAGAGTTTTGTGTGTGTCCTCTACCCTTCTCTTAGTCTGATATTGAGTTGGAATAAAATAGGGCACGTTTTCTAGATAAAGGAACTTAGAAAGTTGTCTTAGTTCTCTTTTTTTGACCAAGAAATGGTATTCTCTGTTAATAGGAAGAGAGACGAAAGTACTGAGTACAAGATTAAAAGGGAGTAAAAAAATTTATGAAGACAAATTTGAAAAAAAAAATTAATCTTATATGGTGTCTAACAGTCAATAAAACTTAGGATAAAATGCATTCTTGATGGCAAATTAGGTTAAAGAGTACAACCACTCTATGTCTATTTGCAGGATCATTTCCAGGGCTGAAACAGACACCTGTTTCTAATCCTGTTGCCTTATAGATTTAACTGAGAGTTCTTGTTAAAAATCATATGATGTAGTCTATAATTTACTAAAATTAGGCTGAAATCACCAAGTTTTGTAAAACAATATCCTCCAGTTGTTGGTTCTGACTGTTAAAATGGGTACAGATTGTAATTTAAATGAGTTTGTCTGATCCATCTGTCATCAGACACATCTGTTTTTTGTTAAAGTGAGTATTTTTAAATAATTTGATCGATCTAACAAAATATTTGTAATTCAGAAGAAAGAACTTCTGTTGTTTTAATTATAAAGCAGTTAGACAGCTCACAAAGAATAGGTATTTACAATTCAATACATTAGTAAAAAGGTTTACGGAAATCTTCATTAAGGAAAAGTTTGTTGCAAAAACAAATCAGATGGAGTTCTCTTTATCTGTTTAGTTCTATGATGATTATAAATCTACAATTGGTAATAAATTTGAAACTTCATTCAGCAATAGAAGAATAAATACTCTCTACATATTTAGGTGCACTTAAAATAATTTATGCAATCATGTGGGGATTTTCAGTTTGTGTCCTCTAAGGGGGAAAAAAAAAAAAACAACAAAAAAACTTCCAACAGATTAGAGTGTAACACAGAAAGGATTTTTTCTTGTTTATTTGGAATAAACACGAATTAAAAGTGATCAAATGGTACAAATTTTGTTAATAGAACTCCACAATTTTCTTTCACTGTGGAAGTATTAAATGATCATGTTTTAAGGTGGGAACAAACAGGAGGTTTATCTCAATGACAGTTTATTAAATATTTTTGAACACAATTTAGAATCTAAAATATCAAAGATTCAATCAATTTTTTTATACCTTGCAGCTGATGTCAATTCAGATTCTGACTTGTTTTGTGCCACTCCACTTGATCACTTTCTGAAACAATTATTTTATGAAGATAGTAATTTTATCTGTAGAAAAACCTCTTCATTGGTCGCCAAAGTCAAGGGAATGAAATTTAAACAAAACCTAAGTATAAGAAACTAGCTACAAAAGTGATGTCCTAAACTCTCATTTCCATAAGTGGCCTTATTTGTGCAATCATTTTTGTATATGATATATTTCCATATTTTCTTTTTGGGAGGGAGAAGAGAAATGTGTGACTTCTACATAGCCAATTAGAGATATTGTTCTAAAGGTACTTTTTCAAATCTTGCTTGGATATGCTTTTAAGGAATGACTTTTAGAAATTGAACCATTAAGAAACAAAATATTTAAGAAGTAATTCCAATAAACAGAAATTATTTTGGGTGGAAGAAAAAAAAATTTTAGAATAGGGTTTTAATCTTCTCTGTTTTTAATAATGAAAATAATTATGAGAAAAAGTCAAAAATTAGGCAAAATCTTAATCACATTAACATTTCTGCAAGACTCTTAATCACATTAACATTTCTGCAAGACTCTCTATGCTACAGCAGGAGGAGAGTAACATATGGATCAGGTAGAACAAACAGAATTATGAGTCTGGAGAGACCATTTTGAACTTCCCAGTACCCACCCTGAATCCACCTCTTTAGCAGATTACTTTTTTCTGAATAAGTTTTGATCTAAAATAGTCCAAATTTTCTCAGAGCCTGTGATCATGTCCCGAACGTATCTTTTCACTAAGATGTTCATTAAAAAATACTAACTTGGGTGGAGGAAAAAGGCAATTAAAGTCACTGAAAGGGAAGACAGATTTTTCTGAAAGATAGAGAAACTCATAGAGTTAAATTTAATACCTGCATTAACACTCCGTAGGACAATAAAAAAAATACATTGTTTATATCTGGGTGACAGATCAGGAGAATCAATTTGAAGTCACATTTTTAGATTAAATTACCTCATTTAATTTCTTTGCCTCTTTACCATGTTTCATCATATCAAAATATTCATATAGACTCCAAGAGTGAGAGCTGTCAGTGTTTACAGTTCATCATTGCGTCAGACTTCTAGAGCTATTTTGTTTTATTAATGTTTTCCACCTCATTTTCTTCTTTCATATCAATATCACAAATCCAAAGAATTCCTCAGTGAGCTTTATCTGTGAAACAATAGTAAGAATGAGAAATGGGAACCTCACTCCCCTCACTATGTTTATGATACATATAGCCCTAGGTACAGCTGTAGAGAGAATCTGTTTTGACTTATGGACTACTGAGATTAAAAACAAAACAGTGACAATCACCTTAAAAACTCCTTCACTGAAAGAAAAAGTTTTCATAATCTACCATTTTGAAAAGAATCTTCTTGCATTGCAGATTCTAGACATTGTCCCCATGGAACAAATACCCATGTAATGATGAGAAGAGTTAGAAAAGGTCAGGGCTGGAATACCCCTGAGTAAAGACATTTGTGGTTAATTTTTTTAGCTTCTTTTATTTGCAAAAATGGTGCCAATCTAATCCACTTCTCAACTCTCTTCCTAAAAATTTCCCCATCTTACTTATCTCTCATAAAGAAGGGATTTCTCCCTTTCTTCTGTGAAAAAAAAATGTCAACTCATTTACTTGCTAAGAACTAGTTTAGGTATACACTACCATTTGGAGTCTCCATAAAATCAGTGTTTACAAGAGTTCTGGGCCCCCCCTTCAGATAAATACTTTAAGGGCTGTTGTGAATGTAGACATCAGTATGTGCAGAGCTATTTCTTTTTCACATCATGTAATTGTCTGAGATACTCTGCCCATCACTAGCCTTATTTAGTTCCTACATTTATGGTATGGATGGATATTTTGCATTCACCATCATTTTTCACAAACCCTCCTTTTTCTTGCTGCCTTGCTGGCTGAATCTACAATTTCAACTCAGCTAAGTTCAGCTGAGTTCTTTTTCCTGCCATGTCTGACTCATTTTATTACTTACCCAGTGGATCTTTCTTCCTGTCCTAGGTCATTGCTTCCACTTTTTTTTGCCTCACTGCTACATCAATTTTTTCCTGGTGATCTCTTCCTATTCTTGCTGAACCTTTGCATTTTCATTACTTCTGTTCAAATCTACCCTCTCCAGGGACTCTGAGACATCGTTTCACTTCATCCTACTCCTACAAATGTACCACTCCTTCAGCTCTCTATTACTGCTTACATGGAGATCCAAGGATAAGAGTACTTTATTAGTACATATATAATCATACTTATTCTAGTCAATCAATCAAATGGAATGGTTTCCTCAGAAATTATGAAAAGTGGGGACTACTGATTTAGCTTAAAACATTCCTTCTTCAATTTTTGCTTTTTGTCTGTGAAAGAATTACATAAACAGTGGGGGACAGAAATTTGATTGCTTGACAGAAACCAGAGAAACAAACTCCAACAGGGTGCTGCCAGATGAATGACAAAAGAAAGTTGAAAAGAATTGAATTTTTTCTTATTTATAGTAATCTGTGCTTTTGTATCTGAGAATGTTAGGTAAACAATTGAAGTAAATGTGATTTGCAAGCAGATGATATTTGTCTTTTGGTGTCAACTGTATGGCTTCTACTGTGGGTAGACTTGATTTTATAACAAAATGAATTGCACACTGAAGACTAGGAGTCCATTCTTCTCATTAATGTTTTTATTACTATTTTAATTTAAATTGAGCACTATTATTGAAATATATATCCTCTTTTTTACCCCATATTTAACCTAATATGGACAATTTGGGCTTAAAAAGTCTATATGAACAATTTGTGCTTAAAATGCCCATATTTTTGTTCATTCTGAAACTTAATGACAAAAAAAAAACCCAGATACAAACTAAACTCTTCTGCTTGTCTCTCTGAAGTATATTGAGAGACTTCTAGCTACAGTAGTGCAGTACTCACTAGCCTCTAGTGTCTGTGCTCATCTTGTTCTTTAAGAGAAGAAGTCCATATATAATGGCTTTGATAGGATAACACGAGTATGCTAGAGAAGCTGGTAAAAATTTTTCAAGGATTATGACATTGCAGCTTTTGTTTTCAAACATTCAAAAGGATTTGCTACAAGGTGACCTGCAAATACTTATATTTTCATATTAGAAAACCCTTTCACAAACAGGTTTTCACAAATCTGTATCAATAATTATGAGTTAGAACCCACATAAACACTATTAATACACTAGAGAGGATAGTATCTCATGACAATTAAAATTCACACCTCCATATCTTCATTAATTTCTTCCCTTAAACTATTCAAACACATTGTCAAATTTAGCTTGTCTTCATGTTTCTACGGTATTTTATGAGCTTCATCAAGAAAACAGCTTAAACTCTTTATTATATATAAGTAAAATACATAAATAAAATGAAAGTAAAATGCTGAAGGATCTTTAAAAGTTCTATGAATAATGGTTTAGAGGTAAAGAAACAGTTGTGATGCTTTCAATTATGATTGTAGATTGTCCATTTTGGAAGCTGGGAGTGCATCAGCAGGAGGTAATAGCAGACCTGATAATCCAGAGGAAAAATTGCAACAATCCAGATGTGTATTTTAACTTTTATAAAAGAGCTGAAGTAAGGTAAAATAGATAAACACATTGTGAAACTATTTTTTCTTTTGTGCGTGTGAGTGTAGCAGAGGAAATGTAAATGAAATATTATCTACCTTCTCTTACAAAAGTTTTTGTATCCTATATGAGGCTGGGTAAAAGAAAAATGTATTTTTCAGAAAATACCCACTTATTTGGCAATTGGTTTTAAAATACTTTTTTCCTCTAAAACTAAGATACTTCTGGTATAATTCACAACTTCCTTTTTATATCTGTTGCATGTAAGGTGTTGGATTTTTTTGGAAAATATTTTTGTCATTCTCTTTCCTCCACTCTTATCTCTACTCTAATGCAATTTTTCTCAGTCTTTGACCCTTATCAGGGAGTCTCCATGATGGTGGTCAATGTATTCCAAAACGTTGTCTTCAAGGACGGTGAACACTTGGTATTTAATAAAAACACAGAAACTTTTAAGTGGTCTGCTGCCTGTTCTCCAAAACATGCTCCAGAGAAGATCATAGTTCCTCATAGATTCCTGGAAAAAACCTGTTTTTAGAAACCTGAAGTGTGAGATTTTTAGCCATTCTACAATTCATTTTTGTATTGATTATATAAACACCCTACAGCAAAGAATACCTTCATAACTAGCATAACTATCTGTCCAGCTATCTGAGAGAAAATCATCCATATAATTCTACATTAAATTTTTACCCTTTTTTTTAAATGAAATAGAGGGAGGAATAGTACACAAAACTGATAGGAAGTTTGGAATTTTTTAAAATTATGTGTAATCTAAACAGATGCCTTTACCATGATGGTTCAGCTCCTGTGCAAACTAAGTGGAGTTCTGCAAGTCTTCAGATTGTATATATCCAATTCTTTAAGAATTCTTCAAGGCAGAATATTCACAGATATCCACGAGTCACACATGTGCACACTGTGGGCTATTTTTCTTCACTGCCTGTCTCTTCTATAAAACCCAGAAAGCACATATAATGCATAGTGGATATAGTAAACTAGTCTTTTACTCAAAATTTTTGTAAGAAAAGAGAACCTGGAAGAAAAGTGGGTAAAACGTTACATGATAAATATACTCAAAAAGGAATTTTAACTGGCAAAGTTAATTACATAGGATAAAGAATTAACCAAATGTTTGTGAATGGAGAATTGTTTTATCTTTCCAGGTTCCCACTGAATGTAAACCATGTTTATCTACCTTATGTAGAAAGATAAATATGTGATGGGTGTTTTTTAAAAACCCAAATTTCCATGCTTGTATCAAGTTATCCTTTCAAAGCTGATGTACTGAAAACTAGAACACTAAAACAACCTCTAGGTTTTAATCAAAGTCAAAATACTGTATGTTAACTCCAAAAACAGATTTGCAAAGCTAGCAGCCAAAAACTAACTAAAGTAAGCTATTTTCTTTTTAAAATTGTAAGCTTAAGAAGTCTTTGTTTCTGTTTTCAACTTGTGGTACATCTTAACATCTGGGCAATTATGCAAACCTGTAAATTATATTTTTCCCCTCTGAGTTAATTGGCATAAAATTATAATGAAAAGAATTCAAAACCTCAGTGCAAAATTGTAGACTCATAAAATGAAATTGTAAACATACTGATTAGCATGTAAAATTTTAATGAGACTGTGTTTTGATAGAAAAATCTTCAAACTGAGAGAGGTGTGCAGCAACTTCCAGAAATATTTTGCTTAATTAATGAATTTCAATAATTGATAGTTTTACCCCAGATTTAAGTATCATTACTGAAACCTCCTCTCTTTTCTTCTTTTTTAATGAGACTGCTGTAAAGAAATGTGAAGTTGTTTAAAACATAATCCCTTTCTTCTGAAAAGATTTGGTACAAGAAAGTTGATGGCCAAGTGAAAAATGGAAGTGCAATTAGTGCTTTTTATGTTTATTCCAAAGCCTATCATTCTGATACTGGAGGTGGGGGAGACCTCAGACTTATGGTCTCTGAAAAATCCAGAGAAATTGCAACTTTGTTTGACCCTAGCAGAACTTCCATATTATAGTAGAGTGGTTGTCCACTTTCCCAGGATTATAGGTAAATGTTCTTGCCTATGCTCAGAGAAAATAATCCTGCTCTTACACATGTTCAAAAAAATGATAAATAGAGGAAAATTCTTGTGGCTTTCCTCTCACACACAGAAAATGCCTAAAACACTTTTTATTAGGAATATGTGTAAAGGTTTGGTTAAAAACAAGCAGAAAGTTAGACTTACACATTTTGATCTCAACACGAATAAAATGTAGAAGGTTTTAAACCATCCATGAACTAGGCTTTTTTTCTTTTGTTTTAGCAGTTGGCATTTCCACTACTACCAAAGGAATCAAGGCTATGCTAGAGACCCTTCTGGGATGTGAGTCCGATGTCATAGACTCATTGACTCGCAGAGCAGCTGAGGTTGGCAGGGACCTCTGCAGACTGAATAGGCCAGGCCTCCTGCACAAGATGGTTCTTCAAGATCGTGGCCATCTATCTTTTAAAAGTCTCCACAGATGGAAACCCTGTGATACTCTAAGCAACCTCTTCCACTGTTGTTGAATCATCCTTAAAGAAAAAAAATTCTTATGTTTAATACTTGTACCTGCATAGTGTCCGTTGAAACTAAAAAAAGATTTTCAGAATGACTGTCATAAAATTTTGGCATGAAGAAAGTGGGAATAATGACCACTCCATTAAGAAAAGTTTTTTTTTCTGAAATTCTTGGTAACTTTTACAGGTCAGAAGAGTAGAGATAGATACCTTACTTAAAGTCCAAATTAGTAAACTTGGTCTTCATCCTTCAATTAATTTACAGGTGTCACATTTGTTCCCTCAAAAATCAACCACGGAACTTATGTACTGTACACTTCACTCATTGGGGGGAGTTTGATTTTTTTTTGTTACATTAGTGTGTATATATATATATATACACACACACATATATATATATATATATATATATACTCAGAAACCTGTAAGTGCATACTTATGCAAATTCTGGAAAGAACACAAAACCCTTCAGAATCACCACACTTAATCGCAACTTGGAATGAACACATACTGTTAACTTTTTTATTACATTTAAATGAAAACATGTTAAAACATTGAAAAAGTACATTGCATATCAGTTTGGAATATATTCAGTCGCTATGTTAATCTAAATATAAATCCTTGACTGGGCCTAGTTCACCTTAACTGCAAAAATATTCTGGTTTGTTTAGTAAATGTAGCTCCATAGAACTATGTGTAAATTCAATCAATCCATACTTCCTATCACTCCCAGATACCATATCCTACTGCTCAAAAGGCTGTGTGAAGCACAGAACACCTAGTAGAAACTGACTGATTCCGGAGAAGGTGAAATACATAATGATGTGCACCTCTTCTGACCTGTCAACAGAAAAATGCCAGAAAAGTTTTTAGCTAATTAAAATTCATTTCTACCCCAGGACAGGCACATACAGAGGTATTTTCCACTTTAGTTCAGTGCATCTTTCCATTCACACCATTGCAGGCTCTTGGGAATGGGGACAATAAGTAGTTTGGTTTTGGTCTTCAAATTGTGTTTATAGGTAGGAATCACTTGACTGAAACACTTTCCTATTACCTCCCTCTTGCTTCACAGTTTCACAGTAATGCTTATGTGAAAAGGTAAAAGAAAAAAATGCAGTTATGCAGCTGCGTGAGTTGCACATCCTAAACTTGAACAGGTTGTGGCATTTTGTGCCATATGGTATGCACGTCAGTGAAGTGAAGGGCATGCCTTGTCACATCGTATCCCATAATGACTTTTTGGGAGTGAAATATCATTTCCAGCTGAGGTGAGCCTTTCACTTCACTGATCTGCAAGTTACACGTCTCAAGTAACACAGCTGTTTTCGGAAACTAACCTCCTGTTAAGGGAAAGTGTGACTTGACAGAAATTCTAGCCTTTGATTTATGAGACCCAAGAACTTAACAAGATATAGAACTTCCTAATAGAAATTGTTCAAGATGAAAGTAGTTTTATAATGGACCAGTTGTCCTGATATCATGCAAGTTACAATAGCTTCCCTTCAGAAGGGTGATTTCATATAGCTAAGATAGATGTGTTTATTATTACAGGAAAAATCAGACTAGGCTTTTTTCCAGAGCTTACCATGAGTTTTCCAAACTAAGAAGAAATTATCTGTTTGTTGTTTTTGACTCATACCAGAAAATAAATTTTTATTCTCAGATAAAAACCCAAAAAATCTGGTTATTTGTAAGCTTTTGGACGATGCTAGCTGGTAAATTTCAAACATCATCTAGATCTTCCACTTTTTCATGTAAATTATCTAGGTCACTGGATAGCTAAGAACTAGGTAGACCAAACTAGGGAGCCATCAAAACAACCTTGTTGGGTCCTAGTGGCCCGTCACTTTCTGAGTAAAGAAACTTTTTCTAATATCCAACCTAGACCTTCCCCAACACAGCTTCAGGCCATTGCCTGAAGATTCTCATTATCACAGAGAAGGGATCAGTGTCTCCTCCTCCTCTTCCCTTCATAAGGAGTTTGCAAACTGCAATGGGATCTCTCCTCAGTCTCCAGGCTGAACAGACCAAGTGACTTCAGCCTCACCTCACTTCCCCTCAAAGCCCTTCACCATCTTGGAAGACCTCCTTTGAACACTCTCCAATAGTTTAATCTTTCTTACACTGTGGTGCCCAAAACTGCCCCCAGCACTCAAGGTGATGTTGGCCCAGCCCAGAGCAGAGCAGGACAATCCCCTCCCTTGCCCAGCTGGCCATGCTCTGCCTGATGCCCCCCAGGACAGCGTTGGTCCTCCTGGCTGCCAGGGCACTGCTGGCTCATGTGCTTCCTTACTAGTTAAATGACAGTAGTAAGTGCTTCAGACACATAACTTAGAATATCAGATTTGATCTAATTAAATGTAAGATCAGAAAATGTTCACTGATTCAGTTTATAAAATATGAATTTTTTGTGAGTTTCTGTGTTCCATTTTTAAGTTTTTTTGTTTTTTTTTTTTTTAAATTACTTTTCTCAAGACACTTAAAAGTCCCCAGATTTTGACACCTAGAGTTATGGATGCTGGAGGTTGACAACAACCTTATTAAGAACGTATTTTAGTTTTTAATTTAAGCCCTGTAATACCTCTTTACATCATTAGAACTTCTTTTGTCTAACTAAAACTTGAATTTTTACATTCTTTTGTTGTTCTAAGATGTCTGAAAAATATGTTGTCTGAATATACAGACTACCTATTTCCTTATAGATCTCAAATATATGTAAAATAAATTTTATTTTTAGCATAACCTTACATATTTGTCATCAAACTGGGTAGCAGTATAGATATTTTAAGTAAAATCGTTTATTGAGAAAGAAGAAAGATCTAAAACTGGATAATGTGAACACATTCAGTCTTACTAAACAAGAAACTCTAATAAATCAGAGTCACTCTAGCAATCATGTTCTAGACAAATTGTTTACTAATTTGTGAAGTCAGATGAGCTTTGAAAAGTGAACATGTAACAAATAATTTTATTAATATAAGGTCTTGGTTCATTTATAGAAAAGTCATAGGATAATAAATAAACTAGCTCAACTCCTGTAAAAAGCTAAAGTATATGGAGGTGGCAATAGATTTTATACAAGTTATCATTGTCTGTTTTGATGTACAGTATATAAAAGCCCTACTGTCATGTAGGTTATTCCTCTTTGTAAAGGATTTCTTGTATGTGAATGGAGTTCTATGCAAATTTTTAGTAGAATTGTTACCATAAATTGAAAAAAAGATTTTGTTTCCCTTGATAGGGGAACAACTTCTTCCCTTCTAGGAGGAATTGGAAGATACATTTCTTCTTCATTGACTCTGTGGTTTTCAGAATTTCCTCACAAGTCCATAAAATTGAAAAGCTTTACTTGACTTAGTATAGAAGGATTTAAAAGAGAAAACCAGAAACTAATTGTAACTAAGGGATCCCTGATGTGAAGACCAGATGCACAGTTTTCTTCAGAGATACTGACAGGATGCCCTGAGATGCTCTGGTGGTATCCCTCAGAGACCTGACATGGAGCAGCAATGAGTGCAGAGGCCCTCTTCAGGTTCTGATGGAGATGTTTTTATAACTAATGCACCATGAAAAGTGAACCTATTGCAACTTTGAAAAGTGATGGCATGTTTTTGAGGAAGTAGTAGCAGCACTAATACACTAAACTGATATTCTGAAAAAAATCCAATTGTCTGTCTGAGAGCAAATAAAGGCAGCTGATACTTTTTCATAATTCAAGTAGAAGTCAATCAAGGGCACTACTAGTAGAATTAAGCAGTCTGCACTGCTGCTCTCACTTTAATATAGAAGCTTGCCATTTTGTGCACAACCAAAGGGAAATACAAATTTTTACCTTCTAAATAGAGACAAATAATATAAGCTGTGATTGAAAGCAATGATGTAAATGGAATGGAGGGTTTTAGAAAAAAAAACAAGGTGTGTACAAGACCAGTTAAATAGTATGCCAAATCTGATTAGTTGCCCTGTTTATATCCCTGGCAAAAAGTGAAAAGTATTGTTATGTGGAAACCATATAAGGCAGAAAAGTGTCATGGATGTTTAACTGCATACAAATAATGCTCATCATTTTTGCAAACCTTGGAATGAAGTATAGCCAGTTTTCAAGCTCTAATAAGATCTGACATATTAATTACAGGATTGTTTTTGTTTTCCAGTTTTAATTTCAGGGCAACTGTAGTTCAAGCATAGATTCAACTATCAGCACTATTTTGGCAGACGCTATTGCTCCTGGCACATCAATATAATAAAACTAGATCTTAATGAAACAGGAGACAACTTGAGCAGCACCTCTGCACTTGATTTAGGGATGATTTGAAAGTGAATGTAACAAAAACTGTTTTACTAGAGAAATGGGAATTTGCCCATTTCAATTATCTTATGTTTTTAACTCTCTGTTATGCTACCACCTTCCTTGATGTGGTGCTATGGTGAAGATTATACCTAATTCCCTCCATGCCAGGAAAAATGGAGAACTTCTTACTGCTACTCCAAGGTATATGACATTGGCTCACAGTTACAACCACATGGTGTAAAGCAGAGCAGAAAGCAATAAGCAGCCACCATAAGCGACCTTAAGGGATAGCCTGCTGCAGCATAATTTAAGGGGAATCTTTGGCTCTTCCATTAATGTCAAAGTTGTATCTACTGGTGTCTAATGTTCATTCTTTAACAAAATAAAATAAAGCTCCTGAACATAATGGAACCTACATAGCAGTGATATCTCCCTACAACTAGATTTAGATAGATTTACATCCATCTAAATTATTATTTTTTTGCAAAGTAACTGAAAAATTTGTTTTTACTAAAAACAAAACAAATAAAATGCAGATTTTTGACAAACTACATCTTCAGTGTAGAGTGCAGTTTCAGTATTAAAATTTTTTCAGTTTCCCAATCACTCAATTTAAAGTAAAGCATCTGCTGTTAAATTTTGAAATCTTACTAGGTTGCAGTTAGTATTCCTCAGGAAATTAAGATAAATATCAAATTTTTTACTCAAACCTCTAGGAATAACTCACTTGCTTCTGCTATGATTAAAAACCTTGGGACTAAGACTTCCACATGGCCTGGGTATTTCCTGCAGTTATGTGGGTTTTCTGCAGTGCTTTATCCAAATGTCCAGGGGAATGTTTAGGGTTGTATTGAATACTAGTACTTCTGTGGAATTTCTGTGCCAGTTATGCACTTTTGCATTTAAACTCACCTGCAAGTTCATGTGGTGTGCAACCTGTAATTCTGGTTATCAGTTAAAATAGACTGGAGGACACACTGTCACACTTCTGCTCTTATCTGGATCACATCTTTTGGTTTTCTTTCTGGTCAAACACCTAGAAGAGAGTGGTTCTGTTGTCAGATCAGGGCTTCACAGAGAGACTGAAGCTTATCAAAACCATCAGGTAAACATGGAAATGAGGATTTAAAGCTAATTTAGATTTTCTTCCTGTCATTTGCATGATAAATCTCATGATATGCACATGCAGTCCTGACATAACAAGAATAAACCTGGCATTTTTCAAGAGAGCTAGCAGGGGAAGATGATATTTCTTCTGTGTGGACCAGAGAGGAGACATAACATAAGAGAATAATCTTGGAAGATCTTCTGGTCTTTGTATTTGTAGTCTTTGGAATTAAGAAAGTTTTAACAAAATAATTGTGAAAAATGTCAGTAACAATACATATGAAATGATAACAAATTCTAGAGGAACCTTTATTTTCTGAAAACTTTGAGTTTCATAACTATGAATTTTTTCTCATGTTGATCATTTGTCATTGAAAATGTGTGAAAGAGACCTTAAAAATATAACATGCCACTTCTTATCTCAGTTCAGTAGAGAGCATAGAAAGACAGAGCAATTAAAAAACATGTTCCATCACTGAAAATTCGTGGTTGGAATTTAAATTTGATTTCAAGTTCAGGGGAAATAATTTCATAATGAGTGCTAGTATGCAAAAAGTCATAGAAAGTTAATGGACTTTAAAAACTGACACATTGCTCTAGAAGACTCATTAACACGTTCCTTGGCTTCGTAAGAGAAATAAGTAATGATAGATGCATTGAATTAATTAGAAGAAGCTCCCAGCACAGAAATATATATGTAGGGAATGACAGTGATAAACTGTAAATTAAAGGAAGAAAATAGAGTTAGTGTAAAAAAAAAAAAAATTCTTGAATTAAATGTACCTTGATAAAACTCTTCTGTTTAGGTTCAGAAGATTTTGATAGTAATTTTTTAAGTCCTTTGCAATTTTCACTTCTGAAATTAAATGAGACAGGATTGAAGCTTTAAAAGTTTTTCAGTTATCCCTGAAACTCAATTTGAAGGTAAAGGTGGCACCATAGTAACGTATCTGCATATTTAATGACAGTGCTGCCCAAACTCAAGAGATTGCAATATTATACCTGAAAGAGAAAATTACTTTGCTGTAATTTTGCTCTTTAAAGGATGTCATTATACAGGTTCTCATTAACCAAGCTCAAAACTGTACCATGGGAGCTGGAAGGATTCTACCTGTTCTATTAATTTAACAAGAATAAATGAGCACTGAAAATCAAAGGTGTCAGTACCACCCTGATAATCTTCCTGATTCAGGAGAAATAATTAAAAAATTTAGGATTCACAAGGCAACAATAAACAGAATATACAACATGTGGGAATACTGTATCAATAAACTGTCAATATATAACAAAACACACTTTAGATACTCCTTTCTAAAGATGATGTCTATTCTCCTAATTATAGTAGACCAGAAGAGAGGGAAATATAAACACATTTTTATCAGTAATCTTGAAAGTAACTTAGTGATCTCACTAAGTCTATTAACAATCAAATTATGTTATACATAGGGAATTCTCTTCTAATAACAATCAAATTATGTTACAGGTATAGAATTCTCTATCATCAACAAGTGGTATCTTCATAATGAATCCTGAAATTTGGTAAGGGCATGAGATGCAACTCTGACTCAGAAAGAATAGCCCAAAAATTAGGCCATAAAAAACGCTGATAAAATCTATTAATTATTATTAATACCCATAAAATCTATGTAAATAAAACTGAAAAAAATTGTATACTTCTCATGGTGCATTTTATTTAAATCAGGGAAAGCTGATTTCAGAAATCAAGTGTCCAAACTTGTGCTCCTAAAAAGTGCTGGTCTCTTCAGAATGTGAACTGATCTCAGCAGCTGAGTACAGGAGGTGATTCTTGCAGAAATTTATGTGAGATAGTTAAAATTGATTAAATGAACACAATTGCATTATGCCTCACAAAACTATAGGGAAGGTTAGATCTCTCCTCCAGCTCTTCTACAATTCCTTTCTCATTTTGACCTTAAGCTCCATGCAATTACAATAAAACTTCCAACACCTGAGAGCCACTTCAATTCCATTCTACAGCTCATAGAGGCAAGCAGTTCAGAGAGGCCCCTCAGTTCTACTCAGGGATGCAAATATCACACGCACAAGAAACAGGCACAGTCATGTTATCAGCACAAATAAAATTTTTATGTAAAAGAAAGCATGAATCAGAGAGAAATGGATAATTGTATTGAATTTGATTGGTGACTTAATGATAGGATATAGATATTTCAGATAAGGACCTACTTGAAATTTGACATATTTTAAAAACACAATGAAGATAAAAAAGCCAAGGGAAAATACACATGGTTTAAAACTGGAAAGGTCATGAAATAAAGAACCATAATTACATGAAATAGAGAAGTCAGCTAAATAGTCATGTCATGATTTACATTTAAATCTCCATTCCGTATGTCAAAATCACCTCCCACAAATGCTGTTTCCAATATATGTCACAGCAACTTAGTTTAAAATCAGAATAATCAGAGAAAATCTTTCCCACCAAATCCTGGTGCTGAATAATGGTGACAGACCACTGATGTGAAATAAAAAAAAAAAAAAAAAAAAAAAAGAAAAAAAAAAAAGAAAAAAAAAGGAGGGAATATGTCAAAGATCAGAAACATACATATTGTCCCAGCCAGACTGTGGCACCATCCTGTACTATTTAAAATGCATGGGTAACATGAGAGTGTCTCTCACTTACAAGTTTTAAAAGCAGATTTAGATCTGTGTATCCACCCCTCAAACAATTAGATTGCTGATTGTGCACCCTCTTTCCCTGGAAAACAGTTAACACTCTGCATTTATGAGGGATACATAGAGCCACACAAGCAGAGATGTGTTTATTATTTCATAAAATTATCCTGGTATTTCTTATCCTTTACAAACTTGTTTTTTAGTAATCTGTCTTATTTCTACAGAAGGGCTCTATTTCTCACTTTAGCTAAGGAATTATATGCCTCTAAGTTGCCTTTTTTCCACTGTAAATAAAAGAAAAATATATGTGAATGAAAAGAAAATCCAAACCAAAAAAAAGGTCCTGGTTTTGTCACATATAAAATTGTACGTTAGAGGTTTGCAAAGTGTGTATAATTTGCTAAATTAAGTAATTGTTCTCAAGTTACCAGCATTTTGCAGGAATAATGAAGAGTTCAGGTGCACATAATTGAGAATATAATTTTCCATGCAGGAATACGCTGCAAGTGTAAACTGTCACCACCATTCACACTGCCAAGGAAGAAGCTGGAAGGTATTCCTCCATTCTGTACAACCATCAACATTCAGGTCTTCCAGAAACAGAGCTATGGTCTCTAGTGACTATAGCAAATGAGTCATCACTGGAGAAATGCATAAAAGGGTGTTACTCTTATTCAAATTGGTTGTTATTTCTGGAGTGTTATTTGCAATAAAATTTACCAAAAAGAAGTTTTTATCACCATCTCATAGAGAAAGAACTGGCCAGGTGTAAAAATTTCCTGTAATAGATTCCAAGCAAATGTGGTTGTAATACAGCATTCTCATTGTCAACTATATGTTTCACAGAAAAAAAAAATCCAGGGGGAAATAATTAGTGCAATGATTATATATGGATTTTTATCTTCAACGCATAAAAACCTTCCCATAAATAGATTTGGCCAATTAAAGTTATTTGATGTCTACAATAATAGAAATTAGCTAGGAAAGCAAGTAATCAGCTGTAGTTTTTTTGAAATGATGTGGTAATTTTAAAACAGACTGTATAATCCAGTACTGCCCATAACTGCAAAAGCTTGGCTACTGTATCCATTGCTTGGAGTTGTGCTGGCAGACTATTCGCAATGGCCATATTCACATCTCGCAGCAGGATCCCACTGGAAGGTCAGTCATGCATAAAGAGGTGAAGTGTTCTCACAACGGGAGCACAATCTTTTAGAACAACTGGCAGATCAGCAGATTCTACTTGTTCAACCTTAATAAAGACTCACAGCAGTAACTGTGTATAACCAACAGAGTTCAAAATCTGAAACCTTGTCCTCGACAGAAATCGTCCACAGATTGCTTCTGAAACTGGCCCCACAACACAATAACCAATCACTTCCTGCCATGCTGCACTATTACCTTGATGACCCATTTAATAGCTGGATATTATAAGGTCCTTTTTGGTGTTGTGATAGTCAAAGAGGTCAAATGGGAGAGTAATTTCTACCCTCACAGTTTTGGAAACCCATGACTGGCTTTTGTAAATGGATGATATTTTTAAGTAAATATAGTTATAACAGTAACTAACAGGAACTAAAACTAGAAAAAAGTCATGCTGGAGAGATTGCAAACATCTTAAACTACTTTATTTGACATTACTCCATTAAATACTAGAAGTGAATTAACATTTTAAAAATATTTTCATGAGAATGTCACTGATATTTTTTTGTTTGTTTTTCTTTTATTTTTAAATGCACATCTAGCTTAAATGAAGGAGCAAGATTCTGTTTTTCTTTTCTCCTCTATTTGTTTCAGGTTTGTGCAATATGAAACTTTGATTTGAACCAGGTTCCATTCATAGCTGACCAGATACAGAAAGAAAAATTGGTATCTCTGAAGTCAATTATCATTACCCAAAAGTGACTTACAGTAGCATAAATAATTCATTACATTCCCCTTTAATTTTTAACAGAAAACTGCCTGTGTGACATAAAATCAAATTCCAGAGACTGTTAAATACAGAAATGTAAACATTTCCTCATGGCTTTCATTATCAATATTTACAATGACTTCACCAGATGAAATCATGTCCAAATAATTCTCATGTTACTATGATGAGTAACATATTCAATAAGTTGTATATGCCCTCAAAACATCATCAACAGCCTAAAAAGAAAGAGAAACGGTCAATTATCTGTGGCAGAGATGTAAATTGTAAAGCCTGGTAACCTCTGAAGGACTGAAGCAGAGAATGCAGACAGGGAGGGTACACTCTCTTAGGAGAGTGTTGAAATACAGGGTGAGGCAAACTGGAAAAACAAGGCAAATAGAAGGCATTGAGAAGAATAAAATTTTTTGCCTACCACAGTGATCTTGGAAAAAAATTAAAGGAGAGAATGCACCTCAACCTAGATGAAGCAGCTTCGCACAAAATAAAATTAATCATTTTATGCTAAAAGGGTACATAGAAGACAGGACCTACCTTGCTAATACTTCTTGGTATATATTAGAAGTGTTGGGTCTTTTTCCTTAATTACAGTGTTGTTAACTCTTATTGCTTGAAGAGTGACATGTATTCACAATAAAAGATCTGCCTTATTAACTGTGTCTGGGGGAATGCCACAGAGGAACTCAATAATGCTACTGTTGATAAAGGATTCAGCCATGAACATTCCATCCACAGCTTGCTGGGATATTGCTGCATAGAGAAGCCACATTAAATTATCAGAGTCAATGCTGAGCAAAGATGGTGGTTTTGCAATTACAGCACTCTGCAGCAATATTAACTGCTGTCCTGAAAGCAACATCTCCAAGTCTGCAGCCAGGCTGTTACCATTTGTGCTTGTTTGGGCCCAGTAGTGTATCAATGGAAGCTTTTTCATTCTAGTGGTCTTCAGCAGGTTTTGCTCTCTGCTTAATGTTCCAGTGTGCATTGCAGGTAGGTCTCATTGATCCTGGATGAAGCTGACTAGTTAATGAAATTGGGCAGAGTTCAGAAATTTGAAGACTCCTTCATTTTTATTTTCTGTAAAGTTATTGTAAAGTGCTTGATTCTGCTTTCAAGATTATTCTGCTTTAGAACACAGCAATTAATACTGATAAAACCATTATGTAAATATCTAATTTTTAGGTAAGTATTTAAGTAAATATTTCTATGTTGACTAAGTTGAAAACAAAGAGAATATTTGGAACCAACACATAATATGTGCATAGCACTTCCTACTCTGTTGTTTCTATTGTCCCCCTTTGACTTAAAAAAAAATTTTAAAACAAACTACCAAACCAAACAAAAAACCCAACCAAGCAAAACTCTGTAGATAGAATTGAGTTAAGGAACTGAAATATATACTCAATAATCATGTTTAAGCATCCTAATTGCACAAAATGATTGAAGAGCAAATATAAAGTCATAAAGTAATTATAGCCATGTACAGGTTGTAGAGGAAAAGAACATGAACGATGTGCCCTGATCCTTTAGATGGTTTCATCTGTTTATGTTCCCATGTTTAGGTAATTTCTGCACCTCCATAAGCAGTTTTTACTAAACCTCAAAGAATTAAAGTATTTTTGGCACACAATAACCCAAATTTCTCATTAGCTGTCTAGACCAGTACATTACATTAAAACCCAATATACCTCACTTGAAGCTTGCAAGGCTAGTCTAGCACTAAAACAAATTAATAATAAGGGAGCTTAAAAAATATTGTCTATATTTAGATTCAGAAAGATTTATCTGCACGTGAAGCAGACTCTTCTGAATTATGTCATGAATATCAATTGAAAACTGATAGTGAATCTTTTTGCTGAAAAAACTGTCTTGCGCAGAAATTTAATTCAAGGTCTGGAACTTGCAGAAATCAGCTAATATTGTTGATGACAATTATAAGTGTATACCATGCATGAAATATATGAGAGGATATATGCCTGATATATACAGAAATTACGATTAGGTGGTTTTTAAATGAAAATACTTGGTTTTATTTAGACTATTTTTAAAGTACTTATAATCTTAGACATCCTTCTGTTGTGAAAAAACCCCATCAATTTAAAATAACTTAAAGTGACTACTTGATTGTAAAGAAAATAATTCTCTGGTTTTCTAAAATCAATAAATTTATGGAACTCAAGGTAAAACTTCTGTATAACTTCTAGCAATGCTCAATTATAACAGCATGAATTGATCATAATTTTGAGTGCAGCAAGATGCTTCATCACAAAGTGATAGATAAATCCTTTTTTGATGGTAATGCTTGTTTTATAGAGTTGCTTATCTTACACTTGTATAAATCAAGAGTTATTCTACTGAAAAAAAAATGTTCTAACACTGAAAACACATTCAAATTGAAGATAACAGAAACAGTATCTCTCAAGTAGACTACTGGAAAGGTTTACAATAAAGAAAAAATATAACATGAAGATCTGTAGATAGGAATAAATGCAAAATTATCTTCTTGCTCATCACCTCAGCATTCTAATATGACTTAGAATTAGAGAGCACAAATGAAAAACACAGTTGTTATTTTGTTTTCAATAACAGAAAATTGTAGGTAGGAAGAGTTTTAGGGGTAAATCCTTTCAGGAGGGAAAAAAAAGGTATAAATAAATATCCTAATCAATAGATTGCAAGCTGTTTGCTAGGAGTAGCAAGGAACAGCTAGGAGAACTAGCTGTTTTATTGCTCATATAGAATCTTTCTCAGAAACAGAAGTGCATCAGAAGGGGTTTCCTAAGTACTGAGAAAAATTTAGAGGCAACAAATTTGCTCTTCTTCTGAATTAAGGTAGACTGAAGGCATTTTCAAGAAAATGAGAGAGACTTTATTAGATCAAATATTCTGGTCTGAGGTATTCCTCCAGCAGGTAGACAACATCCTAGAATTAAAAATTTCCTATCCCTGTTTTACATGATATAAACTGGAATTTGGTGTCAAAGAGAGAGAGAACACACAGCCAAGGTGTCACTAAGTATGAGAGGTTTTATCTTTATAGCCTTTTTGACCCACTGAATGCTCTGCATAGTTTGGCAATGGCACACAACTAAGCTAGTAAAATGCAGAATGATTTCCATTATCTAATACATAGATACTACCTAAATTGCAAAAGGTTTTCAGAACTCAGGCCTGCAGTAGCCAATTTTTTGACCCAGATACCCAGATGGTGAGAACAGTGTTATCAAAGCCAGAATCTGAACAGACCTTGAACAAGGGCCTTTTGCATGACTCTTGAATTATCTCAGTGCTACTTCTATTGTCTGACATGAAATTCTTCCATTGTCTAGACTGACAGAGGTTCTATTGTCAAGATGAAAAATAAAAAGCTTTCACATGTAAGTTTTCTCAAGCCTTCTACACTAAAGTAGACTGACAAAAACCTCATTAACATTCTCATGTTTAACAGAAAATAAGGCTAGAGTTGGCTACATTATTTCTTCAAGAGAGTAGATAAGATTGATATATAGCTAAACAAGACATGAAAGGTGTCTCGACTAGAGACACGCTTTCTGTTGTAGGCCTATATGAGCCAAAGAAATACAAATACTCATATTAAGAACTATGACAGTGTAGGTCTTAGTTTAGCATTAGCAACTCTTTCATTATTCAACTTGATCAAATATAATCCCTTAAAACATATCCAGACAAAGTAATTCAACTATTATACTACATTTCTGAATAATAATTTTCTCTTAGCATTGCAGGTCTAGCAATATTTTTTTTTTTTTTTTTTTTAAGGCTACTAAGTCTTTTTGCAAGCTTTGCAAATAAAATTTTGTGTATAATGTGTTAACACATCCTCAGTTTGTTACAACAGAATTCAAAGGTTTTCTGATATGTCTATATAGTGTAAGTATAAAGTTTATATATTAGATTGGAGTGATATTACTGATTCAAAAGATCTGTCAATCAAATTGTGACATTGCATATCCATAACTGTAAAGCCCCTACTTGTAGCTATGCAAAGCAAATAGCACAACCTCTCAGACACTTTATTTCTTCCTGCAGGACTTAAATATGTGAAGAAATGTTTTCAATTTCCTACGTATCCTTTAGGAAGAGTCCATGTCAACTACGTTTAGCCATTGCTTTGCTTTAAAATTAGCAAGCATTCTGAAATGCAGTCTTTCCCTCTGTGAGAAGAAGGCCTGGGCATGTGCAGAGATCTCTTAAATGTATGGCTTGTAGGTATTCTACTTTGTTTTGTCTACATTTTTCGATGTTGGGGCAAATGTATTCAATCCTCTATCCCACTGTACCTCTTGCTTCATATAATGGTTTTGAGCACATCTACATTTGTTACAGAAATGTGTTCATTATTACAGGAGCCAGGGACTTTTTGAGTTTTTCTTCACTGTGTAACAGAGCATGCAGTAGGAATGTTCTCCATCGTAAAATGTACTGTGCCAAATGGCTGCTGGAAGCACTACTCATCAGATTGGATGAAGTATTACTTTAATGCACATACACTATCTCATATGCCTGAGCTGGCTGTATATCACCTTTCTTGGATTAGTGCAAGGATCTAATTTGCAAGGGCCAGATGAGCCAGATTATATGCTGTATGTTAATTCTGCAAACACGCTATTCTCTTTTGAATCGAGGTGTGAGTATTTTCAATCGTGAATAATAGTGTATACATAAGTATCCAAAATCTAGCACACTGGGCTAAGGTTTTGGCTTTGGTTTGGTTGGGCTTTTTTTTCTGTTTCAGTCTATCTGGAAAAATTGTGAAGGGAAAAAAAAGATTATTCTGGGAAAAAAATCATTGTTGTGTTGATACTGAAACTTGCAAAACCATATATTAGATTTTGCACTAGACTCGTATTAAATTTAGATAATAACAATACCACTAACTTGCTATTATCTGCTCTGAAGTATGACTGGGTCCTGTCTTGCCATCACTTATTTTTTGCTGGATTTAATAGAATATTATGGCAGTTGCTGTATTTTATAGAGAACATCTATTGTTCATCAAACTCTGAAAATATCTACCTGTGACCTGCGTAGAACTGGTGGAGTAGTGTCACTACTTCATACAAATATTTGTCTGAAAAAAATTGATAGACTCCTCCCCCTCTCTTTTTTCTGATGATATTCAGAACTAGCTGTTAGTATGGAGTTCAATCCTTAGCATTAGTGGAAATCAATAAGTAGAGCCTTAAGTTTATCTACTGAAGTTGTCCAAATTAAGTTCTACAGCACCAGGAATCTTGGACAGTGAAATTGTTTGGACATGGCCTTTGGTGAGCCTGAAATTCTGACTGGGAGAATAAAATCACCGATGTAGATTCAGGAGTCCCTTCTGGCTCTCTGGATCTGACCTCTGCTCTTTCTGATGCTATGGCTTTTATCCTCAGCCAATGTGAGAAAAAGAAATCACAGGGCTGTTAAAATGCAACTGAGAGATTTTACAAAAATTTCTCATTTGAGAAAATGTGAGAGGCAAACACTGTATATGCAATGGCAGAATAAAACTCTCAGCAATGCTGTAAAAGTACAGACTGTAACTGGCATAAACTCTGGAACAAATTGTGCAAAGGAAAGGTCAAAATGTTTTCCCAACAGAACAGAGAAGAAGAAACATAGATGAAGCATTTGAGGAAGCTGTGTTTATCTCTTCTGTCATTGCAGGGTAACTGAGACTGAGATTCTCTCTGTGAGACTTCACTGAGATCAGTCTCAAGCACTAATAGTGTTACTGCTGCATACTGGTCTTGGCATATTGTATGAAAATGAAAGAGTCCTGAAGTGTTTTCCTTCAATGGAAAAATATTGCTATACTCTCACTCTCGAGTTTCATTTTATTCACTTTCAGATAAATTTGTAAAAAAACTGTCATTTCCCTCTTTTCCATTTTTACTTTCAAAGAGATTTAAGGTCATGCTGTTTCAGCTGCCTATAATGAATCTGACTAGGTATACCTGGTGTTTGTCACTGTTCTTAAACATCAGCTGGCTTTTAAATCCTCCCTTTTTTTTTTTTTTTTTTGTGTGTTGTAAATTGTAATAATATTATCTCACAGGGAAAGAAAATTTTCTTTAAAGAAGATGGGGCTTTCTCAAATAATTGATATTGTCTATCTTGAACACTTTTTCATTATGTTCTCAACCAATAAATTGAGGTTTTCTGCCTTTCTTCTTACAATGACCTTTAACCTTAGAAGATTATGCTCATATGTGAACTTTGATGTTGCTGCAGGATCTCAGAGTTTGTATCAAGCATCATGGAGCTTGGCTGTTCATTATATTAAAAATTATAGTAAGTTCGAACTAACACCTCTGCACTTACATCAGAAGAAACTTGTTTCACATGTCACAGCATTCTGCAACTCAGAGTATTTCCTTTTTTCTCTTAGGTTTTTGTGGAGGCAGTTGATAAATGAAGACAGGGATTTAAGAACTGCAGATCTTTATTAGGATAATGAGTGTTGGGAGGGCTGCTAAAGGAGAAACTCATGGAAATTCTATTGTGCTACATATTTTCCAAAAATTGTATTAATAAATGAAGACCCCTGTTTTTTTTACTTTAGGTCGTTACAATTTCTAGCACATTTATATGACCTCAAGAACATACCTCTTGCTTCATATGGGGTGAGACAAGAATAAAACGACCACTGAGAAATATGTGTTGTAATACATTTTTCTCACATTCACTGAAATAACTTTGACCACCAATGCTCCTCCTTTCTCTGAGGTTTTTGGGGTTTTTTTGCATACTCCCTGGTTTCTGAAAAGGATGTATGTGTGCTGTATGGGGCTGGATGGGATCCCCCTGAGGGTACTGCGGGGGCTGGCAGAAGTGCTCACTAAACCGCTCTTCATCATTTATTATCAGTCCTGGCTAACCAGGGAGGTCCTAGATGACTTGAGGTTGACTAATGTGATACCCACCCACAAGAAGGGATGGAAGGAGTGTCTGGGGAACTGCAGGGCTGTCAGCCTGACCATGGTCCCAAGAGAAGGTTATGGAGACTATCAACTTGAGTGCATTCACAGAGCACATACAGGAAAACCAGGGGATTAGCCCCAGATGTTGGTTTTTGGAAAGGCAGGTTCTGCCTGTACCAGCTGATCTCTTTCCATGACCAGGTGACCCACCTAGTGGATGAATCTACTTGGATTTCAGCAAAGCCTTTGTCATCATCTCCCATGGCATTCCTCTGGAAAAGCTGGCAGCACATGCTTTCAACAGGTGCACTCTTTATTATTCTGTGATTTGCATGTGTGATTGCACATGGAAATAAAATCTTGAATGCTATCTCTCTTCATCAGCATGCATTTGAGCTTCGTAAGGAATTTATTCCTGTTTCTAGAAATATTCTACAAACTGTGCTCTAGGAATTTTTACCTGAATCAATGTCACTGTACCAAGCTATTTTTGTTTTTAATATTTATGGGAAAAATGTTCTGTGTGAGGGGAAAAAGAACATTCTTGTATTCATATATCTCCTGTTCTCAAAGTAACTAAAGTGGACTGTATGGAATTGTGTCATGAAAGGAATCTAGAAGCTGACTGGTAATTAATAGTCCTAACAGCATGTGTTACATATTTTTGGGTTTAGTGTCTTCTGTGGTAATTCTTTGCATGTTATGACTCTAATGGTAACAAAATATTTGAAGGTAGGTTAGAAAGTTTAATAATTATCTCTTTTCATAAAGACCAGGACTCACAGCAAATTTTTAAGAAAGCTTTATTTTCCTCTTCTATTTTTGATGGAAAATTTATGTATAGTTTATTTTCACACATGTATATACCTACATATATCTGTAAGCATTACTATTACTACACTGATCAGTTTATAATCAGGCAATGTTCCACCTGGTCCAAAACTTGAAGAGACATCCATCAGATTCTGAAATACAGACAGGAAGGGAGAATACACTGTGAAAGCAAAATTGCTTTTCTGCGAACTCGTGGCTGGCTGAAATTTCTGATCCTTTGCTGGTCTTTGAGATGTGAAGCGTGCTATATTTAGCAGTTAAAGTATTTTCAGTTTAGGATGATGAATTTCTGAAAAATCTGACAAAAGTTAATGCAACTTTTCCAACTTACATTGTAGGACTGTTGATTTAAGTCATGGATAAACCACCTGAAACATTTTTTTCCTATACAAAGGGACTTATTTGCAGGCAAAACCAGTGCACAGGTGGGCATTCAAAGAGATATATGAAAGTTCAAACACTCTGTTTACAACTTAGCATGGCATAAATCTGACCTGCTGTAGTTTCGCTCCAGTCCTGACAGCTCTGTGTAATCTGTGCAGTGTAAAGGATGTGTGGGTTAATACTGGAGAATTAGATGCTATCCTTACCTCAGAGCAGCTGTAATTCTACTGCTGCTGGAAGATAATAGTTTTTAGATCAATTGCTTAGACTCTAGGCTACAGGTATGGTGATTTTAAGCTCATATTTTATGGTGGCTAGGAGACTTATCTTTAGTTTTAAAATGTCACATAATATGTCAGTGTTTTCTGTCATTGGATGGTTAGATGGGTAAAAGACCAGACTATAAGGATTTAAAATAGCACAAAAGAATGTTTGATGTTATTTTTAATATATATTTGAGGAAGTCGTACAGTGCTTGCGCTCAAGTCACTTTTTGGTAATTTTCCAGTCTTTCTCAAAAGACTCAGTATTTCTCAGTGCATCCTGTATTTTTGACTAATGTTTGAGATAATTTTAATGTGTATCTAGCAGTGTATATGATGTGTCTATATGCACTGATGCCAGTCAAATCTGAATTAAGTAGGAAAATGCAGAGGGAAAAAAATCATAAGAACAACTGATCTTGATAGTGTTACAATTTGTAATTAGATATAGTGATATTTCCCATAGAATTGTTACAACCAACTGCTAGAAACAGTGATAAATTTCCTCAAAATTGAGAAGCCTGTGCTACACTTGAGACACACTCAAGCTTAACTGGTTTACTTGGATATTTCATGGAAGAATAAAGTTTGAAGAGCATTTCTTTCCTGGTGTTGCTACTTGAAATTATGACCAGCCCTATGTCTTCTATGGAAGGTTGCACTGGAGTTACTATGAAAAGAAATATGCTCTCTGGATGGATTTTTAGTATGCAGGGGAAATATCTGCATACTGAAAACCACTCTTTGGTGCCTACCTACCTTCATGGGCCATCTTCCATTCTAAAGAGATGCTATGAATTCTTTGAATCTAAAATTGCACACTTTTATCAGCCTCCTTTGTACTTTACTGGAAGTTTATTTTAATGAGTTGTTTTAAATGTGGTAAATTAATTATTTATCCACTTATGTAAGTAGTGTTCCCAATGAACCTCTGGGAGAACTGCAAAACATTGCCTGGCTTGAGGTGACTGGTGACTTTTGTGTCCTGGTAGATCTCTGATATTCTGAATTTCATTAATCAAGCTGTTAATGTAGTGAATTCTTTACATTTTATATTTGTATTCTATTTACATAATGTCATGCTCACCTGCGCATCCAGGTGGTAATTACAGCTAACAGTGTTCAGAGTTTACACTGAGATTTGTTACCTAGAAAATAGACTGTCACTGAATACCATGACTGATATCAAAATTACCCACTGCACAACTAAAGGCTTTTTAATATCTTCTAAAAAGAAAATTAGACTTTTTTTGACAAGATTTATTTTCTTTGTAGTAGTTGATTGTGAGCTGAGAAACAGTACTTTGAATTGGTAGCAATGTGTTACTTAGAACTAATATAGTTTTCCCTTGATTTGCATTTCTTCTGAACACTGGTACAATATCGAAGAAAACAACTCAGCCCCTAATATTGCTATGATGTGGCTGAGTTGGCTTGTTTGATACAAAGCATCATCCTTTGCAAGCGTTGCTTTGGTCTTGAACAGGAATGAAAATATATTTTTGTCTACACCTTTGTCTTCTAATCCTTTGCACTCTCCTTTTTCTTTGCATACATTGCCTGAAATTTCTATATCCTTCAATTACTCCATAATTTCATTGCCATATTTATTATACTAAAAATTGACTCCTGTGAGTTTAGCATTCAAATAAATTAGCATACTCTTACAAAGTTGTGAAAGCCTGTTATAGGAAACAGCATGCCCTTTACAGTGTTTAATGTCTTATGTGCATGGTTTAGAAAAGGCAACAGTGCGATACAATGCGATACAAATAAAAAACATGTCCTATAAACCTTTAATTCTCTATTGGTGTGGATAATTTTAATACCTGTTCTTTTAAGAGCTACTTTTAGAATTTTTTTTTTCATATGCACAAACTCTCTTGCGGAGTTCTAATGCTGCTAATCTTTTTTTTTTTTTTAATTCCCAAAGTTATCTTCTCCATCTCCAGAAATTTCATACATTTAGGAACTTCCATTTTTTCATTTGGTACTACCATTTCCTTTGCTGTCTCTTAAAAATAGTTATTGTTGCTGTCATTTCATTTCTTCATCAGACTGAGCTTTCTCTTACAGTTTTCTTCTTTCTTTGTGATAAAAATGGTAAAACTCCCATGTCTATTCACATTAATATTTACTTTCCAAAAAATTCATTAGTAATTTTCTTTGTTTAAAAATCATCTCTTTGAAATAACAGCACTGTGTGGGATCATCTTCTCTTTATCCATACTTAATGAAACCATGAGAGGACTTTTGATTCTTGAGCAAGAGCTCATCAAATGCCTCTTCTACTTTGTTTCTTAAAGAGTGACCACTTTGTTGCATGGTTAATAAGCCAAAACAAAGCTAATAGGAAAATGTGAATAATTGATTAGAGTCCCCTATCAACTAAACTGGAGTCACAAAGTCAAGGAGATTTTAAAATACATTTGGAGAATCAGGTGAAAAGAGTCTAATCCCTGGGCCATTCAGTTTTTTGTACATTGTGGAAAAACATTGTCCTGAATATAGTGATTCTGATGACAGAAAACACAGTTTGGAACATAGTCTTCAATCACTACCCCTGACCACTGAAGATACCTTTTCTACATCTCATACAGCAGAATATGCACCCCATGCTTCAGTTTTCCCTTTCTGTTTACAAATTCACATGTACACTTATGTAAATGCAATGTGGACCTCCAGCACCTGCTGTGAGAATTTGCAGAAGACATATTCATGTCCTATTAAAGAAGCAAGCAAAGGTGGATGATGCCATACTACTCTTTTTCCTCTTTTAAGGATCACCATGGCTTGGCTAGATTGGCTGGATTTTTTGAAGCAGTAAATCCAGTAAGTTAATTTAGGAAATGTTATCTAGAAATAATACAGGTAAATTTAAAAATTGTAGTTATCTCAGCAAGAAAAAGAGGTTTAAAACAATAGAGTCATTAAAGTTTTAAAAGATCTTCAAGGCCATCAAGTACAACCTTTGATCATCAGCATGTCAACAGAAACATAGCACTAACTGCCAGTTCCAGCTGTTCCTTGAACTCTTCCAGAGATGGTGACTCCACTGCCTCCCTGGGCAGCTTATTCCTAAGTTTAACAACCCCTTCAGTGAAGAAATTCTTCCAGATATCCAACCTGAACCTCCCCTGGCACAGCTGGAGGCCATTTCCTCTTGTCCTGTCGCTGGTTGCCTAACAGAGAAGGTCAGTCGCCATCTGGCTACAGTCTCCTTTCAGGAAGTCACAGAGAATGATAAGGTCCCTCCCTCAGCCTCCTTTATTCTAGGCTAAACAACTCCAGCTCCCACAGCCATTCCTCATATGACTTTCTAGACCCTTCAGCAGTTCTGCTGCCCTCTGGACTCATTCCATCACCTCAATGTCTTTTCTGAGTTGAGGGGCCCAGAGCTGGGCACAGTACCTGAGGCAAGGCCTCACCAGTGCTGAGTCCTGGGAAGCAATCACTTCCCTATTCAAATTTTTTGAATTTGTATCACACTACTTTGTATTCACAGAATCACAAAATCACAGAATAAGCTAAGCTGGAAGAGACCCACAAGCAGTCCAACTCCTGACCCTGCACAGCACCATCCCCAAGAATCACACCATATGCCTGAGGGTATTCTCCAAACACTTCCAGACTCTGTCAGACTTGGTGCTGTAATCACCTCTCTGGGGACCCAATTCCAGCCTCCAACTACCCTTAGATGAAGTGTATTTTTCTAATATCGAACCTAAATCTCCCCTGACACAACTTCAGGCCATTCCCTTGCATCCTGTCATTGGTCACCAAAGTCTGTCCCCCCTCTTCCCCTCATGATGAAGTTGTAGACTGCAATGAGGTCTCCCTCAATCTCCTCCAGACTGAAGAGACCAAGTGATCTCAGCTGCTCCTCATATGGATATGGCCTCCCCTCAAGGTCCTTCACCATGTTCATTGCCCTCCTTTGGATGATCTCTAACAGATTTACAGTGGTACCCAAAACTGCACACAATATTCAAGGTGAGGCTGTACCAGTACAGAGCAGAGAGGGAAAATCCCCTCCCTTGACTTGCTGTAGAGGCACATTGCTGACTTACATTCAACTTTCCATGGACCAGGATCCCCACATCCCTTTCCATGGTAGTGCTTTTCCTGAAGCACATTTCTTAAATCCATTGTCTCTTAAAACTATGACCATGAGTGATAGAGCTTTTAAATTTCATCTTGATTAGGGATACCTATAAGCACTCTCTGTAAGTACTGACCCATGGTCGTAAGACCAGCAGTAGCCATGGTGGATTCCTTACCAGTTTGTGTTTATCCCTGCAATTCCTTCAGTACTGTAGAAACTTTATGGGATATTTTTTAACATTTGGGAGTAGATATAAACACTGAAGATAATGTGTGGAGAAGAAAAATTGTCAGTCAGGACAGAATGATGTTTCTTTATTACATGACTGTTATAATGAATTTTCATACTAGTGAAAATGCTTGCCCTCTTAGAACACCCTAGTGAATGTCCCTGCCAGCAGAAAGGTCAGGTTATGAGATGTGAGTAATATTATTGTCAAAGAAAGAGCTCATATATTTCAATGCCATTTTTATTGTGCCTTTGTTTGGCACATATTGGGTGAGAGGAACATGATTTTTCATCCTTTTTAAAGAGTAGGTAATGGATAGCACCCATTTAGTCACACAATACTTTCATTAAAAGCATTCTGTGCTAGATGGATCATACCTATCTGTTTCCTATTTTTTTTCCCTGTGACAAGTTGCTTAGGGACACTATGCTGCTGACAAAGAAAGATTTCCAAACAAGGTAATGTACAGAAGCCTGTGGGTAAGTCAAGTACTTCTTCCCTATTCATTCTGCTCTTGAGACAGTATATGTATTGCTTACTATCTTGACAGGCATCCTCACCCTGAAGGCAGTACATCAGCAAATGTCAGGTCATGCGGTCAGCCCCTTCAGTGTGCTAACTGAAGGGGGTTACTTCATAATGGTAATGTCACCATGATTGATATAAAGACATCTTCTATGTGAAGGCAAATCTACTTGGAAGATGCCTATAGGTATCTACTGTAGATAAATCACAACCTTATTTCAAGCCATTTTTATGGAAGAAGAACAGACTAGAGAACAATCCACTATCTAGTCCAACTAGATAGAAGTGAATTGTGTGAGATCTGCATTCAATTACAGAAGACCTAAAAATGAGAAGATTAACTATTTTATCCAAGAGAGGAACATGAGGCTTTTTTGAGCTTAGATATGCCACAAGGAGTATTGAATATTCTTACTCCATACCAGCTAAAGAGAGAAACATGAAAGTCCGGACTCCAGCCTGAAGAACAAAATTTAATTTGCAAACAGTGTTGCTTATACACACAAACATAATCTTTCTAAGAGAAAGATTTTTTTTTTTTTCCTTCTGGGAGAAACAAACAAACTCTTTTATCTATTCTTTTGTGGGTATTTTATGGAGGAAGGAAATCTGCAGATACAAAACTGAAAAAAATTCTCTCTTGCTTACATCTTAGCAAAAATTTTCTATGCAGATATGTATGTTCCTCATGTGCAATGTTTTCCTTCCCTATTTTTTCTGCCAGTATCTATTACCTACAGCAATGCATGTGTGGAGTATGAAGCGTAGAAAGTACTACAACATTTTGTAACCATGGTGCTTGCAAATGTTGTAGTTATTTACTGTAATCCACTTGAATTTTTACTGCAGTATGCTAATTCCTGTAACTGTGGCTGTAGTACAACAGTGGCAACAATCCACTGGACTTTGTAAAAATAATTGTCTCTATTGCTACTCCGGATTCAGCTATTAGTCCAGTGAAGTGGGCATTCAGGTACTTATTGTCTTAATTTCTCCCATTATATTTTTTCCCTCTTTTGATGACTACAGCTATTCAAACACTTTTCTCTAAAAGTGAGGCAACGAGGTGTGGCAAAATAATCGCACTTCAAAAATTGTCATTTTATTTTTGAAGTGTTTTGACAACAGAGAAACTTACTATGCAAGGACAGCTCTGCCTCGAGGAGACCTTCTTGTCATTACTACAATGAAGTGATCCTAATTATATGTTACTATGTACCTTTATTTCCCTAAAACCCAGTATATTCTGTTACCTAGGAGTAATAACAATAAAAATGGCCTTCTTAATCTAATTACAAAATTGAAAATTCCATATTGCCCTTTTGTTAACTCAGTAAATATTTAACTTTGTTAAACTTTTTCAAGAATTATAGAAATGGTCAGTACGTGAAGGTAATATAGGGGACTGGATTTCTCTTGGAAACGAAGTAAGAGCAATCATCTTTTATGTTTTTTTCAAGCTAGGAACCCAACCATCCATGAACCTGGTCTTGTTCTGTTGTGACTAACTTGCATTACAGTCTAATCTATTTCAGGTTCATAGACCTTTTGGTAAATCAGATCAGAGAAAAAGGACAGCAACATGTGTGAGTTCAGGGAACATGGGGAAAAAATTAAGAAAAAATAGGAGAAAAAAAGGATACACCAGGGGAAGCTTGCAATTCAGACACAGCACTTCTGGGAGACAGGATTTGTGGCCAGAAAAACATCAATCACTGTTAGGAGACAGAACTCAAGTGAACATCTCACAGTGCTTATCTGGCTGAGGAGCCAAACTTACCTGAGCAAAACTCAAGAAAAAAAAAAACAAAGTACTTTGTGCATTTGGCAGCAGCTGAGAAGGGGTTTTAGGGCAGATGGTAAAAGGGATCTGGTTTGAAAAAGGGAAAGGGAGTCTGCCCATGGTCAAAGAAGACAATGAAGAGCAAATTCAGACAAATCCTTTCACTTTCTTATAATATGTTCTAGGTCTATATTGGGGCTGCCCAGAGAGATTGTGAGTCTCTTCTGGAATGAAGCCACAAAGTCAGCATGGATCATTTCAACACAGAAAATTTCTGAATAGGTTTAAACTCTTCTGTAATGAATCCTAATGATGGATGGAGGGAGGTGTTAATGAGTGTGAAATGGAGCCTGGGGTAACAGAAACTCTCTTGATAATGTGTTGAAGTGCAAGCCACTACAGAAAGGAAAGTGGCTGTTATGCAATTTCAGCCTTGAGATGTGGACTAGTATTTAACTCTTTTCATTAGTTCTTACTTCTTTCTTGTTATTTATTTGTTGCTGGAAAACATTGTATACTTTGGGTCCATTGAATACTTTGGTACTTTTTTCAACCATCTTTTCTAAAAGTGGTCCTGCAATCAAGATTATAGGGGGCTACAAGTGAAAAATAAATTCAAATATTTTATTCTGTGGAATTTTCAATATTATACTGAATATAAATGGTCTAATTAAATATTAATCACTATGATGTGCTGTGGTCCACTGTAAATAAAATAAAAAAAAAGAGACTTCTAGAAAAAAATTATCTAAATCTTAATTGTTCAAAGGGAAAATCAGATTCCATAAAAATAAAGCTGAAAACAGAAATGTGAAGTCTGCATTACTTGTTAAGATAAAGAAGACTCTCCTCTCATAAATGTGGAAGCGAGGCCATCATGGTCATTTATCTTCTGTTGAAAGCAGCAGTTTATCAGCTCTGCTTTGCTCTCTCTGCTTTTTTTCATTCTATGCAACCAGTTGACTTCCCTAAGGTTTTGCCCAGACAGTGAAAAAAATAGCTTTCCTTCTGCTATTTATCTTTAGGCAAGCATTTTTCCATATCAACTTTACTCAGTTCTTATCCTGCACTGCTCATTTCTGAGCATTTTATTTTGCTGTTACAGCATAAAGCACTTTAAAAATCTGAACAGTTCATTTCATAAGAGTTTGTGGGGACAGCTCTGTGGCTTTCATGAGAGTGACTGTTCTTCAGCCCCCTTCAGTTACATTTCATAGTTTGAACATACTTGCACTGTCAGAACAAGACAGATGTTATAAAGAAATAATTTGATAATATTATTTCACCAAATTTCAGTGAAAAAGAAATACAGATGAATACAAATATCAATTGGCCTAAGCCTATCTAGATATTCTTGGCTAGAGTTGGATTCAAATGGCAAATATTTCCAAAGGGGGTCTGTGTTTGATTTTAAAAAGCATTAGTTCTGCAAAGCAAAGATTTTAAGGGGAAAAAAAATCCAATACTGTAGAATCACTCAGAAAATAGAAATCTTCAGAGAGAGAATACCAGAGAGACACAAAAAGTACAAAGTTGTCCCAGACATTTTATATCTGCATATTTAAGCCCAGATTAGAGTTTCTGCTGCCATCTCAAAAGTCCAATTACAGTTTTTATGCAACATCTCAAAAGGATTCAATTCCCTTTGAGTGGCAGGGCTACTTTAACATGATGCTGCTACTGAAATAAGTTCTCCCAGGTAAAACAATAGACTGATGAAATTTGATTACTTGTGGAGGGTAAAAACAGAGTGTTTAGCCGTATACCAGTGCCAGAATTTAGTGTCAATAGAAAATTTTTGCTTTTCATCATTCTCACCCCTGGAATACATGGGCATAGCTGCATCAGTCAGAACTGACTATCAGACATGTTTAACCATAGAATGGCATTTCACTTCATAAATAAGATTTTTTTTTTTCTGCTTCTGAGGGCATTCCTTCTGTCTTTAAAGTGAATTTAGAATTTTACTTTTCTTACTTCACTGTGGAAATTTGTGGCTTTTTGAAGTGAACATACTTTGTATTTAAGTCTCTTCCATTACTTTTTGCTGTATCACAAGGTTCTTATCTCAGCTTCTCTGTTATTCAATACTGGTATAATGTATTATGCCATTTAGAAAGATCATTCAGTCTTTTTATGACTTTTATGCATATGATGAATCACTCTGGATGGCAGCTTCTCCCAGTTCAGAGAAGTGCTCTCTTCCATCTCTGCCTAGTTTATTGATAACTACCACTGGGTAAAGAGCTGGCAGAATCTCAATCTGGCTCAATCTGAAATAGTACAAATGAATACTTCAAAATAAAAACTCAGCACTGAAAATATTTTAAAATCTAATTTTCTGTTGAATAACTGAAGAAACATTTAGATCTTTCAAGGAATACACGATCTGGACTATAATATTATTTCATTTCACTACTATTTTGGAGTAACAATTTCAAGACGATAAAGCTTGCAGAGCTCGCACTAGATGGTTTTGCAGTAATGGTATTTTAAATATTTAGAGGGATGAGATTTAAACATATGTTGGATAAAACAGGCTTTTACTGGTGTGAAAAGGTGATCATTCTCACAAAGTGGAAAGAAAAAAAATGCAGTAATTTTTTTTATGTAAAACATTTAAAAACCAGTTTCAGAAGGCTGGATGGTCTACTTGAGAAGAGTAGAGTACTCTTCTCTGCTGCAGTGAGTAGAAGAAGAGTGAGCCATAAAATATTTGTGTAACTTTGCTGCATGTGAATTAATTGTACTTGTTTGCTTTATTGCTATCAATTGTTATTGAAATATCACCACAAAATTTTCATCTTATATAAAAATGTCCTTTACTTTCAGCTCAGTAGAAATTTAAAAAATGCATCACATGGTGAGAAACATTGAATGAAATAACAATTTCATAATCTTCAGAATTTTAAAATACTTTTGCCTGATAGAGGCAAAAGCATGTTTAATTTACCTTTTTTCTCCTGTTTTGTGACATATTTGTTTTGATATGAAAAAAAAAAAAATGTGAGAAGGGTGAACAATAGAGGATTAAGTTGAAAGTATTTAAGATGGTCTTTTGGGTTTTGCCTCTTTTTTTCACCTAGTTCAAATACCAGGAAGAAATGCCTCTTTTCAGTGTACTTCAGCTCATATCTAAGTCTTTTCCCTTCTCTCATACAGAATCAGGCCGTGACACTGAAAATGCAATTACTAATCTAGCCAGTGGGAGGTTCTTTCCCTTTCCCCACCCATTGCACCCCCCACCCCCTGTGTTTGTCATCATAACTTTGTTGAATGTCTGAGCTGCAGGAGGGGACAATGCAGAGTTAGGGAGGTCACTGGCTGGGCATGTTAATTGCCATCCTGCCTCCTGCCCAGACATCAACACCCCCTTCCCCCTTCCCGAGAGGAATCAAACACTGGAGAACTGAATTGCTCTAGATTTAGTCAAGAAGTATAAGTGGTTAAGCAGACCTGCTTGGGAGCCAAAAGAGTAACCAAAATGTTACTGCTATTTTTAATCAGTGGCAGCAATATGTCCCACTCATATTTATCACAAAATAGTGATGTCTTCTCACAAAGGTTAAAATAATTTCTGCCAGAGTGTCCACTGTATTAATATGCTTACAGTCAGGAGGGAAATCTCTGGTGTGCCAGAGACAATTCAGAAAGACAAGACTATCAACCAAAAAAAGTCTTGTGAGAAAGAAGTGGTAGATGGTGGCATTTGTTGCAAGGAGAGTTTCTGAGAAAAGAAAAAGTGATGCTGTGACACAAGTGTTGTAATAATTCATAGATTTACTATCACCTGCAGGCTTATCAGCCCCATGATATTTGCATGTACTATGGTTAATGTCTTCTCAAATGCTCTAGTTAAGCTATTGGGATGCACATCCTTATCCAAAGGATGCATTTCAATCAGGGCCAGAGCAGTCACTCCTTCCTTGTGACAAAGGCCTTAAAATCTGGTTATAAACTAATGTTTTGATCTAGGGAAACTGTAAGTGTCTTCCTGGGAAATGCAAGTACTAGGTAAACTGAGCCACCTGGAGAGGAGGTCAGCTTTTAGTGTAAGGGCAGGCTAGAGAAAGAGTAGCTACTCACCTGGGAATGGTGATGCTGATCAGGGAACAAGGCATGCTTGTGTAAGTCATTAAATCCTATTCCCTCTCAAATCTAGAGGGCATTGGGTTAAGAAAGTAATCAGAAATACTTGACCCACCATGATTATGTGATGTATAGATACAGTAGGCAATTACATGGGTGAGTCACTGAGCTTTCACTGTTTTCTTGTCATAAGCTCCCCAAAGCCATTTCCCCCTTGTTACCAGATTTCTGTTTTCTGCAAATGTGCAGAAGAAGGGTAATAGCTGGGCACAGACAGTACATCAATCTTATTATAATCTTTGTTTAATACTGTATTTTAACCTATCTTTCTGATTTCAGAAGGCCCAGACCTATTAACAAAACCTTAGCATATAGGAGGGTATCTTGGTTAACATGCTTCAAGTTACCTGGCTCTTCTACAAACTGTAGTGAAAATTGTTTTAGTTTGAACATCAAACCCAGAAGTTTCTATATGCCATTTTAAACATTTATAGCATTTCAATCATTTCTAACATTATTATTAAACTAATAAATGTTTTAGCAGCTTGAAATATCTCCAGACATAAAACACAGTGTTAGGTTCATATATTACAAAAAACAACAACAACAAAGGAGTTGACAAGTAGTGAGTTAAATAGAATTAATTTCCTTTCAGTTTCCCAGTGAAATCATAAACCAATCAGACTTTTGTTCTTGTGTTATATGATACTACCAACCCAAAGTCCCTCAGTGAAATTATTTCCTTGTAAATCATTGCAGTCTATCCATTATGCTCAAGAAATATGATTTTGTTTTAAAGTGGGTAATATAAAGTAGAAAAAATATGTGCTGCTTCCAATCTCCTGTTATCTGCAGGAACCCCAGGGCTGATCTAAGTCTCACAGCTTCTAAATACTCAATTACTTTTAAAAGCTGATGCATATTTAGTGTAATAGAATATGAAAACTAATCAGAAAAAAAAAGAGGAGAGAACAAAGTAGAGAGATATAAGAAAGATTTTCTTTCTCTAGATATACACTTACATATTTTACCATTAATTAGGGTATACTTATAAGCAATCACTAAATAAGAATATATTCATTTCTCTCACTGAATATTATAGTGTAGGTGTTCCTCTTCCTAATCAGAAACATCCAAGTTAAGTATGGTAAGAAACATCCTGATCCATTCAATCTGGCAAGAGGACCTGCAGAGATTACTACAATTAGATATTTCCTTTATGGATGTACTCAACGGCCAGTGAAATATATTCCTGTCCTCCTGACTTGAAATAGGAAAATTATTATAATTGATATATTGATTTAACTTTTCTATTTTATCAAATAAAAGAACACATTGGAGAAGAAGATACAGGAAAAAAGGAAGAATGAAAGTTACCTTTCAGTGTAGCTGAAAGTTGATTTGCCTACATTTCCTTCAACAAACTTTGAAAAATTTTACTGTAAGTGACAATTATCTCTGCACATCCTGATGGTCACCTGGACTCAGGGAACGACTAAGTCATCATGTCAGAACTTCTTTCTGGTTTAAGGTTGAACTGTGACAGGGATGTAACAGTCTATAGTTCTTGTTCTCTGAAGAAATTTTTGTGAGATTTTTCTCTCCCAACATACCTAAGACTTGCTAGAATGAAAAGTCTGTCATTCTTATATCCATGTAAAACATCTGTGAGTTCTTTGATTTGATTGATACATGCAGCAGTACTACTTAAATAAGAAGCTAGGGATTTTTAACTGGCAATCTAAGCTAGTTGTTGCCCAATCAAAAAAAGCTTCCTGGTTATAAACAATAAGTTTTGGTTTGTGCAATGACATATACACAGCACCTCATAAAGAATTTAATATTCTTTTGACTTGATAAGAATTATAGGAAGGTAAAGGTTCTCTTATCTTCTTTAGATGCTTTATTAAATTCATGAGCGATAATATTGTTTTCTTGATAACCTATGTTTATGTTTGTTCCAAAGTTTAATTTCCTAATAATTTGTGAGAACATGAAGAAAAGTCTGAACAAGAATCATTTCCCTTTCTTCCATTGTCACCTCATTGTCATTATTTCGCTTGTAGCTACACTTCGACAATTTTGTTGTTGCCCTCTGGGGAGGCAACGTATAGGTGACTTCTCCCACAGGGGAATACTATTATAATTGTGCCTGAGAAAGAGATGGTCTTCCTGGAGATGTTATGAAGAGAAAGATCCACAAGGAAAAAAAAAAAAAAATCTTCAGCTATTGTGCTGGAATTGAGCATTTTCTGCAGAACTGTCTCTTCCATCTGAATTGATGGAAAGATATTTTCTGAACTGACTCATACGTGTATATGAAATCCTTTTTTCCAGGCACTACAGAAAGTGATTTTCTAAACAGCTGGAGCAAAAAGAGAAAGACTTCTGGTTTGTATGCTGAACATCTTATTTTTAATTTTTAAGGAGATTTGTGTATTCCATTCAGGCTTTTTGGTATTTCAGAATTTTGGAAATTGAGTATTGTAGGTTTCTCATGTAAGCATTTAAAGTTTCTGCTCACCAAAGTCTAAAAAATGCTTCTGGACTTCTAATGCAGAATACAAAAGAGAAAAATTAATATTTCCAAGTTATCTGTGGATCATCATATTTGTCTAGCTGTGATATCAATTGGTAAGACAAAGATTAAGTTGGCTTAGCAAAGCCAAAAATTTTAATATTACAAAAAACTATCAAACATCACTGAAAACATGCTTCATTGCTGAGTGAGGAATTTGGACATTATTTTTAAGACCTAGTAGAATGGAAATACATTTACTAAGATTTCCTAGGAGTCTGCCTTGTGAATTTCCATTCTTTTTTGATAGTCAAACTTCTCACTACCTCATAAATTATTTGCAAGGTGCCTGGAGGTGCAGTTAAAGAGGGCAAACTTGTGTTTCTACTAATGAATTGGTTTCCCTGTAGGGTAGAGGAGACAGTACTTCAGTCTAATGAATGAAAAGAATTAAACTTCAAGAATCTTTTTACTAGGAATGACACCACTTTTTCCCAAGAAGAATAAGAAAGCTGGAGAAAGTTTCTGTCCCTGTATTGCTCTAGTTGCTTGAGTAACCCCCTCCTTGAAAATGAAACAAAGTGTGAACACTTTTAGCCTGTAAATGTAAATGGGAGTAGGCACTGTTTGTTTTATATATGGAAACACTGACAAGCCAGTGATATCTGTTGTTCTGATCCTAAAGTCCTCTGGCTGTTGATTTCATCTCAAGCTGTGCTGCTGCTGTGGCTGCTGGTAACTGAAAGAGGAGCTGCTGGGGGAAAAAAGAGAAAATAAAAAATCCACAATAAAGACATAGGGGAGGGTATGAAAAGCATTCTCAGAATTTTATGTAGGATTTCTTCCAGTTGGTGGGTTGTGCTAATTAAGGATAAATTTTCATGTCTGGATTTAGAGGTAAGACTAGCATCTAGTTTCATACTCCCAAATGTAACCCAGTATCGTTGATAAATGCCTGCTGCCATGATACAGCATTCATAACAATTTCACAGACACAGTTTTCCACCAAGGATTCAGTAGCTTCAATATTTATGTCCCAACTGGCTGTTATTCAAGCATTTTTTTCCCCCAATGAGTGACTTACTATGCCTGCTTTGGCAATTCTGCTTTATGAATACTTTGAAGAAGACAGTCCCTTAGAATTCACATTTATCAGTTAGTTGAGGTATTTTGTTTGAACCACACTCTTGGTGTGACACGTGTTAAATAACTGAATTCATATAGATACATATCACATTAAAAAATCAGAAACCAACAAACAAAAAACCCCAATATCAGATTTCTGACTCATTTTTCCCCATGTCCTTCCTAGACATATACATGTCAAAGAAATTTGGCCATGCCCAAATGACTATTTTTTTTTTCCTTTTTTTCCCCCTTGGATTCGTCAGCTAATAAATCTTAGTTTCCTCTTCTTGTTTAGCAGTTTTTTCTATACAACTTAGTTTTCTGTCCTTCCATTTGTTTGAATATTTTCTGAGAAACAACTTGGTGCAGAACAGTGTTGCTACTGGGCAAAACTTTGATTCTGGTGCAAAGCAAAATGACCTTAAATTTATTAGAGAAAGAGTAGGCATAGAATGCAGTTTTAAAAGTTGCTAAGCACAGTGTGTGCACCACCACAGAAAATACTTTGTTTTAGAGGCAGAAATCTTGGGGAGTAACTTGCTCATTGGAAAGAAGACTCAAAGTCAGGAAGAGTTCTTTGTGAAAATGGCTAGTAAAGAGTGCAGGAAAAGGAAAGCACAATGCAACAGTTGTTATGGGGTATGCAGAATTCATTCCTCATTAGTTAGTTAATGAGACAGTTTATTCTGCATATGTAATGCTGTTTATTTTCTTTTTTTTTTTCTGCTTATGTGTAAGAAAATTTGTGATTTGTTCTAATAACTTCATGAACCTAATATAACAGTCTGTGATAAGTCACTGTTGTGTGTGATATGATTATTCAGCAGGAAGGGATAGAAACCTACTGAATAAGAACACAATGATTCTGAGTCAGTCTCGGATTATCACTTTATTTCAAATTTGCAGATTACTCAAATTTCCACTCCTCCTTTGTGAACTGGGAAGACTAGATATAAACTAAAAGGCTTCATGAATATCTCTCATCTTCACAAAGAGAAAGGACACAAACTAAGGGAAGAAGGACATGATGTAAATTCATAATATTGCTTCAGAAAGTCTTTGAAGTGTAACATTTAATTACAGGATATTACTGTTAGGTAGAATGCAGGTAATCGCTCTAATAAATGTATTTATTTTTAAATAGATATTATAATGTGAAAAATTCTAACTTAAATTTTCAAGGCCAGCAAGGCAAGCACATTAGACATCACTTCAGAATGGCCACGTGCTATTTCTTTCTCTTTTAGGTCATCTTCTCTTAGAGGAAGAAGAACAACAGGATGCATTGCAGTTTAGAGGCTGAAATCCTAAAGCAGCTGAAAGGCACTAGGCAATGGCTGTAGAACAAGCTTCCAAAACATAACAAACACTAGGAACACAGAAGAATAGTTTACAGGAAATATTAATAGAATGTTTTTGACTGACTCAAAATAATGAAAGATCTACAGCTGTCTTATGAGCTCAATCAAACCCTGGGCTATCAGATATTCCAAAAGTATTTACAGCTCTTCTTCTGTTAGCATTTCCCACCTCAGTCTCTCCTCCCTCCTTCCTTACACTACAGACATCCTGAGAATTTTGTCCCTAAGAAGCAAGATTTGATTTCTCCTGCAGCTGCTGCTCACACTGGATGTGCCTCTAGTCTGCAATAGTGTATGGTGCAGAGATAACTGAGATAGCCAAGATCTAAGTAAGTGGTATACAGCAATTTTTCAGCTTACCATAAGACATAATTTGACTTACTAGGTTGATTTTCAAAAGACTTAAATACCTTTCTTTTCACTTACAAGATTAGACTGAATTTAAACTGTGATGGCAAACTCTGCATGCATCTGAGCGGATTAACCATTTCAGATTTTGACTAGTTTAAGAATTTATGTAATACTCTGTTTCAGTGTGTGATACTTTCAGTGTGTGATCTATGGCTACAAGAAACAGCAAATCAATTTTGAGGATAACTTGTTTTCAGGCATCTGAGGAGAAGTGGGATTCCATTAACTCCATCAATCACCTCCTGAATCATTTTTCCCTTAGGAATGGTGAAATAACTTGGTGTCCTGATAGATGCTTAGGGCCAACACAGAAATAAACAGAAGGGAAAAGCCAGAACAAAACATTTCTGTGTTCATTATTATTAGAGGAAAAAGGACTAATTAGCTTTCTGGTCCACAGTGGTTTTTTTCTCACATTTCTGTTGAGATCTGAGGTCATTTTTGCAGATACCTCATGTCAGTTAGAATTCATAATCCAGGATTTTTTCAACCTATTTTCCTTCTCTATTGTTGTTTTCTGTTAGGGAAAGGCTATTCATAAACTCTTTACAATCTCCCTGATTACAGGTAGTTGTCCTTGCATAGAGAGAAGAGGAATGAAGAAACAAGAATAGTTAAGATGTCTGGAAAACACAGTCCATTCTTAATGAAAAGGCTCTTCTGTTTCTGCATTTCAATGATTTTGTTTTAAATTACTGCATAGGATTGGAAAAAGTGATATATAGAGATGCTCTCAACTTCAACTGGACACAAGAAGCAACGAAAGTGAATGAAAGAAAAATAAGAGAAGCATTTCTTTATTATTTTATTTGTTCAGATAGTATCTTACATTGAAAGAGATTACTCAAGGAAGAAATAATATCAATAGAAATAAATATTTATAATAAGGAAAATTTATAGTAATTATCTCAAAGGACTGGAGAGATCATGCTAACAAGTTTTCTTCTACTGAATTTCATATTTTTCACTTCTGAATTAAATTTTCTCCTGCATATCTTTCTTGCCTTTTACTGATCAACCATGATTAAATTTTTCAAAGGCAAATTTAAAGTAATTTCAATCAATTGCTAGCCCACTAATACAGATAAGATGATACTGTCTTGCTGTACTGCTAAAACACTCACAGAAGCTTATTCCTTAAAATATAGTGCAAAGTTTCACGTTATCACTTGATAAACAGGTGAACACCAGATTTGTTTCTAAGACAACTTTGACACTTTTGTTTTAATTAGAGGATTGGAGGGGAATGGAAAGTTAGAACACTGGAGTCAATGACTCATCAATTCCTACAGATCTTAAGTTTTTATGAATTATATAGTTTGACTCATGCTCCAAGCAAAACATGGAGAAATTGATAAATCAAGCTATGTGAAATTAACACCCTTCATTAGAGATTTTGGGAGAGACCGAACAGTGAAAAACTGGCTAGGAAGATGAGAATTATACTTTTTTTTTAATAATAACCAATTGCCTTCTTTATAAAGAAATTTTCTTTTTGGGAGCCAGCTTATATAACTTGATAAAAGACATGTCTAGGAAAAAATACTAATAAAAAAAGGGCAAACACTATTGTACAGGTATGGAGATACTGAAATAGGACACTGAAGCATTTTATTTGGTAGGATTATTGTAGAACTAAATTTTAATTTGTCTGTGAACCAGTAAATTGCAGATACTACAAAACAAAAGCTGCAAGCTAAAGAAATTAACAGTAAACTACTGAGCTAATTTCTGTGACTGTAAAGACAAATGGACAAAAATACTATAACAACTTCCACCACTGAAATTACTCCATGCCAATTTTGTGGTAAACTATAATTCTTCACTTTCATGGCTTTATCTTTCTCTTATGCCTTCTTCTTTACTCTGAGGATTTTTTCATAATAATTTTTTTTTGTCTAGTTTCTGAGTTCTTCATATGCAGCCACAAAAGAACCCTTTCCTTAGAATTCCTCCTTCTGAAGCAGCCCTTCCTGCTCACTGTTAATAATACCTACAGCTCTTCCTTCTAAACCATTTGCCCTTGATCTTGCCTGCACCTTTTCTTTAACTCAACTGAGGACAAGGACCACATCTGACATGTCTTACAGTCACACAAATGGATTCAGCAAGAGGTGGAGCCTGGATTTTATCTGCTGTTTGTTGGTGAGATTATCTGACCAGCTTTGTAGGGGTTGCTCTTTAGGAGCCTTACTCCAAAGGGGTGAAGATATGTGAGGAAGATATGGTAAACGATATCTGTCTCTAACAGACCTTCTGGTGATGCTAACCAGGTTGCTGCTATGAAAGGCAAAATGTTGATACTCAGTGTAAAGCATGTGTGAGTGGTGAAAGAAAAGATATTTTGCCAATAGTGTGAATCGGAGAACACTTCTCTTGAGAGATCAAAAGAGCTCTAAAATGGTACCTATCAGAAGAATGTAGAGCATTCAGATAGAGAGCAGCGGGATGCAGATATGTACAGTACTGATGTTTGCAAAATTGGCCCAGCAGCTATCTAAGCACATGCAAATTTCCACAGAATGAATTTAACACATCTAAACCCTCACTGGGTCCTACTTTGCATCAGTAGAACCCCACAAAGCACATGTCAGATGCTGACTTTGCATGTGTAAAATGGCTTATTCAATCTTTTATGATAGAGGGGAAGAATGAGAAGGCATCTATCATGACTTAACTAAGGCTTTGTCACAATCACAGTGCTAGCCTCATTAGCAATCTAGGGAAACATGATAACTGTAAGAGAATGTACAGCTGATTGGATGCCAAAAGTCCTAGTTACTGAGGGTTGCTGTCAAAGCAGAAAATTGTATTGAATAACACTTGATCCTTGCCTTTGACAAAAGTACGATGCAGAAGGCGTGCAGAGTGTTTTGACACCTAGATGCAGCAGTGATGATAACAAAAAAAGCAGCAAAGGCAAAATAGCATAAGCTGGCTATCATGAAATTCCCTCTCCAGATTTACTGTATGTTTTGTTATTCCTCACCACAGAAGCTGACAGAGACATTTAGCTACTAGCTCACCAGCTAAAGGGAAAAAATAAAGACCCAGCATTTAATGAGACTGTCTTCAGTATCTCTCTAGTGTAACACTAAGACATTTTGATGTTCTTTTAACTAGGTGAAATTTTTGTTCTTCATTGCAAAATTAGAGTTGAAATTAAATACATGGAAGCATCAACAAATAGTTAATAAATTACATAAAGTAACAAAACATACTCTTAAAGTAACAAAACATACTCCTTTTTTATGAAGTTTAGAGGAAATTAAAAATTGGACTGAAGATATGTAATTTTTTCCCCAATGTAAATATTGAACAAGTTTGAGTCTCTGCAATGTTGTTTTTTTTCTTTTTTTTTTTTTACCAGTTCTAAAACATATGCACAAAACATGGTGAAATTCTGGTGTAGGTCCTGTACTTCCCACAATTTAATAGGTTTTTTATGGCCATCTTAAAAAGCACTTAGAGATTAATTTTATTTTGCCAGATGTATGAAAACAATTTACTGGTTGTTTACAGCATGTAAAGGTATGATGACATCCTTTTCTCTGTTACTAGGAAGGCAGGATATGTAAGAGGAGGTATGGCATAAAAAACCCTGGGTTTTGTCATGTGAATCAATTATGAAAGTGATTTTGACTGCTGGATAACAAATAATGATTTAAATGAAAGTAGAGCTTGATAAGAGAGGAAAGAAAAGACTTGGTTAAACTAGATCTATATAAAGATGATTGAGTATGGAGAAATTAACTGTCTAATTGGAATAGCAAAATGATTCATTAAAAAAGAATAAAACTGCTTTCCTTATTTTGCAAGTATGACCAATGGATTATGAGATATCACAATGTTATCACTAGAATAGAAGGATGAGAAGAAATATTTACCTGGATTACAATAGAAAAAGGTTGAATTATATAAAATGCAATTGTTGTACAGCACTTAAATATTTTTGCCAGATATGCTTTTTAATTCATACTTTCTACTGTTTCGGCAGAGGTTGGGTAATAATATGGATGCTGTCACAGGTGTTTAAGTGTACCTTACTACCTTAAACAGAGTTAATAAGGTTTGCAATAATGTCTCAAAACTTTCAGAGCTCTGCAAACGAAAACCAGACAAAATCACCTCTTGTTTAATGGAATACTGTTGAATAAAGGACATAAAATCTCTGTACAGAAAGAATATCACAATAAATCTTACAGAAATCAGAAGGGATCTACTGGAAATCCTGTTTTTGCTTAAAAATCTCTATTTTTCAAGCAGTATTAAAAAACCCCTTTGTATGTTTTTTTACTGAAAATTAATATCTTCATCAGAATTTTGTTTGTGCACAGGAATATTTTGAAAGAGACATTATTTTTCAACAAGCCATTAGACCAGGCTTAGGTGGATCTTTGTAGAGGTGAAATAGCTCCTGTTTTTGTCTCTAGGTGCTTCCTGGGAGGTACCCCTAACCTAGTTGTTATATCAGTTCTTTTACTACAGAGTGAAGAATCCCAAATCTTTCTTTTGGGAATACAGGTGGCAGAGAGGAGCGGTGAGGAAAGAAATATTCTGAAACAGTCAGAAAAAAATGAAAGATGACCTGACAGTCATATGGTTTCACGGGCTGCTGGAAAGTAAGCAGTGTTTTTGTTTGGTTTGGTTTTTTTGTCCCTCTTCACCAGACAGTCAGAAAAAATGCCCAGCAACTGCAGCTCATTTTTCTCAGAATTTGTGCTATATATTGTATTACTTCATCACTATTTGAGCTCCTGAGTTAGGGGTTTAAACCAGTTCTATCTCTAGTTTAATACTGGTTTACTAATGTGTCAATGGTATCATTTCCAAGGCCAAGAGTAGCAAAAGCACCATCTATTTTGTTTCTTCTCACCCCTCTTTCCCTCTGTGCAGCACCATCCCCAAGGAACAACATGTGCCTGAACACTTCTTGAACTCTGTCAGTCTCAGTGCTGTGATCACTTCTCTGGGGAGCCTGTTCCGGTGCCCACTCACCCTGGATGAGGTTGATGGATAAAAGATTTTCTAACATTCAACTCAAATCTCCCCTGACACAATGTCAGGACATTCCATCAGGCCCTGTCACTGGTCACCACAGAGAAGAGAGTCTGCCCCTTCTCCTCACAAGAAGCTGCAGACTGCAATGAGGTCTCCCCTCAGTCTCCTTCAGGATGAATAGACCAAATGCCACTCCTTGCACAGCATCTCCTCAAGGCCCCTCACCATCTTTGTTGCCCTCCTTTGGACACTCTCTAATTGCTTTATATCTTTCTTACACTATGGTGCCCAAAACTGCCCCAGCACTGGAGGTGAGAGGAGAGCACCAGCCCAGAGCAGAGCAGGACAATCCCCTCCCTTGGCTGGTGATGCTGTGCCTAATGCCCCCAGAACAGGGGGTTTTCTCTCCTGGCTGCCAGGGCACTGCTGGCTCATGCTCAACTTGCCACCTACTGGGACCCCTGGTCCCTTTCCATGGTGCTGCCTTCTAGCACCTCATTCCCTAGTCTGTTGAGGAACTCAAGGTTGCTCTGTCCCAGGGGCAGAATCCAGCTCTTTCTCTTGTTGAGCTTCTTACAGTTGGTGATTGCATAGATGGAGCCATTGATTCACTCTATTATTATAATTGTGTCCTAATGCTTTCACTACTTTCACTTTTCACTTTCTCAACTTTCACTATGAACTCATGCAGCCTTTCCACACTAATAGAATCATAGAATCACAGAATGGTCTGGGTTGGAAGGGACACTAAAGATCATCAAGTTACAATGTCCCTCCCCCGGCCAGGGACACCTTTAACTAAACCAGATTTCTAACAGCTCCATCTAACCTGGCCTGTACACTTTGAGGGATGGGGCATGTGCAACACCTCTGGGCAACATGTGCCTCTTCATCCTAAAAGTAAAGAATTTCTTCCTAGCACCTAATCCAAACTTTCTCTTTCAGATTTCAGAACCATTCCCCCTTTTCCTGTCATTACATGCCCTTGTAAAAAGTGACAGTTCTCTCCATTATCTGTGTAGAAGAGCCTTCTTTCTGACAATCATACTGAGCAGCTCATCTTCCTGATCCCTTGTGGCAACAGTGCTCACAACATGGCTTTGTTTCCTCATACAAGAGGTACGTAAAGATTAGTGACTTTCATCACTTGTAATTGGTATCTTGTAAAATTTGCTGCCTACATTCATTAGAGGAAAAAAAGTAAACAGGAAATTTAAACATTTATATGTTTAAATTCCTCAAAATATTTATTAGATTTTTATTATTAGGAACTTATTAGTTTCTAATAGTACAAACTTAACAAACACCATTTTTGTTTCTGCTCTGTGTTCTAGAACTTCTGCTATTCCATGCTTGTAAGAATTTTCTTGCTTGTTCCCCCAAATGACATAAATCTGTGGTTTATTATTTTTTTGTTTTTTCTCATTAGGTGGCTATCAGCACACAGGTATATGTAAATTTAACAAAGATAAACAAAAAAACTTGAGAACATAATATTTTTCATGTTCAGCTTAATATTTTCAGTATTTAATTTTCAATTATTTGTCTTTATTTAGACAGCTAATGTATTTTCAGTATATTTTTGAAGCTTTTGTCAACAGTCTCTGTAGGGATTTTTTGTCCTGAATGGCATTACTTCAGAAAGACATGTTTTGAAGGGCAAAATCCTCCAAGTCTGTTTTGCAGTGCTCTTGTCTACATAAAATCAGTCACCACATTCTTCAGTTACCTATTCTTATAACTGGTGGTTGGAATTTCTCATTGTGAAGACTAAAAATTACGTATTACTTTACAATTTTGCCATGTCACTTTTTCCTATCTTTAGCGTCTCCCTAATGTTCGATCTTTCTTAATGGCTGAAAGCTATCTCTTCCCTTCCTCTTCCCTCTGTGTAATGTACCCTGTTAACCCAATTGGTAAACAAGAGTAAGTGGCTCCGTTCTGAATTTTAGGTAATTTTCAGGAACCTAATCCTTCTTGTTTTATTGACCAAAATTACAAAAAATGTTGAAATTGCCTTTGAAAATAATTTTTCCATCTAATGATACAGTATATACATAGGAAGCATTCAGTATTGCAGTTATTGGATCCATAAACTCAGTAATATCCAAGGGCTCAGTATTGGGTCCTGATTAACATTTTTAGGAATGATCTGGACAAGGGGATTGGGTGCACTCGCAGGAAATTCACAGATGACACTAAGTTGGTTGGGAGTGTTGATCTTCTGGAGGACACAGAGGCTCTGAAGAAGGACCTGGACAGGACAAACTGGTGGGCCAAGGACAACGCTACAAGGTTCAACAAGGCCCCCTGCCATGTCCTGCACTTGGGTCACAACAAGCCCAGGCAGTGCTACAGGCTGGGACAGAGTGGCTGGAAAACTTCCCAACAGAGAAGGGCTTGGGAGTATTGGTCCACAGGCACCTGAACATGAGCCAGTGTGTGCCATGGTGGCCAAGGAGGCCAATGGCATCCTGGCCTGTGTCAGCAACAGTGTGGCCAGCAGGACCAGGGCAGTGATTCCCCTGCACTTGGCACTGATGAGGCCACAACTCAAATCTGGTGTTCATTTTGGCCCCTCACTAGAAGAAAGATATTGAGACAGTTTTATTCAGCACAAATCCTTAGAAAGGTTTTCAAGTGCATACTTTAGCATTAACATTCAAGATGTTAATATACAGTAGGAGTACGGAATATGGTATGCTGTGTTTGAGAACAAGTCCAAGGAATGCCTAATGAGAGGTTAAATTCTGTCTTACATGGAAGTGTTTCTACCATAAGTTTTGACAACTCTTACAAAACTAGTCTTAAATAGATATTAGCACACATTAGTGTGAAATTGCAAACTAGGAAGACTATTTTTAGCATGATTCACATGGCAGAAGGAGGACAGATATAGATTAACTTTAATGATGCTTTTAAAATATTACAAAGCACTTACATAGTTTTTTACATGTGCGTTAGGGAATTAGATTTATTTGGTCTGACAAGTAGATAGTTGCCAAATATAGAGAATAGTAGGTGTATAATATGTACAAAAATGAGTACTTTTCCCTTTGGAATCTATTTTCCAAACATCTTGGAAACTAGTAAACAAAAAAGTCCCCTTAGATCATAATTTAAGTGCTAACATGTGTACAATTTGAAGGCAGCTTGAAAGTATTAAAGTTTTATGGAAGCTGAGATCAAACCAGTTACAGAATCTTCATGCAGTTTTCCATTTTACTTGCTTGTGAGAACATTAGTTAAATCATCCTATGTTTCCAAGGCTAATAGTAATTAACTGATTAAATGTGCTGCAACAAGAAGCTATAGTTAAACCAGTTGATAATTATCTTAAAAAGTGCATAAAGGATCTCAGCAACTTCTAAAAAGCCCAGTTAATTTCATAACTTCTACCTGTACTAGAAGATCCTTTTTTAAATCCTGAAATCGCCAGAAATTTGATGTAGTCTGGTAGTGATGATGTAATGGAAGGGAAAGGTACCTTCAGTTTCCCTTTATCTTCTTTGTAAGCAATGTGAAGACAAATCTGAAACGGAAATACTTAGGTAAATGCATCAGCTCAACTGCAAATATTTGTCAGTTCTACTTCACTGTGGCTCCAAGTGACATCAAGACTTTGCTGTTCTCAGTGTAAATACACAAGAGGTGATATAAGAAATGACCCTGTCCCCAGATAATTGACATTTTACAGAAGGTTTGCAAACAAACCCCAGTTTCAGTGTTGTTCTAACAGCAAGATGCTCTACTGAACCAGAGGTTCCATTGGTGTACTGGCTTCATGCTGTGCCTGCTGGAAAAACCTCACTGAGATCCCATCTCTGGACTCCTCTGCATATTACCCTAAGAAAAAATGAGAGAAAACTCTCCCCAGACAAAAGCTGCCCTGTGTTCTGAAAAAGCTGTAATAACCCTTTTTGATCCTAGAATGGAGCAACTCTTGTATGAGGAATATGTGAGAGACTTGGGGCTGTAGCCTGGAGGAGAGAAGACTCCAGGGAGACCCTACTGTGGCCTTTCAGCACTTTGAGAGGGTCTACAAGAAAGATGGGAACAGGTGTTTTTCAGGGCCTGTTGTGATAGGACAAGGGGTAATGGTTTCAATCTAAAAGAAGGTCAATTTAGGGTGATTTGGGGTTTGGTGTTTTGAGGGCAGTGTTTGTTTGTTTTACAGTTAGTGTGGTAAGACACTGGAACAGGTTGTCCAGAGAGGTTGTGGATGCCCTATCCACATTCAATGGAAGCATTCAGGGTCAGGTTGAATGAAGGTCTAACAAACCTGATCTAACTGAAGATGTTCTTGCTCATCACAGAGGGCTTGGACTGGATAACCTTTAAAAGGCCCTTTCAACTCAAAGTAGTCTATTATTCTTGGACACAAAAATTTGCTATAGAAGCCTTTTTTTTTTTTTTAAGTGGCTCATCAAATGAATTTTTTTCATCCAAAGATGAGTCCTGAATTGATTTGTTTATATTTGTCATGAATACCTTTTTCTATTTCCAGAGAAGGGAGACAATGGAGCATCTATTATTTTGCAATATCACCTGCTAAAAAAAATATTGAATGTTTTAGTTGTGTAATACATATAGAGGTAAAACCAGGGAATGGTTCATCAATAAGATTATACTGATCATCCTACAATCAGGAGCATAGCTCATTAGGTGTATAAAGATTCAGCACTTAGTAAAAAGTACATTCCTTAATTTTTTTGCAGATGACAATGCATAGTAAAAAAAAAAACTTTCTATATAAACGAGACAAAATCACATGTTACCTTACTAATGTTTCTACATCTATAGTCTGAAGAAAAATTTTAAGGCAATTTGAGCTATATATAGTCGGTAGACAAGATTTAATTTTCAATTGCTTTTAGCCTATTTATCTTCACAAGCACTTAAACAATTCTTATAATAATGATGAATTAAAATATACATCAAATGATATTTACGTACTTAATTTAAAAGACTTCTCAAAGCCAACACAGTTAAGAACTTGCTTCCTAGTAAATGATGTCATCATGTGCTCATACTAGTAATTTTTATAAGGCAGATAGTTTGTAAACGTGCTCTCCAGGATTCATGCTAGAATTGTAAAAGACAAGATGAAACATGATTTGAGCCCCCTGACCAGAAAAAAATACGTACTGGGAATGGATTATTTTCAAGGTACACAACACAATTTAAAATCTATGGGACAAGAGCAAGGTTCACTTATTTCTTTTACAGTGGCAGCACTTACTTCAGAAAAGTGAACATAAAATGTGATTTGTTAAATCTGCACTGTTAGGATAGCATACCTGCTGTCACCAATTTGTAACCTGCTGTCACCAATTTGTTATCTATTTCTCCTACGTTTAGGATCCTCTGGCAGCACATGAAATACTTCCTTTTTTTTCCAAAGCAAGTATATTCAATGCAGTAGAACTTTTTATCCTTCAACTCAAGCATTGGATAAATTGAAAGTAAAAATCCTCAAAAGCCAAATTACCAAAATAGAGTTTGTTTCCATTCTCAGCTTCATCTCATTCCATCATTTTTGTTTTGCACTTTCCCATTATCTTGTGTCTTGCAGGTTTTTTAAAAGCAGTATCTCCTCTGAGAACCATGCCAGGGAGTCCTTTATAGTATATGAAAGAAATCCTAACTAGCTGAAAATATCTTTACTTCATGCTGTTATTTCAGTCTCATGATGAGCTACTTAAACATTACAAAAAAAAAAAAAAAAAATTAAGTACTCAGTCTGATGGATCAGAATGGGGTTACAGTCAAGATTAATTCCTTATATGTTATCTTGGAATCAATTTCTTTAACTACTTCAGTACTTGAAAGGCAGATCCTTAAATGGGCAATAGTTACAACAGCAAACACAATCTTTATGTTATACACTGTAGGAAAAAAAAAGTAAAAGGTTTTGTGCAGGAGAGGAGGTCAAGCAGCACTGAAAGAAGTTAGATGTGCTTAACCCTGCCCTTATCCAGAAGAAAGAGGGGTGGCTCATGCCACCTACCAGTGTCACGAAAGTGCAATTAAAATGTTTTTCCCATTACAAAGTTTCCCCATATGGCTTACATTTTTCTGAACTATGCATTTTTCACACCTTTTATGGTCTTTTTATTTAATTTACTGACAGTTTTTTTTAATTTTCTGCTTTTTCTTGGGTTTAGGATTTGTGTGTGTTTGTTTGGGTTTTCTGTTTGTTTTTGTTAGTTTGCTTGTTTCATTTTGGTTGTTTCCCCAAAACATGGTACAAACTGCAAAAGAAAAAGCTGGGTAATAGTAAAAAGAAGATGTAATGACATTTTTGTTAAAAACTGTATCTTTGAGAAAAGGCCATAAATTAGCTGACTAATAATAATTTGAGAAAATATAAATTTATTAGCTTTATTAATTTTTATTTGAATGCACTTTTTCTAACTTATGTTCACACTCAGGGCAATACTATTTATTAGAGAAAGGTAAGAGCTTGAAAAAGAAATGAAACCCTCCTCTTGAATTTAAAAATGGATAGGAATTAAAACCACAGATCTCCTCTTAGGTTATGACAGGTTATGACAGGTAGCATAGAGATTTCATATGTACAGGTAGTAGCATGAGGACCTTCATTAGATGATTCAGCTGCTTCAGGGGGAAAGCCACCCCCACACACAAGCTGGTAAAATCAGGACAAGCTGCTAAAAGTGCTTCTTTCCAATATGTCATAGCAACAGTGCATCACATCAGCCACCCTAGCTAAGATTTTTGCCTCTGTATAAAGAACTTAATTTTCTAACTGCTAGATTATAAGAATAAAAAAGGCCTACACTGTTTTTGTGCCAAATTTACTTCCTAAAAGACAGTTTGTTTCACTGATAACACAGATTTCTTTCTTGTCCCCGTGGATAATGCCTTTCTTTGCCTAGGGAGAACAGAGGGAAGTGTATGGAAAGGACACACTGGTAATTTTCCAAACCAAGACATATCATAAGGAAGACTTCCTTAATTGGTATGCTAATTATTTTTATTGTGGAAAAGCATTTGTCAGATGCCTTTGGTGACAGAATAGAAGAAAGGACCTCTGAAGATGACATGCAGCAAGAAAGAAGTATGAAGTGGAACATAAACTGGCAATAGTAGCTGAAGTTATGGAGTACCCAAAACCTATAGAACATGAAAAAATGGACAAGATTTATATCTTTCTTTCAGCCATTATATGGCCTTTTTTTGGTATTATCATACACCATAGGCTTTAAACTCAAACTACAAGAGAATATCGTCAGCAGGTAATAAAAAGCATTTCATACTTTATCCACCTTGTACTCACTTCATGCTTTGCTATCAGTTACACGATTACATCAGCATGTCTGTCACCATTCCATACATTCCAAAGGCTATTTCTGCCTTAAAACTGATGATGAATTCAGATTAGATTCTCCCACAACTGAATCAGATCTCAGTGGATTAAATGGGCAATGGGACATCTCTCCCTCGCAAACACCTATTACAGTCAGTTATACAAGCACAATGCTACAAAATATATATACTTATTTTAAGTAAAAATAGCTATAATTCTGACAGAACAGTTATTTTTCTGTATTTTCATTATCTGCATTGAGTATAGTCATACAATCTTTCCATAATGCACAATGATATGTCGCTGAAAGTCTTTGAATTCTTTTGGCATAAAACTAGCGGGCCATGGTCTTGGCATATATATTCCCCACAAGTTACACAGAGGTTTATTAGTTAGCAAGAACTAAGGATGATCTGAAATGCCTGGTTTCTATCTTCAGGTCATAAAAATAAAACCAAAACCTAAAATTGTTAGTAGGAACATTAACATATAGATCAATAGTCCTAAAAACTATTTGGTACAATGAGTGAGATGGTAGTTTTTCAGTAAAGGAGGGTAAGGGATGTCATGGTCATCTCACAAGCTGAGTGGCCCCCAGATGGCAATTTACTGCAGTTGCCCAAGCACTCACTGGTATTGGGGGGAGCAGTACTATCTTTCAAAGCAAATATTTCATCCCAATTGTAGGTCCTGAAGGTCCTGTAGGTCCTGCTACTATTAAGCCTCTTGTTTTGCAAATGCCTATGCTATTATGGGGCCATGACATGCTCTCACAGATGGGAGTCAGAATTGGGTCTGATTTTACACAGGGGTCACTGATTTGCACTACCCTGAAATTGACCTGGAAAATTAATGAACCGGTATGGGTGGGTCAGCAGCCCCTGAAAGCTGAAAGACTGCATGCCTTACAAAACCTGGTTAAAGAACAATTGCAAGCGGGACATATTGTCCCCTCCACAAGCCTGTGGAACTCTTCTGTATTTGTCATTCAGAAAAGAACTGGTAAGTGGCGTTTGCTGTGATCTCAGAGAAACAAATGCAGCCATGGAAGACATGGGAGCCCTGCAGCCAGGCCTCCCATCACCTACCATGATTCCTCAAAGCAGGCACTTGACAATCATTGATTTGAAAGATTGCTTTTCCACAATTCCTCTGAGCCCAGAGGATGAACCAAAATTTGCCTTTTCAGTGCCCAGTTTAAATATGCAGGAACCTTTGCAAAGATTCCACTGGGCAGTTTTCCCCTCAAACCTGCATATGTGAATTTCTGAAGGAAAACATATCACATTGGTAATATGGACATGTACTTAATTAACAGGAAAATTGTACAACACCATTTTTTTGTATGTGCATATGTACATAATAAAAGCACTTTTGTTTCAGTTGGGGTTTGTTCTGGTTGGTTTTTTTCTTCTGGAAAACAGAATCTTCAACACAATACCTTTTTATTTTTAAATGTAATTTTCCACTGGAGTAGACAGAAATATTTGCATACTTATTCAATATAGTTTACCCAGAAAATTCATAACTGCATCTTATTGCAAGTCTATTTCTACAAGCAGATGAGGTCATTATGTAGAAAATTCTGTGCAAAATTATAATATGTATTGGCTACATTTAGTATACACTATAATAGTAGTTGGTAGAGCTTTTGAGCCTTAGGCCATAAAATTCAACAAATGCAATCATTCTTCTGGTAACACTAACATTAACTCAGTTTTGGAAAGCTGAGTAACTGGGCACACTGGTCAGCTCTTAAAATTCAGCATATTTTGACAGTCACCACATAATTGAATCTGAAAAGTTTCATTTATTCTTTATTCTGCATGGATGAAATGTCAAATCAGAATGACTTAACTGTGCATAAATTCTGACATTTTAGGGAGAATGACTACAGAAAAGTCTCATTAAACTATATGGTATATTTCAAGTTTGGTAGTAGGCTCTTCCAAGTTTGACTACAGACCTTCTGTATGGGGGGAGTAATGCCATAGCAGCAGATCAGTTGGTGGAAAAGGTGAAGAGACAGGGCATCACAATAAATTCACTGGAAATATTCCCCAAAGGGCACAGCTTAATTGCTAGGTTGTTGTCTCAGAAGAACTTACGTGCTTTTCATACAGTCAGCCACACATGTAGAAGGTCACAAGTTCACAGAGAAGTGTGACTAGATTCCCTTTACTGCTAGCACGGCATTAGAGTTGTCTAAAATGTGAATGTCTGAACATGGAGATGCGCACCTGCTAGGATGTGTACAAGAGCACACTCTCTGTGAAGAGTTCATAGGAGAACTGCTTACCTCCCAGTTCTATACTGGGGGCTTCAATTCCCACACTTGGACCATGTATGGGTGTCTAAGGAGGGAATTGCCAGGACAAAAGAGTAACAAAGAGAGATAAAGAGCAGAGCTGGGAAAAATACATATTCCTTCCTCCTCCTTCTTACTTGACAGAAAATGTGTGCTTAACAGAATTGCATGAGATGAAAAGAGAGTAGACAGAAGAAAAATACCTCTGGAGACAGCAAAGAGATTATTGTCAGGAATGTGTCTATTTCTGAATGAGAACTGAAATGTGACCATGAAGAGGGCATATGTCACTGCAAGAAGGCCAAACATATTTGAACATTTCCAAACATATGAACAGAAAACTGGCAAACAGCTAAACATTTAAAAATAATCAAATGGCTAACTAAGGAATAAAAGGTGGAGAATGAAAAAAAAGAAACATGTCCTTTTTACAAAGTGGCTTCAATTATAATACCATTCACAAGGCTGTGAGGTCTCTGAAATACAGCAATGTGAGTTAGATCAGAGCCTGCCTGGGCGCTGTCAGGAGAAACTTGTGTTTTGGCAGCATCCAGCAAGTAAACAAAGGGAAGGCACCAGCACTGTGTGAACTGGCTGTAACCCTTGGCAGCTGGTTGTGCAGAGATGGGCCCAGCAGCACCAATGCCCCCCCTCTGCAGACACTGCTTGCTGTGATTCAGTGCACTTACTGCAGTCATCCCTGTATCTCAGAATGCATTAGCTGGAAGAATAGGATTTGACTTTATGACTAAGATATTTACAGTCCTGTCAAAACCTGGCTTTTTTTTTGTAATATTACGAAGAAGTACGTATCCTTTGGGAGGGTAGAGTGCTCTATATGAAAATGGTTAACTCAACAGAAAGATGCAGCAATGAAAAATGGGCAGTGAAGAGGAATTATACTGGTGAATCACAGCTTTTTGTGGTTAAAACTGATAGCTGTCAGGTTGGTCAGTGATGATGACAAGGGCCACAGGTCTATGTAAAGGAGTCCCAGAGCTTGCATCACTCTCAGTATCTCAGTGACTTGACAGGTATGTGGTCTTTGATACCTCACCACATACTACTCTGGGGGTGGTTGAAAAACTTATTTGAAATATCAGTCTTTGGTGAACAGTGGGAATTATTCCAGCAGCCTAGAGAAAGAGAAATTTTTATTTAAGCTTTCCAGATTCCTGACATAGCACATTAAAGTTAGCCTAATAAAAATATTTGTAACTTTCAATATATTTTAAATGTGTTATTTCACTCATATTTCTATACACAAATGAAAAACTAAAAATACTTTAATTGCTCTACTTGAGAAAAATATGCAAGCCAGCATATATTATACCTTCCTTCAACAATATCATATTCCCAAGGACCACTTTCCTATGTAATTTTTCTCAGCTTAATAAAACAACAATTAACTTGCATAATTATGAAAAATGCTGTTGGGGCCCAAATTCCACTAAGGGATTTTCAGCTGAGTAGCCCTACCTGTGGTCCCCATCTGCACCCTAGATACCCAGCCCCTTCTTGAGCTCTGCCACAGGTATTCTTGTCCTTTACACAGCCTCCAGTCTTTTTTTGCCCCTGTCCTGTCCTCAGAACTCTGGTGTAGTCCTGTCTCCTGCTGGTACTGGACTGGAGTCCCTAGAAGAATCCAGAGCCCAGCTCTTTCTTGCTGGGGGGAGTCTGGGCCTGTCAGCAGCCCTTGCTGATGGCACAGTGCCCTGCCCCTCTGCTCAGCCCCACACTGAGGGGGTGTGTGCTGGCCTGCAGGAGCACTGCCTCTGCTGCCCTGCCTTCACCTCCAGGCTTGTCCTCCCTCATGGAACAACCCCAAGATTTTAGGCATGACAAAAAGTAGTCTGCTGCTCTGCTGCGTTGTGCTGTTGAATTGATCTCATTTCAGCACAAGTTAACTAGGAGTTACTTTAAGTGTTAGAAAAGATCAACTAAAATATCTATTATACTCCCATCTTTCACTTGTAAGTACTTGGAATTAAACGCAGTAGTAGCTTAGGAATTCCTTGGATTTTGTGAGACAGCATGTTTTTAGAGATGGAGTTAGTTTTGAATGAGGTGTACCAAATACAAATTTATACAAAATGCAGAAATCCAAGAAAGTATCCAAAAAATGAAGGTTACAGAAAATATGCTGATTTGTGCAATAGTACTGTAATAATTCTTTAGAAAGGCAAGTAAAATCTTCTTGGGAGTATCTTCAGCAGTCATAGAGTATTGTCTGAGTTTATGTTGTGGTATTTTATTATATCAGGAATTCTTGATTCTGGTGTAGGAAGACAAAAGACCTGAGAGACTCCTTTAAAGAAAGAACACATAAAATCAAAATAGAAGCGGAGATATTGCTCGAGAAAGCAGGGGCCAGCCGAACTCTTCTGGATCCCATCCTGGTGCTTCCAATACAGGGTTAGTGCTCACTGAAGTGAATTCAGCAGACCCCAAGCTGGCCAGGGGCTGGAAAAGTTGTCCTACAAGCTGTTGAAGCATCTGGGCTTGTCCAGCATGAAAGAGAGTTTCAGGGGGACCTAAAAGCAGCCCTTCAGCATCTACATGTGGTGATCAAGAAAACAGAAATACTGTGAAGAAAGTCAAAGCCAGCACAGTACTGCTTGCAGAATTTTCCTTTCCTTAGGTGCTGAAAGTTGGAGAGATAGTGAAAAATGCAGCAGGGAATAGGGGAAGGCTGAAAGTCAGACAAAAATTGTAAAGAGACGTAGTCAGGTCAGATGCAAGGAAAATGTGGTCCTTCCTGAGGACAGCCAAGCTGCATAACAGACTGCCCAGAGAGGCTGGCAGTTTTTGAGGTTGCCCTGAGCAATCTGGTCTGACCTCAGAGCTGGACATGCTGTGAACAGGAGATTGGCCTGGAGACCTCCTGGGGTCCCATCCAACCTGGACACTGCACTGATCACTTCTCATTTAATGCAGTAATAATGGAAACAATATAGTTCATAATATATTGAAAAATTTTATAATTATATGGCTCATATAAATCAATAAAGTGGATGTAAGCATCAGAAAAATGTCTAATTTCCAACAGAACTCACCAATGTTGCTTTGAACCTATTAGTCTAAGACAGGGACAGAGAACAGGCAGGAAGGTGCTTGAATGATAAACCAAGGAAGTGCACACTCAAAATCACAGGTGAATGAAAAAATATTCTTTGTTTTTCTGCTGAAGAAAAAAAAATTAAAAAATAATTAAAGATAGAAAATTTGAAGTCTAAGGAGAGTACTTTTCAGGACAGATAAAGTACACCTTTGGATTTTCAAAAGTCGTATCTTAGATTTAAAGTGTCTGCAGTGTCATTTTAGATTTAAAGAACTTGAGAATTTTTTTTTTTTTTTTTTTCAGAAAAAGGATGGTTTACACAGAGTAATAAACAGAGTGTGACAGTCTAAGGCTTGGAATTTCTATGAAAATGTTTCCTAAGAGTTATGCCAGGGATAGCAATCAAACAATATTACTCTCCCAATAAATAAGAGATATATATTTAATATATTTACGGATGTGGTGGTCTCTAAAACAGGGTTTGGGTATTAAAAAAATTGGCAGCAGTTTGTCCATTCACAGCTTCTAAAAGATGGAAAGTTTTTCTTTTCCTCAGTGCCCCCAAAAAGCAATAACGTGCTGCCCCGGGTGACTTTCTAAAGTTTATAATTGGCCCATTCCCAGGAGCTGGTCAGCAATCACAGAATCCACGCAGAGGGAGGTCAGGGAGCTAAGCCCATGTCTCAGAAGCACACGTTCTAGAAACCCAGTTCCCTTTTTAAAATAACAAACCGGCAATTAAAGCCGTGCGAGCAGCTTGACGCCGTCCCCCCGGGAAGGCCTCAGGCCCCGCTCGGCCCGGCGCGGGGGCAGCGGCCGCGCAATGCCCGGGCGGCTCGGGCGCCAGGGGGCGCTGCAGCCCCGATCATGAGGCGCGGCCGAGCCCCGCCCGCGGCCCGCGCCGCACCGCCCGCTGCTCGGGACAGCTCCCGCACGGACACACGGACACACGGACAGACAGACACAAACACACAGACAGGCACACGCACACACACAGACACACACAGACACAGACACACAGACGTAGACAGACACGCAGTCACAGACACACACACACAGACACGCAGTCACACGGACACAGACACAGACACACACACAGAGACGTGCAGACAGGCGCACAGAGACAGGCACACGCAGACACACAGACACGCAGACACAGAGACACACAGACACAGTCCCAGACACAGTCACAGACACACAGAGTCACATAGACACAGACACACAGTTGCACAGACACAGTCACAGACACACACACAGACACACAGACACAGACACACAGTCACACAGACACACAGAGACACAGACACAGTCACAGACACACACACACAGACACACACACACAGACACAGACACACAGACACGCAGTCACACAGACACACACACAGAGACAGACAGTCACAGACACACACAGAGTCACATAGACACAGACACACAGTCACACAGACACACAGACACACAGAAAGTCACAGACACGCACACAGTCACATAGACACAGACACACAGACACACAGACACAGTAACAGACACGGTCACAGACACACACACAGACACATAGACACAGACACACAGTTGCACAGACACAGACAGACACAGACACACAGACACAGATACACAGACACAAAGACACACAGACACAGACACAGTCACAGACACACACAGACACACAGACACGGACACACAGACACAGACACAGACACACAGACACAGACACACAGACACAGACACACAGACACACAGAAACGGACACACAGACACAGACAGACACACAGTCACAGACACACACACGCACAGACACACGGACACATGCAGGGCCCTCTGACTCCTCACACCGGCAGCAATGGAGGGTGGGGGGAGAAGAAAAAGCACTCTGAAATCTTTCTCTACACAGAATCAGCCCTCGAGCTTATTGCAGCTTTCTTGTTCTCCCAGCGCTCATGCCTGATGCAATTTAAGAGGTAGAATTAAATTCAAGGCTTTTACTGTAGCTACTGCCATTAAATGGTGCAAGCTTTTCTGGAACCACAGGACAAAGACAGAAATTGACTTTGTCTCTTGATTTATTTATATCTCGATTTAAAAAATAATGCCATATTTTATTTTGGCAATGGAGTGCCTTCTTTTCTGATGAGAGCACAAAGTAATATCTTTTTTTCAGTGCCATTTGAGTGAGTGTATCATTTGGGTTGTTTCTATCTTAAGGCTTTGTTAATGTAAAAAGCAAATCCTGTGCAGAAGTTGAATTAGTATAATTGACAAAAAAGCTGCTATACTACAACCCTTTAAAAAACCAAAGAAACAAAAAACCAACCTTTTTTACAAGTACACTGCCTCCCAAAGAGGCATTGCACTTGCAAACCACTCACAATTGCACCCCTGAAGATAAATTGCCAATCCAGATATTCTGTTCTTCAAACAACAGTGTATTTATTCAGTTCACAAATAGTGTCACAAATTTCCTGGTGACCATGGAACAATAAGAGATCATCAGGATACAAAATTTGTGGCAATATTCTTTTTTATTTTTTTTTTATTTTTTCTTCATGCCAGGAGTCTTCATTTTCTTCCAAGGTTGCCTCACTGCTGTAAAATGGAGCATAACCAGTGGATGTACAGTGTGGCATATTCCAGTCTGAATTTTATATGATTCAGAGTTTCATGGTTTGCTCAAACACACTGTGTTGCAAAGAAGGGGCATTAAACACCCATGGCTCTCGAGTAGCTTTGTACAAATTTCTTTATTCATATCAGCCAAATTTCTTTATTCAGATTAGCAAATAAATTACTCTCAGAATGTATGAGAGTGCTGATATGCAACAATGCAGATTAAAATAAAAATCAAGATTTCATCCAACCTGCCTTCCCTTTACTTGTCTTCTGCTACTCAAATGCAATGTCAGTACATCTGTTTGTGGATTGTCTGATTCAATTTTGCAGCTTCACTGCCTAGTGAAGGCTAATTATCCACTTGAAACTCTGTACCCTGCTGAGGTGGTGCCAAGAAACAGAGATCTATGACACTGGCTCCATAGCCATACCATCTTGCCTTGCAGAAATCAAAAAGTCAGTCTTAGAGTACCTGCTGGTGTTCACCTACACTCAGAGCAGAGAACACAAATGCTTGCTGGATGCTAGGTAGTAACAAATGGAGGTGAGAGCTATCTCTGATCCCAGAGTAATTGCAGTGCTCTTTTTTGTTTTAACATCAGAACTGAAAACTGATTGATTAATGCATGTATTCCCTTGGCATTTAAACATAGTCATGTCCTGTGTGCTAGCACACAGTAATAAGAGTTAGGAATTCAATGTAGTCTTTCAGAAAGGATATGTAACTACCATCCTTGACTTACAGTAGTTAGGAGAAATTATTCAAGCTTATTTGACAGACTACTTAGATGAAAAAATACTAGCTTCACCTTCAGTGTTCAACTGAACATTCATGGGCTGATGAATACATATTCCTTCATTTATATGAAGGTTTGAATGTAGACCTGTATGCCTGGGAAAACCAAATGCCTAAGAGAGGAAACGATATACAATAAGGTAAAGGAGAATAGCACTGGGAGTTGTAAAATCACAGACATCAGACCCAGAAAGGATGTTGAGTTATTTATCCTTTTCCACCTGATAAATGTTTACATCTAAGAAAGAAAATTTGCTCTGGGTGCTAGCTTGAAAGATTTTTGGTGGAATGATCAAGGAAACTGTTGTTTGCTTTCTGCAGTGGTTCAGAAGCTTGCTCATCCTTTGATAGTAAACAGATGACATCAAAGACATCTGACTCCATCACCACCTTCCTCCTCACAGAATCAATACACAGTGCCCTGAGCTTTGACCAATTACTCTGGTCAAAGATAGTAAATTTACTCTGTGAAACTTCGTCTTTACTCTGATTCCACCAGATGACAATTTCACTATTTTTCTGCCAGACAAAGGTGACTAGTCATCTTCACATCTCAGGAGAGATGTCATAGTTGCCAGTCATGGATAAATGAAAACTACAGGGTAGTGATAATTCCTGGTATTAACTAGATACTTGCTTTGGAACAAGATCCTTCGGCTCTATCTGTCTTGCACCATCCACAGCTTAGAACTGAACTATACTTTGTGATGTAATATGCAAGGTTTTCCTTGATGCTACTGCTTTTAGATAAGGTGACTACTATTTGTGTAAAGAGTATGCCTCCACCAGCAATTGCAGTGGGAAGTGTTAGTGTGCCTCTTCTTATTACAGTATGTGAAATTTGTGAAGCTAGTATTATGGAAATATTTCACATATGGGAAATATGTGAAGCTAGCATTCCACATGTGTTAAAAGCAGGGAAAACTGTCATGATTTTAATAAAAACTGGGGGGGTTAATTCTTCCTTGTCTAAAAAATAAAAAATAAAAAAAAGGAAAAAATGCTCTTTGTTAAAGAATACCTTTTCTTGATTCCATAAAACTGCTTTAAAATTAATTATTATTTTTACAACAATCTCCTGTTTCTGTGTACATTTCATTTTTTACAAAGCAGCTACTTGTACCAGTAATGTGCTAAACTCGTGCAGGTGGTTCAGCTTTTCATCTCTGTATTGCTTGTATAAATTCTTTCTCCTGACATAGCTGAAGTTTGTAAAATACTGGTATTCCTTCATTAACACTCCACCTCTTTTGAATATGTCAGTTCCACAAGGTATCCTCATGCTCTTACAGCTGTTATACTCCTTTGACTGCTTCTTCCACAGATTCATGCTCTTAAATATAACCTACAGTAGATGTTGTTCTTATACCCTACGACTGCATGTGTGATATAAGAGCCCAGCAATACCTTCTGCCATATGGAGCACTGCAAGCTGTTCATGAGCAGCACTGCTGTCCACGAAAAATTGTTTCAAAGATGCATTCTTTTGAACATATATTAAATGTTCTAAAATAGGAAAAGCATCAGATTAGAATTTCAAATTGTGGAAATGAACTGATTTACCCCACTGGGACATTAAATGCTGTAGGCTTTTCTTTTGTTTGTTTTTAACATGTATATATTCCCAATTACCTAGCAACCAAGATAAACTTACCAGAGTGTTCAGTGTCTAATAAAACTTGCAACTTCCATTACTGTCAGGAAGAAACATAGTTCTAGACTACAGTAGATCATGGTATAAGCTGTGCAGAAAATTCCTCCTTTATATTTTTTTCTAATCTGCAAAAAGTGATAATATGATTTCAAACATAAATGTAGAAAATCAGCAAGTGAATTCTAAAATAATACTGGTCTTAGTCTTCTATACTTTATGTCAGAATCAAAAGTGTGGTGTTCAGGAAAAAAAAGTGGGAGAGCATTCTGTAACATTTAAGTCTATTAATTATTAATGGGATTTAAATAATGATGACTCATGTTCTAAGCTCATGTTAAAATTGTCAAATTTTAGCTTGAGGGGAGCTATTTTTTCACCTTTATTATGGCTGCCTTTCTTTTTCTTTGCTCCTACAGTATATCTTGTTTCCTTTCCTGCCCTTTTTCATTCTTATGTGTGAAGCAAAATCAGTGTAGAGGATCCAGAGATAATTATATCTTCATTAATAGTAAAAAATCTAAACAGTAATAAACAGAAAGATCAGGAGGATTAAATAAGAGGAAAGATAAAAAGACAATCTAATGTGTATTTTTCTAAGAAAAAATGCATACCTCGAGGAAAGATCAATAATTATATAGAGTTTAATCTTTATGGTTTTATGCAAATTAGGGGGAAGAATCTTAAGCGATATAAATTAACAAGACAGACCAGGTGTTGAGCACTAAATAGCTAAGTCCAAAGGAACTGTGCTGATACGTTCTGCACATATCACTTTATTTATTTTCACAGGCATATATAATTTAATTTGGTAATTAGGAAGGGCGTTTGCATTGATGTGTCAGTTGCCATTGGCACAGACAGATTTTGTGATGCAGAGGGCTGAAGTTACCTTTATTGTTGATTCTGAAAATGTGGTCTTTGTGCTAGTGAGTAGTCTGCAAGGTCGTAGTAAGTGGTCTGTATTTATTCTGTGCACACTCTTCAAGAAACTTTAAAGCTGCAATTGATGCCTGTCATTTTCGGAAAAGTTTTACTCATCTAGCCTTATTTCTTTTGCATATCCTGAGCTATGATATTTCACTGACATTCATTACCTAACACATTGTGTTAAGGCATATCCTTCAAAAAGACAACAACTTGGTTTTGAAAACTTAAACTGAAGGGCAACCATCATGTCCCAAAGTCATTTGATTCAGTGTTTAATTATCCCCACAAGTAGGAACAAATGACCAAGTAAATTAACCTATGCTATGCAGGAAGTCTATTGTGTATGTGATGAATGACATTACTCCCTGAGGAAATAAAGTGATCTAAGGAGTAAGAAATGGAAGATGAAATCTGCTTTATACAAAGTTCTTGTTCATTGGTACCTACTGATCCATGGCATATTATTTACTCCTCCTCCTCCTCCTCCTCTTCTTCTTCTTCTACTACTTATTGTTGTTGTTGTTGTTGCTGTTGTTGTTTTTATTGTTGTTGTTGTTGTTGTGTTGGACAAAATACTGACAATGGTTGAATGTGGACATTTTAAATAACAGCTTTCTTCAAGTTCTTAAAAGTTAGGTTAATGACTACTTTGTTTTCCACTGAATTTTATTATTTTACAATATATGTGCAATATAGATATTGTAGTATCATACGTATATATTTTATTTAAACTGCATAGAGGTCATAAGAAGGGGAAGGGAGAGAGGAAGAAATAGGGAGGGGATGCTGTGTATGTTGAAGCATGACAGAGAATTCAAAGAACAAAAGTGTTATTATGATGTTAATAATTTCTGAATTTTTAACACAATTGTCTGAATAAAACATATATCTTTGTTACCTATATGTGACATATTTTGGAAATGAAGGAAATTTTGTATTTTGTTATCCAGCTTGGGTAACATCTCAGTAATAGGATATCATCTCACTTATGGAACTCTTGCCTTTTATTTGTAAATGAGCAAAATAAGGTTTTAGCTATTCTTAGATAAAATGGCTCTAAATTTCTAATAATTATGCCATCTCTCAGAACAGATTCTGGAAAAAGAAGTCTTTTGAAATATGCACTTCATTATTAAAGTAGGTTAAAAATCACCAAAAATATGTTAGTATTTATTCTGCAAGTGGGACCATCTCTGTTTTTTCATTTGTTTATTGTCTTCTAATAAATTCCTTTGGAGTTCCTTCATACTTTTACAACTGGTTTTTCTTTAGGTGTTAGTGGATCAGGATGTCCAAGGGCACCTTCACAAAATAGTATAAATCTGCAATACAGAGACTATGTGGTGATAAACCAACTTGACAGAAATCATAGTTGAGGATTAATTGTGTCACTTTGTTTGAAAATGATTTAAAACTTTATACCTTACTCTTGTGGAGAGTTCATACTCTATGCATTGGCAAATAGAAACTACAAACAGAAAACCCCAGATGATGAATCCTTCATTCTGCAAATAAATTTCATCTTGCAAAAACTCACAATCTTTTCTAAGTATCTATTTTTAAAATATTTCTTAGTAGGAATGAATGTAGTATAACTAATTGTGCCAACACTGTGAACAGTCTGCATTTATATTTTAAAAGAAATTACTGAAGTCATTGAAGTATGGTATTGCTCACATATGTTTAATTAAAGCTATTAAATATGCCAATCTAACTCATCCTTTCTTGCTCACCATTAGATAATGATATGGTTTTGTTGTTTCTGAAACACTGTAAATTTCTAGGAGAGAATGCACTCAGTACCTTATAAGCAATACAAAATGTCTAAAAGTATGAAAACGTTTTTTCATGGTTTGTCGTCTGGTGAAACAGACATATTTTCCAATTTTTCTAAGTTTTTGAAATATTATAAAAATAAGTTATTGTGGATAAAAGGATGCTGCACAGCAGCTGGGCCATGAAAATATGGATTTGCTAATGTGTGATGGTAAGAGTAAGCAATTCAATTTTCTTTTAATCTTTCACAGTAGATTGAAGTACTTCCAATTACTTTGGGGTGGTTTTTTGTGCTGGACTGCCACTACATACCTTAACATTTACCATTTGTAAAATGGTATGTGATAAATTGTTCATGTACCTAAGGCATGAACTGTGTTCAAGGTCAGATGGGGCTAGATGGGGCTTTGAGCAACCTCATCTACTGAAAGATACCCACAGCAGAGGAGGTGGACAAGATACCTCTCCCTAAAGATCCCTCCCAACCCAAATCATTCTGTGATTCTGTATAAGGACTCTTGGTTTTAAGTTATGTAGGTGGTTTTCATCACACAACCCAGTCTCTGGTATAGTCCTCTCTTAGTGTCTCTTAGGAAACATGGAATAATAGAAGTGCTATAGGAACCTTTGTTATGAACTAGTATCTGTGGATTGTTTGTGGTTTGGGTATTTTTTAAGGAAATCACAGTACAGATTTTAAAACTTTTTGGTTCTATTTAAATTGCTAGCAGAATAAGTATTTTCAGATGTCTCTGATTCTGCACGCAAAAGATTGTTGTGTCTATAGTTTTAATGTTAGTTTCAATAACAATTACAAGGAGAGTCTTTGCATATTAGCTCATCCTGATGCACAAGCTAGAGCAATATTTGAACTGTAGTTACTATTGTGCTGTTAAGGCAAGTTGCCCTATGTATATCTCCATTAGCTTTATTGACGTTCTATGGGAAAATAATTTAGATATTTTCTTTTGTATAAATACTGATTGTGAATAGATATCTTATTACAGAATGCTGATAGGACTGGTCAAGAAAAACTTTGTCAATGTAATTCTAAGTCCATCAACCTTACCCACAGGTTAGGATGCAAACTTAAATGATATATAAATTTTTGCATTGGCAAAATACCTGTTAATTAAAGTCTTGGTTTGGGTGCAAATTAAGATACTGAAATTATTTAATATTTGTGGATTTAGACTGCAGTAAAATTAACTGGACTCATTTCCAGTCATGCAATCTCACAAGTCATATTAGAAGATAATGGCACATTGTCACCATTAGCTGTAGCTAAAGCAAAAAAATTAGCATGTGGGGTGAGGGAGGAGGGAAATATCTTGACCATAAAAGTCAAGCTGCAAATAGAATCATAAATGAAACTAATCGTACTGTGCTCAGCATCTGTATGCAAAATGAAGTCAAGAGAATTTTCAATTTTGCCATTAAGATGTATTCTATTTTAAATTCATTTGATTAGAAATGAAGTTTGAATAACATGTTCCGTGGTACCTCATCTTCTTGTCACAGGAACTGACACAAATTATTGTTCAGAAGTCTTAAAATACGACAAGATGGTTTTCTTGGAAATGAAATTTTCATTTTAATTTCATTAGCGTTTGAGTAGTGTTTATTAAACAGCACTAAGTATTCCTCTGTATGTTTAACTACATCATCCCTCCAAAATATGTGTATTTTTGTAAAAACTTGAGCAATGTTCTTCCCAATGGCATTCTGAGGGATTCAAGGCAGTTTTCTTTCTAAGTATTGTAGCCAACCATTTGTTCCCATATATGGCAGAAAACTACTGTACACCAATCAGTTCCTGTACACAAATGCATGCGGCATAGGGAACAATGACTCCATGATCCTATTGGGGTGATGGGATTGGTCAAATAACCGGGGTGTGTGAGAGATGGATATAAGCTCATTAGGAAGGTTTGGGCAGGATGGTGAGGAGAGGGATCTAATCTTGACGTGAGAGACCAGTTGGGTTGCCTGGGGCTCTGTCTGTGGGTGGATGATGAATTATCTGAGAGGTCACCGTTCAAGATTAGTTATCTGCAGTACAGTTTTGGTCATGTGGGATTTCCAATAACTGTAAAGAATATAGTCTTTGAAAAAAAAGGAGATCCAAAAGAGTTGGATGATTTTCAAGGATCACCTCCTGCAAGCTCAGTTAAACAGGGAGTTCCTGTCTAAACACAGATATGAAAAGGAAGCATAAAACTGCTGCAAGCAAGACAAATGACACAGAAAAACCCCAAAGATACTGCCAAAGCATGGGAGGAAAGTTGAAGCCCATCTGGAGTTGATGCTGAGATGAAAGACAACCAGTAACACTTCTACAGGTGTATCAGGAGCAAGAAAAGATATGAAAAATGTAGGTCTGCTTGTTCAATGGGACAGGAGATCTGATGACAAAGGAGATGGAAAAGGACAAGTTTTCTAATGTCACCTTGTCCTCAATCTTTATCAGTATGTCTGGTCTTGAGGCCCCTGAAATGGGAGGTGAAGTCTGGAGCAAGGAAGACTTACCCTCAGTGGAGGAGTTTGCTGATGATACAAACTGGGAGAAGTGGTTGATGCACCAGATGGCTGCCCAAAGATGTTCTGTCTCTACCCTTGAAGATATGGAGAAGCCATCTGTGCACTGCCCTGGGCAACCTGCTCTCAGTGGCTCTGTTGAGCAGGGGAGCTGGGTAGTTGATCTCAAGAGATCCCTTCCAAGTTCCACTGCTCTGTGTTTCTTTTTCAGTTAAGTTATTTTCTTATGTAGATCTTCTACTAAGGGCTAATGCTGACCCTTACAGGCCTGGATTTCAATTGGAGCATTTTTTTCTTAATTTTGTTGGCACAAAAGTTTGGTTGTCTAGTTTTGCAGGAATTTTGTAATAATAAAAAACAAGCTGAATAAAATTTGATTGTTCAAACAAAAGATATTTTATTCCAAAAACCTTTCTGTAAAAATCTGAGTCTGAACTGAAATTCATCCTAGGCTCATATATCAACAATTCTTAGTGTGTGATGCTACCACTCTTTGTAGTAACAGGCAGAGAGATGGGTTCATATGGAGAAAGAAATCTGCCTAAACCTCCAAGGAAAATACCTAGTGTTTAAATAAAAATTCATTCCCTGCTACCTTAGGTTTGCAAAACCTAAGAGCACGTATATCTCAAAAGGCTGTGTCATGGAGACATAGAAACTTTTTTTAATGTATCAAGTATACAGGTGTTATAGAACATTTATTCTGAGGCAGCTCCATTTTGAAATATGTTGTACTACAAGTGAATTCAGACTCTTCTCTGGCAGGCTGATTCTCTTTATGACTAGACAGTGCATTTAAGGCACCTGCTTTACTGTCATATGACCCAGCATAATGGAGAGGCTTGAAAGAAATGGTACCAAGAATTATTTAAGAAATGAAACATCATCTGTAACTCACTACCAAAAGTGAATTCAACTTCAATGCCTGCAAAAACCCTTTTTTCCCAGGCATGAAACAGAAACCACTGAAAGGACATGAAGCATGTAATAAGGATGCAAGAAACAGTTACTTTTCATCATGGTTGTGATCCTTACTTTCCCATTAAAATGAATTCTGCTTCGTTCAGACTTTTTTTATGTCATTGTTCCAACTGTTTCTTAGTCTGTATATTCTCTGGTGATACGATAAATGTTTTCATAGCTGGTCAGACTGAACATTCAGATTGGACTTGTGTCATTTCAGCTAATACCTATAGTAGAGGAAAATTACATTGACCACGGGTTCATACCTTTTCTGGAGATAAGCACACAAAATAGCAAAATGTTCAGTGCTGCTGATTTTTATTCTCCAAGCAGCTTGGAACTATGCAAAAGCCATTGGAAAACTACAAAAAGTAACATGGGTCAGCAGCTGCTTCAGGAATAGAGAGGGAAAAAATAGCATACTGCAATGGTCTCCTTTCCAAGCTTCTGCAGCTGAGTGATTTTTGAGGTTACTTGATAAAAATAGGCACGATTTCTTACAGTGTTATTTCATGCATGTGATACACTTGCAATTTTATTGAAACCTGATCCATGTTTTGTTTGTTTCACTGTTTAATATTACATCAGTTTTTGTTCTTATGATAAACACAGAATGCAGGAATAGGACAATTGCAAACTGTAATTAGATTTTTGGCAAGAGAAACCACATCTGCTTGGTTTTTTTGTGGGATGAGAAAGGATCACCTTAATTTGCTAGGTTGTCACAATTCTCTTTCACTATGAAAAGCATCAGTAGTAAAGGTTTTGGCTATCGTAACCACATTTGTTTCTGTCTTTGGGGACGAATTTTTAACACATTTCACATGAAATCCCACAGCATGTGCTCCAGCTTAGTTGACAAATGGAGTTTCCATAGGTCACAGCATTATCCTTTGGGATATAACTCAAGACTGACCAAGATCCCTTATGATTTTAGACTTGTGTTTCAGATCAGGTTATATCTCTTTTATATTGCAATGGTAAGGGGGAAATTCTTTTTGCACCCCATGCAGTAAATTTAGACTTCACAAAACCCATCATACCTGAGTAATCCAATGACTTGTTCCAATTCATTAGAAAAAATGATGATGCTATGTATCTGGACTTGTAATATTTTCATACAGCTAAAAAAAAGATGGAAATACAGGGAAAAAATTATATTGTGCCATTTGACACAGAACATAAATATAATAATATCAACCTGAATCTATTTAGCAACTTTAAGAATTGGAGATATTTGAGAAGAGCACCAGGGTATACACAGTCCTGCTCTGTCCTTCCAGGTATGAATAGACACTCTCATATGCAAAATCCCTATACCAAGACATTCAAGTCTCTTTCCCAAATGAGATACAGTTTGCCCAGAAGTAAGAGTCTTTACTCATCTTTGCAGTGTTTGTAGTAATCTTGTTTATTTTGATTGTAAACCTTTGGCAGCATGAACTATCTGTGGAGGTAGGATTATAGTCTCACTGGGGCCTAAAGGTACCATCTGTGAAATAAACAACCAATAACACACTCCATTCAGAACTAGTGACTACAGGGAGATGGGAAATGAGCAGATTTTGACATGGAAATCTTCCCTGATGTATTGATATCTTACGTGTGTACTACTTTGTGCAGTTTGGTAAAATAGTTTTCTTTTCAAATAGACCTTATTTTCAGAGGACTGAAAGAATGAATGTGAATAAATGAATATTAATTTACTTTGAGCTTATAGAGCATTTTACTTCTATGCTTACTTGTTTGCCTAGCTGTGGTCCATTGTGTTCCAAAAAAGCATGGTGGAAATGATTTTAAATACTTAGTGAGAGACAAGAAAATCAAATTCGGCCCTGGTGATGATCACATGCCGTGATTTTGTGATGGCAGATCCCGATTTATTTATTAATAATTCATATTACTTTGGATTGAGACTGGCTACTTCTAGAAAAATGGATTAGATGAGCAATAACTTCTACCTAGGATTTAACTTAAATCCTTTCACTTAGTAAAATACCCTCACCAATAACTATGCTATGTTAAAATATTCAAGTTATTGAGTCACTCATTAATTCTGTCTGCAAGTATGACACCCAAGGAAGCAATCTACGTTTGTTGTAATTGTTGTCATTTGAAAAGCCAATTTTATAAAGGAAATCATTAACACATTCACTTCCTTATAATCAATCTCATAACTGATATAATTTTCTACCTGCTTAGCCACCTCATCTCCCAGGTTGAAGATTAAATCATGCTAAGGTATCACCTAACTTCTTTCCTTGAGCTATACCTTGCCTTCTGATATTAATTCAGCTTGTAAGATACTATACATTTTGCATGTCCTTGCCAGGCTTGACAGCATCACAATCTTAATGTTATAAAAACATAAGATCATTCAGCACCAGTTAGAGTTGTAGAGGTGCTGTAAGGTAGCTCTGACTGATCAATAAAGACTTTCTATCTGGAGTTCCTCGATGAAAGAAATATCTTGGCTCTTGACCTTGCACTTCACACTTCATTCTGTGATATATTGCTATGTCAGCTGTAGCAGATGGTGAGGGATGCAATGGGAGGTGAGCACATTACACCGTATTCTCAACTGCCTTTGACTTTAACTGCAGCATTTATATTACTCTGCCTTTGCCTCATCAGCTTGAGAACTGAGATGTTGCAACTGGCTCTTTATCACCTGTGACCATAAGTTTTTTTTTTCCATGAGACTTATTTCCTTTTCTGTCTTTATCCAGTTTTTGGTTTTTTTCCCTAAACAAAGCATTTCCCCAATGCATCTTCTTCCGTCTGCTAAAAAATATTGCAGTGCCTTCTCCCTCAAGGGGATTTTTTACTGTTGTGAAATTTGGTAATATTTTGGAAATCAGTTTGCTGCTACTTCAGAGAAGGTTTTTAGGATGGTGAAGGGGCAAGTCACAGATTAGCACTTGCTGTATAATCCAGCAGGAGAACCAACAGTGAAAATTAAAACAAAAATCCCTTGTAAAAGTCTAAAATGCAGGTTTCCAGTATGTTTTGTCCTCTGCAGTTGAAAAAAGACCAATTTTTCACAGTCTTAACTTCAAGTTAAATGAAGGATACAGAATAAATAGATATTGTTTTCAGGAGCACATGAATTGAGCACAGATAACCTTTTATTTAAGTTTGAAATAAATGAAACTGCAATTGTTAATGAGACAGAGATACTGTTATTATAGTAAAAGTGCTTGACAAGCATGAATTGCATTAGGGGCATTTTCACAGATGATGTTATTGTCACACTATTGTCTTCTAAAAATGAAGTTTGTCTCTCTTCCCATTCATCATGAGTAGTTAAGTAACCAAGTGAAATTTATTCAACCTGCTGCAGGATGAGGGTTTTCAAAACTAAATCCCAGAATTAGGTTCTACTACCTCCAGTAACATCATCCACGTGGTTAAATCCTCAATTATGACTTTGAAAATGTACTCACTTGGTGTCACACCTATGAGCATGATTATACATGAGGTGCTGAAAAGGGAGGGTAATCATACCATTTCATAATTAGTTTTCTCTGATATGGATGGCACTGGGTTTTAAGTCACACATTAAGCAAATGCCTGATGTATTCCTTTTTAAAGGGAAAGTAAAGCTTCAGCAGGTTGATATTCATATTGGGGCACAGTTTTTAGAAGAATTAAGATTTAGTTCTTGCGCCACTGGAAAACACAGATTAGGTCTTAATATCTTAAAAGAAAAAAAAAAGAAAAAATCCTGCTGTAAAATGACATTTTGCCACCAAGCCTAGACAATCCTTAAAATATCCTTAACAAGAAAGAAGTGGAATATATTAATATTGTAAAATAATGCAATCTGTAGGGGAGGGCAGAAAAAAAGACTAACAAAACAGATCCCTATTTAACTATATCTTAGGAATTTGATTATGTCTGTGCAGGCAGAATGGATAGCAGGCTTAAACACCTGAAGGAGAACATCAGTCCAGATTACATAGTTTGAAAACCACCCACTGTGCAAAATTGTGACAAATGCATAATTTCATTTGCTTTTATTCATTAATAACTAAATAACTCATTCTTCATAAACATCCTTGCAAGTAACAGATATCTGTGAAAATATGCATTTGTTTACAAAAATCTGAGTTGAATAGCTGAAAATTAGGTGCAGAATTTTAAGAATAAGTATCTGAGACTTTATAATCTTTAAAGAAGAAATCTCATGCATCCCACCAAAAACAGGTGAAGTTATGTATTGCTAAAATAATGCAAAAAAAAAAAAAAAAAGAGTAGAAAAGGTACAATCCTGCTCATTGGATGTCAAGAATAAAGCTCATTTTGGCTGTATTGGAACCAGTACTACCCAGCAATTATATAAAAGCCACATTATGGAAAGTAAGCAACGTTTGTATATTGAAGGAGGTACTTAATTTGCTAACTGCATTAGCTACAAGTAATCATGGCCTAGTCACAGGCAAGAAATATCTATTAGAAAAGAAAGAACATGGGGACAAAACTTATCCAGACATTTGGTGCATCATCTAGACAATTGGTTATATTAATAATAAATGCTCCCAGGAACAAGGTCTGTCAGTACATAAAGGGATATGCATTTCTCACTTAAAAATATGTTTCCATTACGAAACATTCTGGTAAACAAGAGTTTATGTTCATTGAATGTAGGAGTTTTGTTTATTTCACTGGGTTTATCTATTAAAAATTCTGTTTCAAATACTTGAGTTTGATAAAGAAAATTATCTTTTAAGTATGTTTATGTATCTGAATCTCTTCTTGACTTTTTCCTAGAAACATTTTTAATTTTCTGGACATACAAGATTTTCTTTGAATATAGAAAATATATTTAATGTGATGTTTTAAAAGATGAGAACAATATGTGCATAATTATGTGTTTTGACCTAGAGCACTGATAATATTCTCACAAGAGAAATAATGATTTGTTCTACATACTTGTTTGTTTGACTGCTTTGTATTTGACCATACCTAATTAACCCTTGAAGAACATACAATCCCCAGGGCTTCTTTTAAGATGTATTTTGAACTTGTGAAGTTTAGCTAACCTTAGCTAATTATCAGAATATTCATGGCATTTATTAACAAGAAAAATCAGAACTGCAACAGGGATGTATGTGATTCCACACACTTCACCTTCAAGAAGTACATCACTTTGGAATGAAAGTTGACTTTTAAGTGAACCTAAGCAGCACTTGATCTTGTTTTGACAGCTTGTCTTTGATGGCATGCAAGTATATATCCTTCAGGAAGCTAATATAGGGTACTTACTTTCAGGTAAGCAGTGAATTAAAAATATTGGAATTATCCTTTCTTAAGGATCTTCCTTACAAAATTAATCTCCAGTCAGTTATAAATGCTTTTGCTTTAGGCACTAAAATCAAGTGACCTAACAGCCAATTCAAACTTTGAAAAAAATAATTGCGCAAAGAAAATGTAGCACTTCTGATTGCAGTGAGTGCAGAAGGAGATTTCTTATTGATTTCATTATAAGTAAGATTAGGTGCTTTGTGATCAGTACACGTTGAAGGGAATAAATTCCAAACTCAAATGGGAGTTATTATTTCTATATATGTTTGAAGACTAAGTTATTTAGCTGAGGTGACTCTGCCTATGACCTTACATATATTGATTTGAGCAAACTATGCTTGAGCAAACTATGCAAAAAGTCTTCTTAACACATTTTCTTTTTGAATGAAAATATACTGAAGAGCTAAAGTTACTCTGATTCATGTTACAGAAAAGTAAATAATTGCAGATTTAACAAGATTACTGGTCCTGTTAAAGGGTTTTCAGAGAGTATATTGATGTCTTCTAAGAGTCAAGCTCTTTTAGAGTCAAGTTTCTTCTCTTCTTTAGCACAGGTTTTAGTGCTAGTATTAAAAAAAAAAAAAAAAAGTCATGGCATCAGTTTTTTGCTGGTACTTGCTAGTTAACTTTCTGGTTTAAGATGACCACTTCAGCACATGATGCCTTATTGTACATGGCTCGAGCTTTTCAAAGTAATCATTAGAGACATCTAGGAGGTGAAAAAAAAAAAATCTCATTCTTGAAATAGTTAGCCTTTCAGGGACTGGCATGTATTACTTTAAAATACTTCTGCTTATTGAAATGGAGTCCAGGGCCAAAACCAGGGCATAATAAATTGTTAACTGTGGGAAGTAGCCTTGGCTTCCCTTTCACTGCTCTAAACTGTTAGAGAGGGATCAATCTCTGCCCTGTTTTGCTAGTAACTTATTTTTAATAATATGAGAAATGCTGCCTTAAATCTCTGATGTAAATTTTCTGAACTCAGGGAAAAAAGGTAATTTGAACACATCTGCAGCATCAAATATAATTGCTTCATAATATACTTGCATGCTGATTCAGTACATCATTCTGTCATTCCATTTATGTGAAATAGATGGTGGTGTACTATGCACCAGCAAGCCACAGGAATGGGCATTTGCAGCAGGGGAAAATTCAGAAAGATTTATAAGTAATTACAAAGATTGATAGATAACAAACACATTTTTTGTAAAACAAACAGAAATGTTTTAAAAAAATAATATTGAATTATGTTTACAAAAAAAAAAGTTCAGTGAAAGTTGATTCAAGGAATGTCAGCTCCTGTAAGCATACATTTCTAAGATTTCTTTTTGCTTCTGTATATTTGGGGATAATATTTCAGCTGAAGGTCAGATAGGGCCTAGCTTGAGAGAAAATGTAGATATCAGAAAATATTTTTTTCCTTTAGATTCCTTATTATTCCTTGCCTCCCTGAATATAGATGATGATTTGCTGACCCTGAAGGGACAGGGTTATTTTCTCCTGTATACTCCTGACATGTGCTATGGCATACAACTGGAGGGATGCAGCAGGGAATTTATCATGATTCAACTTCTACATAGGAAAATCCTTGCTAGCCATTCTTTTGATACAAATTCCCAGAGGAAATAATTAAGGTACCCACATAAATATAACTTTTTTCTTTTCTTTTACTATGTTGTGGATATTTTCTTTAAATATTAATTTTTATGTTGTACACTCCACTTGCATTTTCTAGGCGTGGTAGAATAACACTATTTTTCTTGAAATCATGAGCTGAACTTCAATAACAGAAGATCATTATTTCTATTAGACATAATAACAACAAATGATGCTTGGTTGCTGTACTGCTATAGAATTCTCCCTTAGAAGTGCAAGAAGATCTTCCTGGCACCTCTGTAAATGGCACCATGATTTCCTGTTGGTTAAATAAGTCTGACAAGGATTGCTCTTCATAATTTGAAATATTTTAAGTGCAGATGGAATAAACTGGTTCAGTGAGCAGGAGTTACCTGTAACAATGTAAGCTGCTTGAAACCCATGCCTGGCTTGGTAAGTCATAAAAGTATGAGTGAAGCTGTTCAGGATGTCAGTCCAGAGAGGTCTGTACTGCTAAATGGTTGTAGAGGAGTTTGACTTGCCCCTCAGTAAGTGACTTTTTTGACTGTGCTGCTTTGTAGAAGGCAAGATACATTTTTAAAAACATAGGCTTCCAGCTGGGTCCACCTATTTGAACAACAGATGTTTTTATGACTCATGTAGCCAGTTGGGGTTTACCAATATTTTACAGGGTTATAGGTAACTAAAGATCACTGAGCCATCTGTGCTTAGCACATTTTAATGGTATCTGCTGGTTCAAAGAACCTGTATACTCTATTTAAAAGGCCTCTAGCTAGTTATCTAACTAAAGGCATGACTAAAGAAATACAGAAAGGCATATATATGGAATTTCTACCTTGTGATTTGGTTCAGTACCTAAAGCTCCCATTTCCTGGTTAGCTTAAATGTCAGAATAAATTTCTGAGCCATGAACTAGGTAGAGAACATAGAGAACAAAAAAGAAAAACAACAAAAAACAGAAACCCATTAAACCTTCCTCACAAGAACTACTCAGAATAGTAGGTAAAAAAAAAAAAAAATCATCATAAATTGATGCATCAATAAATCTTAATATTCAGCAATTTAGTAAGTGTACATATAACACCTAGCTTACCATATTTTAAACCTTTTATGCAATAAATTAACTTCTTGAGAGACAGAATTCTGAAAGATATCTCTTAGGGGACACATATGTCTTTAGAAAGACCATAGTGACCCTTTGCAACAATCAAGACTTTTCCTAAATATCACAGTTGTAGGTTTTGTGGCAGCAACAAACTTTGTAGGCTATGAATGATTTCTAATTCACTGAGGAGTGTGGGTGAAACCAATATACAATGCTAGTATCAACTTCCAGCAAGTGACAAAATAATAGGGACAAGAAGGCCTCTTTAGAAGTACAAAAAACTGATACAGTCGTGTTGTGGTTTAACCCCAGCTGGACACTAAGCACCATGCAGCCCCTCCCTCACTGCTCACCTTCCTCCCCTGAAGGGAGGAGAATCAGAAAGAAAAGGTAAGCTTTGTGCCTTGAGATAGAACAGTTTAATAATTGCAGCAAAATAAAGCATAACAATAATATAATACTACTGCTAATTGTAATGATAATGGAAAGGAGAAAGAGGAATAAAAGCACAAGAGAAAAAAGTGATACACTCGTCAGTTGCTCAGCACATGCTGACTGATGCCTATCCCTGAGCAGGGATTGGTGGCCGACCTCTTCCCCAGTTTCTATACTGAGTGTGACATGCTTTGGGATGGAACATCCCTTTGGCCACTTTGGCTCAGCTGTCCTGGCCATGCACCCTCCTGGCTTGTGTACCTCCTTGCTGGCAGAGCATGGGAAACTGGGGAATCCTTGGCTTAAGTAAGCAGTGCCCAGCAACATCAGTATGTTAACAACCTTATTCTCATCCTAAACCCAAAAAACACAGCAGTGTACCAGCTAAGCTACTAGGAAAAAAAATAACTCTTTCCCAGGTAAAACTTGGATTCCAAAGCATGAAGATAAACAAGTAAATTACATTCTGCCATAAAACCCCCACAGGTATTAGAGGGTCCACCAAAGAAAACTCATTGAGCCATTGGATAAATTCATTGCAGGATCCTTATTTTCTATGTGGAAGAATTAAACTCCTTAAGAACAAACAGGAAGATATAGATGATAGAAGGAGTTTTTTTTAGCAACTTTTTTACCTAATTTTGCATACAGATATTGAGTACCATCAAAATCCTTGCTTTTACCTTTCACTAAGATTCTGATGTCTTGTGATGCTGTATTGCTTGAGAATATATATCCATATATGTGTGTGTGGGTTTATATAATAAATTTTCACCACCAATGAATTATATTGTGAATTATATATGCAAATTATATAATAAATTTTCACAGCAACAGTACACTGCTGTACAGTGGCATTGTAACAATTAGTATTGAGAAATAAAGTTTTGAAACCTAAGCACTTGCTATCCACACATTTTAAAAAGTAACAGAAAAGCTATGTTATTAAGGAAAAGCAGATTCCTTTCATCCATACTTATTCCTTTGAATTACCAGATGAGCTCTGTAAACTAAACACAGAAGGCTGAAGAAGGTGGATTATACAATAATATCTGGTCCTTACAGCTGAGTTCATTCATGTCTAAAAACACAGTGTGGGTAATGCTACCTTTTTATGGATTGCTTTTCCTGATAGCAAATTGTTCTTTGTGTACTCTAGGTGCAGAGTTCCACAAGGTAACACTGGCACTCACCACCACTGGAACCATGTAATTTGAACTTTGAATATCTTCACTGCAGAGTGCAGAGAAGCAAAGAGTGCATTCTACACTGCACACATTTTTTGTGCCACAGCCCTTCAGTCATTTTTCTTTGCTTTTTTCTTTTTTGTTCATGGTTCTGATTTTTTAATTTTGAAATTAGGCAGATAAGGATGGTAAAGGAAAAAAATTAAAATTAATCATAGTAGAGAGCAAATGCTCTGACAGCAATACTTTGGATATTCTGCACTTGAATATCATGCCCTAACACTCAGATTTGATTCACTGTAACTAAATTTGTGTTCTCCTGGTTTATGCTGGAGGAAAAATTAGGACCTTGGAGACAATCTAAAGCATAACAATCAATATTTGCAAATCTAAAAGTCCTCAAATGGATTCTGCGAACTTAATTTTCTTCTATAAAACTACTCTTGGCACAATTTTCAGCATAGCTTTCTAGCTACTGATACCTTATATTGCTGGCATGGTTCTGTAATTTTTCATTTGCTAGTGATTCAATATTCCCACTTTTTTTAATACCAAAATAGAAGGGATGTTCTTCAGTTACTGCGCTGAAAAATACTCTTGGGTATATTGTACCTAAAGGGAACAAATTCATTCTATAGCAGCACATTATAAAACTGCAGTTCCTCCAAACTGACAATTATATTTTGAAATATTAAATTTTGCTAAGATTTTTTGATAGCCCTAGTTTGAACAGATAGATCAACATGAACAATTTCATAATAGTATGCAAGACATTCAATTTACATTCTTCCTTTGTTGAATTTACAATGACTCTTCAAAAAAAAAAAATATTATAAAAAGATGTTTAACAATATCAAAGTTCATACTGATTTTGGATGTTTGCTAAGTATAATTCCACATGCTAAAATTTCCAATAGAAAAGTGTAGTTTTTATTTAAGATATGGTCTTACACAAAAATGTACCAGATGAAAGCTTGGCTCTTTATGTGTTTTGATAGACAGAGGGATTGAGAGATGAAAATGTTTTTAGAAAGCAGGAAAAAAATACAGCAGAATGGATGAATCAGGGCAGGGTTTAAAATAGCTACAGATGAATGTACATGTACATATATATATATATATATATATATATATATATATATAGACACTCTCACAGGTGTGTGTTTGTAGGTAGACACAGATGTGCTGGGAGGGTTGAAGAGTGCTGCCCACCTTAGTGGGTCACACTTTCTGTATGCTTCTATTTGGGTTAAACAGGTGTTGCACTCCTCAAGTCTGCTGCTGAACACTTTATTTTGAAAGAAAATTCAGCTTGTAGGAGCCACTTGCAGCTAAGTAGAAGCTAAGTACTGGCCTAATGTAACCAGATTAGTGTTTATTATAGTGTTTACAATACTGTAACAGATTGTTGAGTGCGAAAAGATAACACGGGAGAAAATGCCTACCTTAAAATGTGTCTATTTTCTTTCCTTAACTCATTTCCACCTTCTTACATGAAAATGCTTCCTGTCATACAGATAAATTTGATGGAAAACTGTCTCTCCTGTTGCAGGTGTTCCATTTTTTATAAGTGAGTACTCATTGACTTGGTACATAAGAATAACTTTAAGCAGGTTGGTCGTATGGCTTTTTTTTGGGGGAATCCATCTGGGGTGGAGGCCTTGAAACGAGGGAAAAGTTTAGTTTATAATAGCTGTAACAGCTACTGATTAGGATACTCTTTATGAAGCTGAAAGTCTCCAGCTCAGTCACAGTTCTGAGCAAGACATTGGTAAAATCTGAGGTTCCAGCAGCCCAGCAAGTACTTAATCATTAAACGCCAAGGTATACAGAAAGATCTCTTTTTATCCATGGCAGTTAAGTCCTATTCTGAGTGATTTAAAAAATATGCCTCCTTTCATAAAAATAAATAACTGTGAAAAAAACATTTCAATTTGACATGCCATACTTTTCTACAATATGAGAAAACAAGCAAAATATATTTTTATATCTCTTTCCAAATGTGTCAGGGAGAAATTAAGTATCAAAGTATGTGTTAAACTCAGCATTTTCATATTACAAACTTGAAAATAGTTTTTAAGAAATTTATGTAGTAAAATACTACCTAATACAGAATCAGGATCCTGGATGGGTTGAAGTCTGCCTTCCAAAGGTCCAAAGTAGAAATTTTGTTGATGCCCTTCCTTGTTTTACAGAATATCGAGAACTCTATTCCATGGTCACTGTACCCCAGAGTGCCTCCCACCACCTCATCTCCCACCAGCCCTTCTTTGTTTGTAAACAAGAGGTCGAGTGGAGCCCCTCCCCAGTAGGTGTGACAGGTATGACAAGAAGCTCTCCTGCACACACTCTAAGAACTTCCTAGACTGCCTCTTCTCTGCTGTGCCAAGTTCCCAGCAGATGTCTGGCAGGTTAAAGTCACCCACATGAAATAAAGTTGAAAATAACTTACAGCACCCAGTATTTTCAGGCAGTCTCCCATCCAAATACTAATTGGGCATCAGGGTAAAATTTCAAAAATGGTCTTTGCTACTAAGGTCTGAATTTTTATTTCCTAATAGCCTATTATAATTTTGATGTTCTCTCTGTAAGCATGTACACAGGTTTTTTTAAATTTGAATTTTTTTAAATGGATGCCACTTTTTTGTATGACATATCAAAGAATTTGTGTAATAATGCTCTGTAGAACTTATCAGATTTCCATAAAAAAAAAAAAAGATCATCTGCATGCACTGCAATTTTCTTTGTACCTGCAATTGTTTTTCCTTGAAGTCGTGAATTAATGCAATCAGCTCTGACTTCTCTAGACCAACATTTACCTTTTTTCTTCTAGATTAGTAGATACATACTGTAAATTTAGAGATTTTTATGTTATATCATAAACTGCATACAAATACAGTCAAAATAAAACTGAAAAGTGGAGTAGCAGAGGTGATGCAGGAAACAGTTATTTAAGGAATATTGTCTAATCCCTTATCCCTAGTACACTGGATTTAATTAATTGATGCATTATTTCATTCATGTCAATATTTAATTTTAAGATAAACTCATTTATTTAATCATAATTGAGATCTTTTAAGGAGTAAAGAGTAGTAAAAAAAACTGGAACTTCAGAAAGGTATGAATAGTATAGTAAAATAATATTAACTGGCTTAGAAATAAAGAAAAAGGGGAAAGAAACACAAGAGAAATATGTCAGAGACTGCTTTATAAAATTTTCTGTAATGCATAAATAGTAGCAATTTTCTTCAAAAAGGTATGCAAGTGATTACTTCAATCTAAACTTCCCTTTTACAGAGTAATATTAAAAAGATAAAGTGCTGTTCATAGGCATAATTTACATATTAATATGTGTAAATCATGAAGCAAATCATAACTCAGTGTACAGTGCTTACAGTTCATTGTGTGTCATGCTAGAGCAACTTGACAATGGAGATGATTAAGTTTATGTTAACTTGTATGGTCACCTGGATTATGCTGCTGAATTTTCTGAGATTAATTTAACTGAGTAGCCTAATTACTGTCAGATGAGGCTCTTATAGTGAAATACTTAAGAGGAAGAAGGAAAAAAGTTTGAATTAGAAACTGTCTGAATTTCTCTAAGTACTCTGAATATCTTCAGCAACACTTGTCTCTTGATCTTTAATCCAGACTAAGCCCTTTCTGTGCTGCAGTTTTTAACTATATAACCACCCAATAATGAGTACTATAGCTTGGTCTTGCTACAAAATATCTTTCTGTAGCTAAAATATTCTATCTACTGTCTCATACTTTCTAAATGTATTTATATCAGTGCGTTACTCATCCATAACATTACCTGAAAAAAACTAAGTGACAAGTTTCTTTGTTCACAGCAGGCCCATTGAGATTCACAAGAATCACAGAATCACAGAATTTCTAGGTTGGAAGAGACCTTTAAGATCATTGAGTCCAACTCATGCTCCAACACCTCAACTAGAACATTGCACCAAGCACCACATCCAGTCTTTTTTTAAACACATCGAGGGATGGTGACTCCACCACCTCCCTGGGTAGATGATTCCAGTATTTGACCACTCTTTCTGTGAAAAACTTCCTCCTTAATTCTAGCCTATATCTCCCTTGGCACAGCTTGAGACTGTGTCCTCTTGTTCTGTCTGTTGTTGCCTGGAGAAATAGCTCAACCCCCAGCTCACCACAGCCACCCTTCAGGAAGTTGAAGAGAGTGATAAGGTCGCCTCTTAGTCTCCTTTTCTCCAGGCTGAACAACACCAGCTCCCTCAGTTGTTCTTCATATGGCTTGTGTTCCCAGCCCCTCACCAGCCTCGTTGCTCACCTTTGGACACGCTCAAGCATCTCAACGTCCTTCCTAAACTGAGGGGCCCAGAACTGGACGCAATACTCAAGGTGTGGCCTCACCAGTGCCGAGTACAGAGGGAGAATGACCTCCCTGCTCCTGCTGGCCACACTATTCCTGATACTAGCCAGGATGCCCTTGGCCTTCTTGGCCACCTGGGCACACTGCTGGCTCACGTTCAGTCGACTGTCAACCAGCACCCCCAGGTCCCTTTCCTCCTGAGCACCGTCCCCAGCCTATAACGTTGCAGGGGGTTATTGCAGCCAAAGTGCAGGACTCGGCACTTGCACTTATTGAACTTCATCCCATTAGATTCTGCCCATACATACAAGTTATATTTGGCACTGAAGAAAGAGAAAAAATCCTCCAGTTTTAGCTCATTTTCCCATTAGTGAGACTTGGGCTCTGGTAATTGGGCCAATAAAAATTGAAGTACCAAAATTTAAGTATAAAAAGGGACTCAACAGAAAAGATTGAGGACAGCGGAATAACACATAGTTCTGTAGTGAAAGCAAGAGTGGGGAGGGTGAATCTTGTATGGTTAAGCATCTTCATGCAAAACATCAATATACTGAGAAGCTATAGCTCCATCACTGTGTTGCTGGGGTCCTGCTGGCTCTTCTTTCCCTGTTACACCATTTAAAGGAAAAAGGCTGGGTATTGCACTGCATTTGAGAAAAGATTTTGATAGTGATTCTTCACTAGAAAAGGCACCTTCCTGACCTCTGGAGTTAATGTTAGAGCCACAGGCAAATAAGTGGGCCATTAACTATACCCTGGCCTGAGGTTAAGCTAACTGTGGAAAATTACTAGATATGACATGAGAAATTACTGACAAAAGTTATAGATAACTCAAGGAAAGGTGAGTGGATCTCAAAGGCTGTAAAGGAATTACATGAGAAACAGTTAAATTCCATGGGCTTTTGGAGTGTAGAATCGAGAACCTTGAGGGGAGCATAGCCTTGTAAGACCAACAGCACTATGTATCCATAACATTAATACCATATATGGTTGATACTATACCATAATGCTTTGTGTGGATATAGGTATCGTAAATCCAGGACCAGTAGGGACAAGTAATTAGAGAAAGGTTTTTAATCTGGGAGAACACTGGCACTGAGAATGAAAGGCACAAGAATGTGTAGAACAACACCTAGATAATCCAAATTTTGTGGCCAGGGTTGTCATAGGTTACCAGTTAGGCAACCTTGTGCTTAGTTTTTATAGCTGAAACTGGTCAATAAACCATAAGAACTAAACCTTCTTTTTTTTAGTCAGGAGCACTGGGGTGGAAGTGCTGGGGAGCTGTTGCCTCTTAACAGCAGGTTTACATCCAGACCGAAGGAGCATCTTGGTGTCACTATGCCTGTGCCTGTTACCTACCATCAGCTATCCTCTACCTCATAAAAGTTAAACATATTTCTGTGAGATTAATCTTATATCAGAATATCCTGTTACATCATTTAGACATCTCCCAGCTATGCATAAATCCAGCAACTGGCTAATCCCTCCTTCTCCCTAGCTCTGGCTTTCAGCCATTCATTAAGCCATAATTTTATTCCATACATTATAAGAACAATCCAACCATCTGATCTGCACTTAGGGGCTTCTGCACTACTAACAGGACTTCAGGAAAATATTACATGCCTGCAAGGAAATAGAATATTCACTTTTTGGACAATCAAAACAAAAGATGCCCATGGTGTTGAGTCTTCCCAGGACCTCCAGTAAAAAATGGCTAGGTGTACTCCCTGACCTGCAGTATGCATTGCTCTTCTCTGGTGTACCGTGTCCTTTCCATTTTGCCACACCTGAATCTTTATTACTGTTTCACTCTATCAGTTTATTAGTTTACTTTTTACTTCTACTTCTACTCAGTGAGCCTGTCAGTACAGTGATAGGACAATGAGGAATCTCTTGACACTGAAAAAAATGTAGATTTCAATAGATATTAGGAAAAAAAAATTTACTGTGAGGGTGGCTGAAGACAACTCAAGCTTGTGACTCTCTTTGAAATGAAACTGCAACACTTTGCCTGCAGAAGTCGTGGATGCCCCAGCCCTGGTAGTGTTCAAGGCCAGGTTGGATGGGGCTTTGAGCAACAGGGTCTGTGGAAGGTGTCCCTGCCCCAGCCATTGGGGATAGAACTAGATGATCTTTAATGGCCAAAGCCATTCTGTGATTGAGCACAGCAGCCTTTAGTGCAACCTGTTTTACTGGCTCTGGCTAAATCTTAGAGTGTGTCAACAGATTTGTCTAAACCACAGACAATTGAGCAGGGATTTCCAAGGTCACAACCTGAAACTCCAATCTTTTCTTCAACTCCACCTATGGCAGATTTTATTTTTTATCAAACTATGCTCTCTGACTACTAATGATAATTAAAATGTGAAACAGGGGCTGTACCACAATATGTTTTTGTTATTGTTGCTGTTGTTGTTATCAATGACAATTATTATAACAATGAAAATTTCATAAATAAAATTATGTTTCTAGGTTGAGCTTATATTCTGGAAAATTATTTGGAAATTAATAAAGTGGTACTCAGGATAGTCCTCGAATTTACTACAAGCATCTTCTGTAGAATAGCATAAAATAATGTAAGAGGGTTCTGTAAGGAATGTGGATGTACAGTGCTGGTATGTTTTTCCACATCCAATCCTAAATTACTGTTTTTACACAGGTGCGGTCTTAAAAAGAATTATGAGTATGGTTGTCTTCTATGAAGACATAAAAATGAGTCTACTTGTTTTTCTGTAAAATGAAAACAAAATATCTCCTCAGACAAACACATCAGAAAAGCTTGTGACTCCTTATTGAATGGAATAATCCAGTAGAAAACAAGAAGAAAATTCTGCATGCCAGTGAATTATCCAGGTGTCAACAAAGGTATTGTCTGACTGTCTACTCAAAATTAAGGCAAATATGAGCACTTGGTTTGCTTCTATTACTTACTTTCCTTGTAGAATTACTACACACTCCAGTGCTGTACCAAATCGAAACCAATGGCTAAATACACTGTAAAATCTCAACAAGAACCATTGACTGAGAATAAATGATTTTGCACATTCGTTGAGGCAGACTGGGTTTGTAAGGTGACTGTCATTAACTAGTGTTGTTTTGTGAGGTAATGAACCTACAGAAATCTGGCTCTTATATTGTAATTTTCAGAATGTGTATCACTAAGATAAATAACAAGATTGAAGGAGAATACCTGCTGCATATTCTTGGTTCTTCTCCCTTTTATAGAATATATATAGCAAAATTGTTCTTAGGAAAGTTCATTATACAAAATCTATTAATACCAAAGTATCCACCCCTGATATAACTTTAGTCCTAGTATAATATCCTTGTGGTCACCAGGTTAGCCCCTCGCATAAGCTAAAATTAGAAACTGTAGGACTGCGTGCTTCCATGAAACACACAATAAAATGTACTTTCTTTAACGACTATGGTTGAGTGATTTTTCTACTGCGAAATGCAGAAGTGAGGTTAGCAAGTTAAGGGCACTGCATCAAGAGCTGATTAATCGACTCTGAGAGAGTGAATATGTGTCTGCCATGCTCGAGCATAGACCATATGTTACACTATCACTTTCATTCCAGCTGCATCTTAGCCGAGTGACAGGAATAATTTCTGACAAGCAAGGAATTCAACTAATACAAGAGATATCATCATTTGCAACAGCAGGATTGCTGAATGACCTGTGGCCCTAAGACTTACTCTTAGGCAACATATTAAGGCTTCATCTAATAGTGACAGTGTTTGTCATCTCTGAAAGGAACTGAAGAAAATGTCATTTAAAGTCAGTATTTCAGAGTACTGAGTGCAAGAGAGAAATTAATGTAGCTTCTTTTAGATCTGTGTTCATGGTAGATATCTAAGGGGCGCAATAAACAATGAAAATTCCTTTCACTGCAGACATAATAGTGTGTTGGAGACAGTGTTAGAAGCATATTACTTTTAGAACTAAATTACACATTCTAAGATGTCAATATGTTGTTTGAAGCAAGTAAGGTCTATTTACCCTATATTGCATATAAACTCTTTTCTTCTCTTTTAAATCATACCCGTTAAAATAATCAATTTTATTTGTGAATGTGACGTTCTCCAGATAAGTTACTTTGTTGCCATAATGATTTCTTTCCCTAGTGACATAGTATTCAATTTAAAAAATCAAATTTAATTAGTAATTCTATGGTTTTTATAACATTAAAAACTGAAAATTCAGTTCTCCTCACTGCAGTGAGGGCAATCGCTATGCTAACCGTTTCAATATCAGAAACTGAAAGACACAGGAAATATATGATTTTGGCAACTGGTGTTTGGCTAAATTCAGAAACTATTTAGTGAATCCTAAAGCACTTGCATTAAGTTAACCCAATAGTTTGACTCTGATCATTTTGTAGCATTAATCTGTACTGTATGCTTCACACAACTTAGCCTATTTAAAAGGTCAAAAAATCCCACAAGACCTATGGCCTCTCAGGCTTTTCTGGAAACACTGACATTAAAAGAATTAACTAGACTTTCTATAGCCTCCTAACCCATATTACATGTGCCTCAGCATAAATTTTACATAGACTATAAAATTCTAAAATTAGTGAAAATGCCATGTTTGGAAGAGGACCTTTGGATCTGAATAAGAAGCATTTATTTATTGCATCTTTTTGTACTCATTTTGGCTACTAGATATCTTAATAATTATGCACAAAAATTTCAATATCTCTGAAAAGGCATATGGTAACTCAAATATTACAAACTTTTGAAGAAGATACTGGTGCACAAGGCCATTGCTTCCCTTTGCCTCCTCTTTCTCCCTTCCCTGAATTTTGTGGGGTAAAAAATAAAGATTTTCTTTGTATCTGCAGAAGAAAAGGTTCAGATCTAGGAATCATTTGTTACTGTTTTTATTGCTGAGAACTGAAGGAAGACATATGACAAAAGGGAAAGGAAAATGGTCTACTGAAATTCTCCCTTCTGAGTTGAATGCCTGGGTTCCACATAATACATAGTTAATATGTTCCACCAAAGCGAAGCATAACCATCAGGGTGATAGGAACCTGTCAGCTAGCTAAGTATTCATTAAAAAGAAAAGAATCAGGGAGATTTAAGAGACCGACTGGAGAGAGGAAGGCATCTGCTCATGGCCAGTCAGAAGCCTCCATCTGTGTACCATCCTGGTTTTCTGAGTCTGCACTTGTTTCTACCATGTGTGAAGCCAGAGAAGAGCAGAACAGGTGCTATTTCCTGAACAGCTTTATTGGCTATGATATATGGGATTTACCTCCCTAGCCAAGCTCTGCATGATTTGGAGAAGAAACTTTCACTATTTCTCTGTCAATTGCCATGTAGGTGACACCCTGGCAGACTGCAGTACCATTCCATGTGGTTTGCAATTAAGTGATTTCTGATAAACTAGAAAAACCTTCGATGCTGCATGACACCAAGATGCCTATGGTTCAAGATATGACATTCTCTGTGAAAATTCAGTCCATCTGTAGTGGATAAATTCCCCCAAGTATGTTTGAAGGAGTGGACTTCATATGTACTCAAATTCAGTCCCCATCTGTAAAAGAGAAAGTAACATTTCCCTGCTTAGCTAACAAGACCATGCCTAGGATAAATTAAGCATTGTAATTCATGTTGCAATCAACAGTAAAGTGTTTCAGTGCCAATCAATAAAGGCCGAATGAAAAAGAATCTATAACCTCTGAAATCATTGACAATGCCGTGCTTAGGGAATGTTAAATGCTCAGAAAGTGCAGGATTAAAGCTCTGAGCAAGAAGCCAATTGTAGTGATTCCCAGAGAAAGTTATAAGTAGAAAGTGTCTTCAATTTTGCCTGACCCTGGATTTCTTTCTGCTCTTTCTGAACTGTACACGCTGGACTGAGACAACCATTTCTCCATAGAGCACTTGCCTTAAAAGTGGGAGACAGGATACTTCTAAACCAAGTATCTTACCTGCAAGGCCCCATCTTCAACAAATCAGAAACCTGGCTGTTAGAGCTATAGTGTCCAGCCTAACCAGTGGAAAATTTATATGGCTAATCAGCATTGCTGCAAGGCGGAATACATAAAAAGCTTTCGGAAACAGAACCTTTCCCTGGAATCTTTGTCCAAGGAAGAATCAGAATCATGCTCACGATTTTTCTTCAAGATGCTGACCCTTTCATATCTTGTTATTACTAAGTCTTTTTCAGAAAACATGTTGTTTTCCAGATCACATTTACGCTTTATATCCTTAATAATTTAAATTAAATTGACAAAAGTGCTGTCATATTTCTAGTCTAGACAAGAAGTATTATTAAAAAATGCTTTCCCTATTTAAGTACCTGTCATTAGATTGCATGAATGCAGAATGCATAGAAAAAAACTTATAGTGAGAGGAGATGGGAAAAAGTGTCTATATTTAACTTTCTATTACAGATATGTTCAGTGAAGCAGCATGAATGATCTTATTACTATAGCAAAATGAAGAATTTCCTAAGAGAATTCTCTAATTTCATATTAGTTTATTCCCCCTCCGAAACACGGGGATTACTACACTGAGTGATGTATAAAAATGGGAAAAAACAGCAGGCTTCACTGGTTTAAAGGAGTCAGCATTACTGGTGTTTCAAGATGAGAAAATAATTGTCATTAATGATACTGAGTAATATAGGAAGTTTATATGTTTCATATTCACCTAGTATTTATGTACTGCACAACTTCTTTTCAGATGATCTGTATTTTCCTTGAATGAAAATAAGTTCTTTTTGTATTTTGTCTTCAAAAACCAGCCTGTAGTTAGTTTTCATCTCATCTGTAATTCTGAGTTTCAGTGCCATCAGCTAAAGTAATAAACATTTCTGCCTGGAAGTGTGCTTTAAAGAGATCCTTCTCAAAATTCATCCCTTTAATTTAGCAGAGTATTGTTTAGGGTTTAAATAAATTTTTGCCAGACTTAAGAAGTAGTTGTATGGATGAATTCACAAACAATTCTTTGAAATTACAGAAAGCAGAAGCTTTGCAGACCAAAAACAAAGAAAATAAAGGAAATATATGAAAAGCAGATACATTACTTGAACAGAAAACTCACATATTCCCCAAGGCATGGCAAACGTTACTTTAAAAGCTCATTTGTTCAATCTTTTCCAAATCCTAGAATAAACAAAATGGTTGTTTGTAAGGCAGTTCATCTGAATCTGTTCTTAGGAATGAAACATCTGAAAGAAAAAAAAATTCAGTCACCTGGAACAAAGTTAATTTAGCAGGGCTAAGTAGAAATCAAAATTTCTGTGTGACTTTATTTTTCTTTTTGCTTCAAATCAAGAGAAAACTTACAACTATAAGGGATAAAACTGCAACACTGAAAAGTCTCACTTTATTTATGACTACTACGATACATTATAATTTTTGGCCATAAATCTTTAGTTCATATGAAATATAGTTTGTCTTGACAGCAGACAATGGGGCATTTGGTATCCATGTGGCCCAACTTTTGCTTAGGTGATACCTGTAAAAAAATGTAATATACCATGAAGAAGAGGAAAACAAACAAAATCCCCAGTGGAACCATATAATGTGGAGAATGCCTATTTCCATTCAGCTACATATATCAGAAATATGCCTGTGTTGTATTATGGTAAATCAAAGAAGGGTATGTTCAAATAGGTACTTTTCATTACATTTTATTTGGTTAAGCCACCTCTTTTAGGGGGAGATCTTTGCATTCTATGCTAAGGTATATTTTCCTAATAAAAGAATGTTCTTTTTCAATTTTTATGATGGATGGAATAGCCTTCCTTACAACTTTAAAGGAACCTATTCTTTTTCACATCAAAAGAAATTGGAAGAATGACACACATTTTCTACAGGTAGCTGAGAGTTGGCAAAATCCAGTCTGAGACCAAAAACCTAGTTACAAACATCTTGAACTGCTCTGAATTTCTTAAACTGCTCCAGTCACAAACAGGAGTAGCTGCATAGGAGTTTTGATCATATCAAATAAAGAAAATAATCACACAAACTTTTGTGTACCTGCCTTATTGGCACTGCCTAACTATTCTATCTTAATTATTTCTTGCTAAAAGTATACATAGAATTACAGGTTTGATGGAAATGAAGAAATTTGATAAAAAATGAACACAATTCTGCTGGTACTTCCCTAATCATGATAACAGCAAATTCCTCAGAACAGCAATGATCTGCATTTCCTTTGACCTTAAGCAATCCAACAAAATAGGAAAAGCTACCACTCTTATTTGTAAAAGTTTTAGAAAAGTGCAAATGATGACCAACAGAAAGTGCCTGGTATTAAAGAACCAGATCAAGCTCATCATCATTAATTCACAGTTTTATTGATTTCAGTTAGCTTTGCATCAGCCTTACAGAATTTGCTTCCTCTCACCTTCTATGAGGTGAAGCATGACCACTGAGTGTAACGTAATGCAATTATGACTAGATTTTTGAAAAGTCTTAAATATCGTGTAAGCATATAAAAGTTAGTTTGTACCTTTGCTACTGGTCTAAAAAGATAAAAGGGTCTTCAGTGAGAGGTGTAAATAGCCAAGGAAATGGAAAATTAAACTGTCTTACTGCCTATTAAGTTTAGCTTTGTTACCAAAAATGTTGCTTTAATTGTTTATCTAATATTTCTCTTCTGACTTGCACTTCGTGGTCATGCCATTAATAACGGCCATTCAAATGGTGATTTTAATAGCATTTATTTCAGCTCTGTAAATTTATAAATCCATTAGTTGTAAAGATTCAACATTGAGAAGAACTATTAAGAAATTCAAGTGTTCTGTTAGTAGAATATGGATGAATATTCTGTTGCACATGTCTACTTGTAGTGCCATGTATTGATCAGAGTTTCATTGCAAGTTAAGGTCAAATCTTGACAGAGTACTTCAGAAGATATTTAGTGCACTATATGCATTATTTTGAGTCACACACAGCATGACACAAGATAATTAAAATTTAATTGTTAGTTTATCACTCTCCAGAGTCAAGTAAACACCTACATTTTCTGTGTTCTTGCTAGTTTGTATAATTAAGATCAGTTTTGTGGTATTGCATTGAAAGCAGCTATTGTGGCTTGCAAAAAAAAAGTAGCTTTTAGCATCCAGTATTGAAAAATTAAAGCAGCAAAATTGTATCCTGAGACATCATATCAAGCCAGAAAAATTGCCTGTAAGATTTGCTGGGACTTTCCTTATGGACTGAACTCTTTAAAAATGGGATTTTTTGGTGTTACATAAGATTTCTCATTAGAATAATTCTGATCTATGTCTTTATACAGATTAGATACATCTTTCCCATGTTGCTGTTTTTTGGATGTTCAACTGCAGAGCTTATAACTGAAACAAGTTTTTGTATGGACTTTTGAATTATAAAGGGAGAAGATCAATTTTCATCCTGACTTTTGCAGGCACCACATATACAGAAATCTGTAGTAAACCTAATCCTGTATCATGCCATAGTGGAAAAAACACTATGAAACTAATTTTTTCTAATTTAGAGTGCTACTGAGCTTTTCTAGAAGATCCGTACTCTTTCAGTGGATGTAAAACACATGAATGGTACTTCAGTTTGTGCCAGTCACATTGGCATGGAATAATTGCCTAGAGCTAGGAGTAGCTGGTCAGGGTGGAAACACTATTTCTGACTAAAAGTTTTCAAGATATGGAAATATTTTCTCATATAAAGTCTATGTAAAAAGCAATTTGAGAGTAAAAATAACCCAATCATTGTGGTGTTCCATCATGTATTAAAAATTTTGCTTCACATTTAGTTATTAATTTTCAATTGTTAAAATGCAATCAGTTTAAATCTTCAAATACAAAGTTGCTTTTACAGTAAAATAGGGTGTTTTGTTTCAAAGAGAACAAAGTAAAAGTTGTTTACTTGAAAAATAGCAGCCTGCTATTCTGACAAGTTCTTAATTATTAATGATCCAGGGAGACCCCTCTAAAGGATGATAAAATCCACAAAATTCCTTCATGATTTTTTGAGAAGTGAGAATTATGCTAAAATTAATTTTGGTATTTGTTTGAGAAGAATGACTATTTCATTTCCACTGGAAATAACACCAGTGTGGAAATGGTGAATGTTAGACTGATATCTCTTTGCTAGTGCAGGGCATAACAATGTATCATCTGTATCTACTTCGCCATGTAATGATTCATTATCACATACTCCTCCCTTTAATGTTTAGCTGGCATCTTTGAAAAATGTGAAAAAACTGTAATTAACCAGCTTTCTTTAGTGTTACAGTTAGTCTAGGAAGGTTTTATGTGAGTCAATCAATTACTCTAGATCCTAAGTGAACAAATTTAATTCTAATTCCTGCAAAGCAGAGTTAAAAGCTTTCCCTTTTCCTGCTTGTAATTTTGCAATATTAATAAAAGGAGTGAGTAAAGTAATTTAAGTAAATTGCTTTTTATTAAGATGTAATGTCCAAAGAGACCAATGACCACACACATTAATGTCCTGATGAGAAACAACTTTCAACATTTATCACAATGTACTTGAGTCCTCAAGAGTCACAACTCAAAAAAAAGCTACTTGTAATTCAGAAAATTGGCTGATGGGGCAGAGTGCTGAACTGTTCTGTTTATGCTTCAGCCATAGGTCACAAAGGCCATGTAACATATAAACTCCACAAAATGTTTTTCAGAACAGTTTTATGTATCTTAGATACACATCAACAAAGCAAAATAGGAAAAACCTAATTTAAATTTGAAGTCCGTAGAGAAAATGTTTCAGGAAATGCAAATTTTTGTATATTAACCAAACTTTACTCTGAGGTATAGAGCCAGTGAGTGCGTTTTATTGGTGAAAATAGCTTTATTTCCCCCACATAAAACTCCCAAAGTCCCTACAACACTTCTGAATTGAATGCAAAAATTACCTGTAGGTACAGTTTAATTCAGGTATTTCTTATCCATACTTGTTCAGTACCATAAACCACTATTATTGTATTCAGCTCCCACAATTAATTAAAATTGTAATGAAATTTTAATCATCTTTTTACCTATGTTATTCTTTCATTTTCTTTTTCTAAATTGGAAAGCAAGAAAGTATATATTTATCTGTTTATTACATGAAGAAATTAGGAAATTATGGTGAAAAAGTATTGATCTGTTCCAAACTGGAAGCAGTAAGAGAGAAAAAGAGGGGAAGTTAAAGAACCATGAATGAGCGTTATGTTCATAGCGGATTGTTTATCTTTACAAAACGTTGATGAAGCTCCTAACTCTAATGTTACAAGTAAAAAAGTATCCTTCAAGGTTCCAGATTTGTTTACATACAGTCCAGATATACAATTCTAAAATCACTCTGTTAAAATTTAGTACCATAGGAAAGAATATGACCTTAATTTCTTTATTTTATAATTGCAGAAATATTCTTGCAATATTAATTAGAAAGAAATTCTATTTCAGTTTTAATTACAATAAAGAGCAGTAGATTGATGAAATAGTCCACAGGGAGTAGAAGTGTTTATTATTATTTGTCTATTTACAACAGTGAGTAGAAAGTAAATACAAAATGCTACAAAATTCGAAGAGAAGATTGAATCCTTAAATTAACAATCTTTGTGTAAGCGGCAACAACCAAGAATGCAACTGAATGCAGTGAAAACTTTTCTCCATTCTTTTAAGAACTTCCCAGTAACTTAAAATTTCATTTTATGTCCTTTAGTCTTCCATATCTCAAAGATCTGTTTCAGCTGGCAAACTACTTTGACTTTGGTAACTTGTAATCAAGTTGCATTAAACTAACTGCTTTTCATATAAATTCTCTAAAATATTTGATTTTGTAAGGGTGAACACACCTTAGACAACATAGGGTTTTACAGAAAGCAAAAAGACCTTCTTTTCCATGTTTCAGAAAAAAGAGCTGTAGGAGGATGCTGTATCTCCCTCAGAGATGAATTTTAGACAATAAAGCAAACTTGAAGGATATTTTAGACTGTGGTTATGCCCAGTTCTGTCATGTATTTCAAGGTTCCCCACATTTTAGGGAAAGGAGAAGATATGAGATTTTTTGTATATATTAATTTTTTAAGATGCTTTCTCAAAATGAGCAGTAATTCTATGGTTTATAAATCTATAATGTGAAATAGAGGATAAGCTATGTCAAGTAAGTAGGCTAATGCTACAAATATATGTATGAAACACCACCACCTTTATTAACTTTGTCTACTTCATTTAAAATTAAATAAAACTGGTTTATTTGATGCAAAGTAGAGGACTTGGTTCTGTTATCCTCATAGGATCCAAGGTTATTGATAGCATTTCTTGGATGGGTGAAATGATGTTTTCAGGCATACATTAAAAATGCCTTTTTTTTTTTTTTAATAGTGTAGTGCATCTCTAAATTACTCTCACCTTAGCACCTCTCCTGAAAATTTGGATGTGGTAATTATGAATTATAATTTATTTAAACTCTTAATGTCAGAGGGATCAAAGGCCATACAGCTTTCTACAAAGAAAGTTCCTCACTGGTTTATAGCACAAGACCTATGTGAGACCTGTGCTTTAATAGAGCAGCTCCTTGTGCCTGCCTGTCACTGTTAATGATGTGTAATTTATGGAAATAGTAGACAGTAATTTCTAATCAGCAAAGCTGCAGCTAATAATGCTGGAATATATCATATAGAATTGATGTCACATTTATAAAAAATGAAATTGACAGGTGAATTTGCTCCTATCAACAACTGTAAGGCAAGACTAGAAAAGCATTCAGTCTATTCACTAACTGATTTAAAACATTTAATCCTATTCTTTTTAATAATTATTTATTAATAAAGGTAGTTCTAATAATTCTAGAATGACAGAACATTCAGTAAGTTAATTCTTTACATTGTATTTCAATACATAAAAATTTATAGTTTAGTATTTTAATTTTTAATGTCTGAACTAAGAACCAACCTGGAGTAGGTACTTATATCTAGTAGTTGGAAAGGAAAGATCTCTGGATTTTTATTATAGCATTGCTATTCACATTACATGGCTTTTCTGTGACAGCTGTATGGATGGAATTTAATTTTTGAAGTAACAAGGATAGGTGTCTGCATTGCCTCTGATATTATTCCTTAAGCTGTATGGAATTATTTTATAAACACAAGATTGTGAACATAACTGTGCAGTGTCACCCATTCTTTTATGTTATCTGAATAGGTTATTTGATGGTGACTTTTTTACAAGTCAAAGCATTTGGGAGACATTATGTTTTGGCATTAAAATCTTGCTGCAGCTGCTCTTACTTCTTCAGATTAAAAAGTTTCTTACTGAACCAGGTTACTCATCAAATTTCTAATCTTCTTTTCTTTACTATTCCTTCACCAACTTTATAAAAAAAATCTGAGTGCCATCATAGGGGTGGGATGTGAGAAAGATTATATTTGTCTCAACAGTTTGTGTTGAATAGAGATAGACAATACCTAAATCATCTCTAGTTCTGAATTTGACCACAGTACAGAAATGTCTAGGAATATAAAGAATCCATTAGATTTTTTTGCTGTGTTTGCTAAATGTTTTCTATTTAGAAATATCCATATATGTTTATGTGCAGTTTGAAATTTGTATGAATCTGCATGGAAAATGACAGAAGTAAAACTACCTTCTAGCTTATCTTAAACTCTTCAAATAGTTGATGTCTATCATACATAGGATCAACATATGCACTCAAACTGTGCAAAATGTGGTAAGTATTTTTAAAATTAATAATGATAGTCATTATCACTTTGGGCTACACTGAGAAGGCAGCAAATGTCTGCACTGATGACAGTGGAATAGACAAAATATGGCACTGATGGAGTGGAGCAGATTGTTCAAGCAGCTTGACTGATTGACTGTATCAGATATCACTAGTCTGGAATAATCTGCAGAATCAACACCAGCTGAAAGGAATTCCACTATTCATCTGGTTTCTGTAGAGCTCAGCTGCTTCGTGGCAGAATCTGAAGCTTTTGAAAGTTTAAACAGAGAGGGTGATACTCATTATGAGGTATATATATTTGTTAAGATGAAATAAACCCCAAGAAACTTTTATGTGTTTTTCTTCCTGTTCTTGTTAGCTTTTGGGAAATGTAAATTGCCTTTATAACCAAGCATTGAGGGATGGGGAGAGTCTCAGGAAGCCAAAGCTGGATACCTTTTAAATAATGTGCCTTTGTCACAATACTGGGGTAAACTGGGTAGAGTTCTATGACTTCTAATGTTGCATCTAGCAAGGTAATGTCATATTCCATCTGGTCCTGGAATATCTTAGCATAGCTATTTTTCTGCTTGGTTACCTGGAGTGTTACTTATATCCTTTTATTCTTCATATAGTTCTGTCCTCTAATTCTTGTGTGTTTGCATGATGTCCAAGGGCCATGAATAAGAGTAGCTGTAACTTATATTTAAGTCCCCTGAACCCGTGAATAAATTTTTGGTATGGTCTTCAATGGGACAAATGGAAATAGGAATGTAACCTAAAAGGAATGTAACATAAATGTCTTGCATTAGTAGATCATTCTTTTTCTCTGCTGCTAATATCTTATTCAGAATCTATACCAATACTGGAGATGCAGATAGTGAGTTAGCATATTATTCTTGGGCTGTAAGAAAATCAATAGAAACTTGCTGACTGGAATGAGCAAAGCATCAAATCTGCAATGAATGTCTCTGAAGGCTTAAATAAACTCCTTGAACTTTCATTATAGAAGCTCTGTTTTAAAATATGTACTAAAAGAATAAAGCATGCTGCTTTTATAGATTGATAATCTTCTGTAAGTCTTCAGATGAACAGAAAATTGTACCAATGAAAGGCAATTTGTAAGGGTGACGTAAAAGGGGAAAGGTTTCATAGCACTAACTAGCAAATGTTTAGATCAATAAATAATCAGACATCAAATATAGGAATGTGTCCAAGATATCTTAGGTAATGAATTTCTTTAGTGCTTCAGTTCCTTAGGGACTAATTTCAGGTAGTCATACACTGTATACCAAAACTTCTACTTAGCATATTTTGTTCTGAGATAATAACTTCAGGTTTAATATCTGGGCATGTTTTATTTTCCCTGAAGCTGAAGAAGAGTAGGATTATTCCAGCAGGAAGTTGTAATGCTTGGGGTTGTGAGCTCTGATTTATATTAGGTTTTATCTGGTGCCCACCTTCAGGAGGATATTTCTATGGTTTTGCTGGTTTTTAATATCTGCCAAAGAGCAAATGACAGATATGTCTTCTCTGTACTAAGCCATCAATCAGAAGTGCAGTGCTGTTGGACCTGTAATAGTCTAGGGATATAAGTGACGTAAATTTCCAGAGGGAGATAATATCTTTAATAAAATGATGGGGAAATAGATTTTTTGAGGAAAAAAGGCCATAAAATACTTCGGTCTCAGAGTGAATAACTGCCTGTTTCTACCTCTTTCTCACAACGTCAGGGATTTTATCATCTCTTGCCACTATTCTCCTCCATTAAGTATCCTATTTTCTGAAAGTATCTGTTTACTTAATGAAAATGAATTGAAGGTGTTTGTTCCAATGTACTTTATTTGGAACTAAGTTTACTTTAGACAAGTACTAAGAATTCTTTCCTTTTTTCCAGCTATTCCAATTGGTCCAATAAACGATACTACTTCTTCCTAAGAGATCTGCTTATTAACCAACAAGATTGGTCAGTGATTGTTAGTCTCTTTGGCGGAGGAATTCATACCTCACTTGTACTTTTCACTATACTGAAGCAAAACCCCTATGTGAGCTTCTGTACTCAGTAAGATGACCTTCATGCAAGAGACTTGGTTAAACTGGAAATTCTATTTGTTTTTACCTTCTCATAATTCTTTTAAGTTAAAGAAACTTCACCTACCTTAGATTACACTTAGTTTATGACATAGCTAATATGAATGGAATAGCAGTGTACACAAGGCATTTTTGTTTAGTATGCAAGATCATTATCCCAGCCTTCAAGGACCTTGTTAATATGTAATCTATCTACAGTTATGCAGATGAGGCAATGCACTGAGACATTCCTCTTCACTCTTTTGTAATTTGTGGCAGATTTTTATCATAAGAACTGTTTAGAAAATATAGTAAAAAACCCTATTATTATGTTGATATAATTGAACTTATATGAAGTTAGCAGAAAGGAAGATATGTGGGAGTCTTTAAATGGCTTGTGCACAAGTTAGAAGGATTATGGCAGTCTTAAAATGCCACCCATTGTTATAACTAATTTTTCATTCAAACACAAAAGGACACTGATTCTGATGACTTTGAAATATCTCCTAGTCCATACTTGTGTTTTTATCATTTTTTACTAGTCATTTTGTATATTAGAATTACTCTGAAGAAAGTATTCTTCAGAGTAGAAGAAGAATACTTCTTCTTTTAATTTTTTTTTAATCTAGCTTGCCAGGGAAATTGCCAACAGAAACAAAAGCTGGTGCTTAGACTGACACATAGTGATAGGGAAGCCTCTGTGGGCTTAATATGAAACAATACTTTCAGATGTGATAAATTATGGTCAGGAGTTCTCCAGAACTGAAGAGACCATGACCTGCCCTTATAGTGACATATGAATGAGATTAGAGAAGGAAGAACACTTGATAACTTTTTATTACTCTTTGTATTTTCATTGTGTGACAGCACAACAGGGAGAATAACTTCTGCAGTGCTTCCACTTGCACTGCTAAAGGAAAGAGGGGCAAGAAGCCATCAGACCTTTCTGCTCCCAGCCTCTTTCACTGATGTAATTGAAAAGCACATGACCTTCAATGACAGAGGACTGAGGTAAGAGCTGGGTTGCAAATACCATTCACTCAAGGAAGATCACGAGAGTGCAAACATTTAAAAATTGCATTATGTTAGAAAGGTATTTCAAGGGTAGGTGTAGCATTAATAGCAGCTGTATAAGCAGTCAAAACAGCAAGGCTATCAAAAAGGGATTGGTTATATTTGAAATGTAGCTATTTCAATGACTATTTTAAAAATATTTTGGAAACACCATGTTTATTCAACAAAAAGTTGCTTTGTTAGGCAGTAACCCAGCTCCTTGGTGAAAAAACTTCAAGAAAATCACCTTGTTGTGAAAGTACTCTTGTCTTATGGAAAAATGTGGTAATGGTCTTCATATTACAGGACAACAAATATTTGTGTTGTGAATGTTTCCTGCTGCTTTTAGAAGCATTACACAGATCTAGTTAGAAGTCAGAAAGTCTTTGCCATTATAAAATCTGAACTGAGAAACCATCTGGGAAGAGCACAGCATAGTCTAGGCTGGAGTGACAAAGCAGCTGTTCTGGACCCTGTGCACAGTGTGAATGGTTTGAAAACACTACAAGGAAAAATAAAAAGATACTTTAGAACTGAGTTTTCTATAAATGTTCATGCAGAAAAAAAAATCAGTCTGTTTCTTTAAAGACTGTCATTCAACTTCTCCTGGAGAACAAATAAAATCATGGTGAGAGTTGGTTTCCATCTTCTATCTTTTGTGTAATGCCCCATGGCCCAAAGCCCACCCTTTTAAATAAGTGATTGTACAAGCAACAACTTTTTTGAAAGTTTTAGGAAAAAAAAAAGGAAAATTAAAATATTAACAAAATTATTATATTTTTGGTCAGAGTAATATTTTTGGCTCAGTTAGAAAGCACAGAAATGTCATGGAAATTAAAAAGTGTTTCAGATAGTGTGACAGAGATTGCCACCCCAATTTTTGATGTTCCAACTTTTGACATGTTTAACTATTGTCAGCATAAATTTCAGGCCTTCAGAGATATAGAGCAACCTTCTCACTCCTTGCCTCTCTAGATGGGCAGTCTTTGTACAGTCTGCTTTTTGCTAAGTGCCATCTCATTGCTCTGTAAAGTTTTGCTCTAGGTCCAAAAAAAATATTTCTGATTGCATCAAGACTTACAAATGGAGATAAGCACATGCTACAATGTCAGTCCCCATCCAGATCACAAAACAGCTGAAGTACAGCATGGTCCATCTAGTTTACTTTTGGACAGCACATTACATGTAGATTACTTTGGGAGGTATCCTGTTGAATGATGGTAGGTGAATAGTAGGTGAATGATGTGTTCCAGGCTTAACCTCTCTAGAGTGGTAGATCGTACCCTTTCAGCTTCTCTGACATTTCAGAATCACCATTTACAATAACTTAGATTTTCCCTTAAATTTTTCTGCGTTTTGGAATATCATCCTTCATTCTGTAAAGCAGACAACCTCTTCTCTTCTAAAAAAGATTCTTCAAATTTTGTTCCGTCCGCCTTAGAGTGTTGCTCTCTCTGCCTTTGGTACTTTAATCTTATTGCACTCCCAGGACAAGCACTCATAGCTTTGTAGAAAGAGGCTAAATGATGTTTCACATGCCAGGTTGCAAGTTCACATGCTTTCTAATTTACTGCTGACAAGTATTATTTTCCCATTTGACAGCAGCTGTCCTGTCAAAAGTCTGTGACAGCCAATGTGCTAAGAAATGTTGCTTCCCAGTAAAACAAAAACAAAATAACAGCCAGTTTTGTCACTGTATTTATTGAGTTCCCCAGAGAGGTAACTGAATGGAACTAAAGAACCAGTAGATCCAGGAGATATCAGCTTAGGATGTTTATTTTAAAATAAGCTAAGTCTAAGCTAAGTCTTTCTTCTACCCTTGAATCCTAAACTAAGTCTTTCTTTTACCCTTTTTTGTTTTAATTTGGAACACTATTATGAACTTCATAATATCTGCAGCTCCTATTATCATAAAACTGACTGTTGTTTTCTTTAATATCTAAGCAGAGTACCTGTAACTCATCAGGATAACTGACCTTGGCGCCCAAACATGCTGTGCAACAGCATATACTGTTGAAAAACTAGGAATTCCAAAAAATAAGATGACTGATTTCTTTTCTGGAAAACTCTATTTTTACATCCTCTTGACATGACATAAACAAGAGCTGTAGAACATTATTGTCTCTACTGAACTTGTCCTCTGCTTTGCTGTCGAGAGGATATAATACCACTGATTGTGGCCTGGGTTGTAGCCAAAAGTGAACTGGATTATACTTTATAAAAGTTTTCTGCTATATACAAATTTCCCTTGTACAGTGAGTAATTCAAGTTAAAGAAAATGCTTCCTTCAACAACTTTTTTTGCTTGAATTACCATACTTCATAATTTGTTCTAGGCAGTATTTAGGTTCTGCTATGGATTTACACCTATTACTAATTCCTTCTGTAAATGTCACTGAGACTACCATTTCAGGCTGGTGTAAATATCTAGATTTTCATCACAAACTGAGCACAAGCTAGTGTCTATAGCGCTGATAAATGAACAGATAAGGAAAAAAGGAACTCGAGGAATTACTAGTACAGAACCTAATCAGGCCATGAGTAAGCTAAACCATGTGGATATAATTTTTACTTGATTCCTGAAGAACAAAATATTGCATAGAATCATAGAATACACTGAATTTGAAGGAACCCATAAAGACAGAGACTAAATCCCTGCCCTGCAGAGCACACCTCTTGAGTCACACCATGTGCATAAGAGTGTTGTGTATTGCATCATCACTTTTCCTTGTTGAACTCCTGAGTTGGGGGTTTAAAACAGTTCTGTCTCAGAGAGCAAATCCATTTGTTTAATACTGGTTTATTAATGTGTGAATGTGCCATTATTGCCAAGACCAAAAGTAGCAAAGGCACCATCAATTTTTGTTTCTCCCGACCCCTCTTTCTCTCTTCACACCATCATCCCCAAGGATCACTGAATGCTTAATGAACTCTGTCAGGCAGGTGCTGTGGCCACTTCCCTGGGAAGCCTCTTCCAGTGTCCAGCCACCCTCTGGGTGAAGAACCTTTTCCTGATATCCACCCTAAACCTCCTCTGATTCAGTTCATGCAGTTTCCTCTAGTTCTGTCAGTCCTGTCACTGGTCATGAGAGTGAAGAGATCAGTACCTGCCCCTCCTCTTCCCCTCACAAGGAAGCTGCAGGCTGCAATGAGGTCTCCCCCCAGTCTCCTTCAGGCTGAGTGACCTCAGCCACTCCTCACACAGCTTCCCCTCAAGGCCCTTCGCCATCTTTGTTGCCCTCCTTTGGACACTTGCTAACAGCTTTATTTCCTTTGTATATTGTGGTGCCCAAAACTGCCCCCAGCACTGGAGATGAGGCTGCCCCAGCCCAGAGCAGAGCAGGACAATCCCCTCCCTTGACCAGCTGATGCCCCCCAGGACAGGATTGTCCCTCCTGGCTGCCAGGGCACTGCTGGCTCATGTTCAATTTGTCATGGACCAGGAGCCCAAGGTCCCTTTCTGCAGTGCTGCTTTCCAGCCCTTCGTTCCCCAGTCTGTCTGTACATCCAGGGCTGCCCCATCCCAGGTGCAGAATCCAGCACTTGCCTTTGTTAAACATCATACTTCATACATAAACTTCATGCATGGTGATTGCCCATCTCTTATTTTTCAAGGTCTGTCTCTGGGGCCTCTCTGCAGTCAAGGGAGTTTGCAGCTCCTCACAATTTGTTGTCCTTTGCAAACTTAGCATTTGTTCAAGTCCTGCAGACAAGTCATTAATGAAGATGTTGAAAAGAACTGGTCTGAGGTTGGAGCCCTATTTCCTAGGATAGCATTTAAAGTCAGCTTCAGATAAGGGAATACCAGTGCTGAAATTTAAATTCAAAAGATATTTTTGTTTACTAATATTTTGAAGATGAGATTGTACTCAAATATAGAACAGATAAAATAAATCTTTTGAGAACTAATATGCTTTAGGGTTGATGAATTGTCAACAATTAATACTCAAACACGCTGTAATAAAATGCTCATAAGGTTTATTATTTGCCATTCTTATCAACTAATTAAAAACATCTTCAGGGTTCGACGTGTAATAAATGGGTTGGAAAGAAAGACAGAATGGATTTAAGCACATTTTCTCCCCTTGAATATTACAGTGATTGTTGACTCATGGCACATTAATTCATGCTATAGAAAAGAGAACTAAGATTAGAAAAAGAGCTATACATTATAGTGTGAACTCTGGGTATATTAGGCACTCTAGCTGTAAGTTAAATTTAAATGTTGAGATATAATTATACTGTGCTGAATTATACTTCTAAAGTGGAGGCCACGTGAAACTACTTGGTGTCACTAGCTAGCATCAAAAAGAAAGAGTTCATTCTGCTTCCTCTCAGAGAAGCTGAGACTACAACCCATTCTCTTTCCCACTTTTGTAAAAGACTAATGAGCTCAGAAGAAATTTTCTATCCACAGAGCTCTAATCATTTCTTTGGGAACTACTTTCTATGAAGACCCTTGCCAAGTAAAAGAAGCATATTCAGGGCAAGCTTTCCATTGACCTTTATAGTAAATCAATAGAAATGTGCAAGACAGAATAGAAGAATAAGATATAAATGAGTAACAACATATGTTACTTCGTCTAAATCACTATGAGTCAAGGCATGCCCATATTCATGGAATAGAATTTATCCTACAATGGCCTGTGTTGCAATGGACATTTAAAAACCATCTAGTTACAAATCAAACCCCTGCCATGGCCAGGGACACCTTTCACTACACTAGGTTGCTCAAAGCTCCAGCAAATATGGCCTTGGACACTTCCAGGGAGGGTATATCCACAAATTCTCTGGGCAACCTCTTCCAGTGCCACACCACTGTCACAGTAAAGAATTTATTCCTAATATAGAATCCAAACCTACACTCAGTTTGCATCCATTCCTTGTTCTGTCACTACATGCTCTTGTAAATTGTCTCTCTTTGTGTTTCTTTTGGGCTCCCTTTTGGTACTGGGAATCTGCAATTAGCTTACTCAAAAGTCTTGTCTTTTCCAGGCAGAAAAACCCCAATACTCTCAGCCTTTTTTCACAGGAGAGGTGCTCCATCCCTGTTATCAACTTGGTGGCCTCCTTTGGACTTGCTCCAACAGGTCCATGTCTTTCCTGTGCTGAGCCCCCAGAGCTGGCTGCAGCACTGCAGGTGGGCTCTCACCAGAGCAGGGCAGAGGGGCAGAATCCCCTCCCTCCCCTGCTGCCCACAGGGCTCTGGATGCAGCCCAGGACACCTTTGGCTCTCTGGGCTGTGAGTGCTCATGGCTGGGTCATGTCCAGCCTCTCACTCACCAGCACCCCCAAATCCTTCTCAGCAGGGCTGCTCTGGATCTCTTCAACCCCCAGCCTGTGCTGATATGGAGAGCTGCCCCAGGAGTCTCCTGATATTGCTTCCATTTCTGAAATGAATGTCTCATGTGAACTTTGCTGAACCTAGGTAAGGAATGAGGATTCAGTACACTTATTAAGCTATACCAGCCTATGTGTGTCAGGGATATTAGTAAAATACTAGTAGGGAGTAAAGCTTAAACTAGCAAATTGCTTGCTTGAAGAGAATTATTATCCAAAAGGTTTGTAACTATCTTGCTTATTTATGAAATAATATTTTTTTTCTTAGTTGAAATGTTGGTCAAAAATACTGGTTATTGATGAAATATAAGAGTAATATTATGTGACAATATGTATTGAAGTAATTTTTTTAAATGTGTTCCGATATAAAAAATAATGTTTTCGTGCAGGAACAACTAAGACAAGTACTTAGAAAATATGTAAATGGATTAGATTTAAAGTTCTTAAAAATCTCTTAAAAATGCTCCCAAAGTTATGTTTCTCCTTTGACTCTCAAAGAAGTGTAGGGCATGCTTTCATTTAAAAAACAACCAAAACATCTTATTTACTTTTCAGTGAATGATTAAAGAAGCATGAGGTGTCTTGTAATAACTTTCGTGAGACTTGTGAGACACAAACCAAGCAGTGACCACTGTTAGAGGATGCTCATGTTTTCTCAATTTTATAAGCAGTGTGGTACAGAAAACACTTCTAAATATCACAAACTCCAATTTCCAGAAGGTCATAGAGACTTTTCTTTTACCCTTGTGTTAGGGAAAACAAGTTTCAAGTAGATCTCTAGTGTACTAGTTACAGTCCATTTGATCTGTCTGATTTATTCTCCAAATCCAGGAGGAATGGAAGACAGGAATGTATACAAGAGGCATAGTAAATTAGGGATTACTACCCATAATCTCACCCTCCAAAAGAGAGTGTCATGTCATGTCCCTAAATGTTTGGGCTTGTCTAGATTATCATACTGCTCATACTTTCCTTCCTAATGAAAACAGGCAGAGGATGTAATTAAGTTCTAAGGACAATAACTGGCAAATATAGAGGCAATTCAAAAGATACATTGCACAGGTTTGATGTATGCATTTTGATCAAGATAAACTTGGATAATGAGGATTTTGAGATTCCTTGATTCTACTTTTTTACGTAATCATTAAAAAAAAATCTGTTCCCTGAACTAGTCCAATAGTTACAAAAAGAATGTGAGTATGAAAAGGCTTATAAGGTCAAAATACCCTTCTGGAGATATTACCATATTGCTGAAAGGGTCAGTAAAAAAAAAAAAAAAGGGATAAAAGGGGAAATAAATCAGAACTTAAAGCTAAAGTCTGTAAGCTTGTTTCATTTTTTAGATTTTTTAACTCAGAAAGAAATTAATTATCTTCAAACAGCGGGAAAGGCATTAAAAAAGTTAAAAAATTTAAACGATAAGGAGCTGCATTAGCATACAGGGAGAATATCAACTTTATATCAGCTTAACATAAAAAAAATAGTGAAGGAGCAGAGGGAGCAGGATTTAACATGATTGAATACTAAGGGTCTCTCTTGAATGCTGGATGAGTAGCACAGTGTGAACATTTGAACGTCCGTCCTTATTGGGCTACTGTACAAAAATGCTCAAGAGAGAAGCATTCACTAGAATAGAAATGAGCACATGCTGAAAGATGGTAACTGGCGCTGATGACCACTGCATCCTTATACCGTGCTGTAATTCTTTTGGTCATGTAATTACATTTACAATGTTACATATTCTGTTCACCCTGGAGAAAATAATATTGCAAACCACTATAGCTTTGTTTCAGAAAGGACAGTGGGATAAATCCTGATAAAAAGTACACAACTATAAATATATAAGGTAGATTCTGTGTGTCAGGGCTCTCAATTGTTCATTGCTTGATTACAATACAAAACATGCCATTTATTAGATAAACTGATATGACAAACTTGAGGGATACAAGAAATTTTACAGATCAGAATGAGAATTAGCAAAGTCACAACACTTACCTAACCCAGCATTTCAAGTTCTAGCTTACACTTTCAAACTATTCAGTTAGAACAATATATATTGTATGTTTGACAGTAAAGGCATGATCATTCCACAGCATGTTACAGAACAGACCAGTTGTTGGTTTTTTTGTACTGCCATCATCAACATATGTGCTTGGCATCATTGGCAAGTTTAGAGGATGTGATAGATTCTGAGCTTTTTAAAGCTGTCTACATGCTGTCTTCAAAGTCTGACTCCAAAGGACTGAACATGCAGCCAGAATAATTGTGTCTACTATATTTATTAATAAGAAAATTGGCAAGAGGTTTTCATTATGCAGTTTATATCATGACAGATGTTTTCCATGATGAGTAAAAACCATTTTCTATCCTTTAACATTTCTTGCTCCAGCTTCCTGATGTTAATGACTCATCCATTCCATAATTCCCTGGAACAATGAAACAAGTTAGATTCCTACATTTGCCATCTACTAGGTCAGGAATAAATAAAAACTTCACTCACCTGTGAGTTTTTTGATGAGCCACCTGATTGATTTGAAGGTAGTGAACAACATTGAATAAAACAATAAACAAGCCTCCGTCATGAAATGCACTTCACATGAACATCTCTGAAAAAAAAATATCCTTTTTTCAAATTAACATCAAGCATGACTTAGAAAACGAACTAGATATCACTTTGTGTACTTTACTTTAAATGCACCTAGAACCCTGTATCTATGGCAACCAAAGCCACAACTAAAGCATCCATTCAGTAATACTCTGCCAATCCCTGCAGAACGTCCCACCATGGCACTGTAAGGTCTATAGGCAGGAAGGAAAGCCAGAGGATTGTAGACAAACCTTTGGTGAGTCACAATCCCAGGAAGTGAATTTTGTCTACTCTGTGTAGTCCAGTCACTGGCACAGGTGTTTGCTCTAGACTGTGGTAAAGTTAGAGAAACCTGATGACATCTATAGTCCTCATGCATGGCTTCATATCCTTACAGAGACTTATACTACTGAAAGGTATTCATCATGGCATTCTACAACTCCTTGGTTTCTTTCTATACAATGTTTGAGTAAGAAAGCCTGGTTTTTTTAGCAGCCATTTTTTTCAGTGTGTTTGTGATAAAAAAATGACATTGGTGTTCAAATCTGTATAATAATGAAAAGTTTCTTCATGCTCTTTATTTTTAACATCTAGAAATAAATTCCTCTGCTCTGTTGGAACAACTACAAAATAATTTTAATTAACAAATGGCAATGTTAAAGCTTGCAATGTTGATCATTGTATATTGAGTGCATCACTTGAGCAGTTGTTAATATCAGTTATGATCATATTTGAAAAGGGAAAAGAAACTATCCAATTTAATGGTTCTGCAAGAAAATAATTTTTAAGTAGAACAAGACTAAAATAAGCGCTAGAGAGTTTTTTGTTTGTTTTTTTAGCATTTACAAAAATAACTTTTAACTAGAATAAAATTCACAAATATCAGCTGAACAAGATGAGATGAGAAATTATGAATGCTGTAAATTGGACATTCTGAATGCAACTAATTTAATGAGACCATTAGTGAAACTCCAATTAGATGCAGCATTATTATATTGCTCTATCATAAATATGGTTGATTTAAACATTCTTTTTCTCAGAGACTGGATATAAGTATAAATTAGAGAACTTGTCCTCTGGTACAATAGGTTTTGTTAATAATAATACATATTTACAAAAGAAATTAAAATATAACACGTAGACTGTTATATACTGTTTTTATTAAAATCAGTACATGACTCAAAATCCAGTTCATAAAATATCTGATAACATAATGTAGTATCTGTACATGAATTTGAGAGCCAATAATATGTACTGTAACATAATATAATTGTCCTTACTAACTTCACCAGATGGAAGCATTGTCTACACATATATATTTTTAACATTAGTCTTTAACTGTTTTTTAATTGAACTCTTACTGACCAGGGGAAAGTTACATCATTGGATGCCCCACTTTCATTGTTGTATTAAATAAAATCACTGTTGTCTCTACATTTCTATTACTTGCAGTATTATGCAATATGATAGAATATCAATATCACTAGAATATCAATCCTGGAGTTCACAGTAACAAAGTTTTTTAGCAGCAGAAAAGCAAGATGTGTTAGAAAGTTCAGGACATATTTCAATTCTCACTGACTTAAAGCATTTCCTCTTGAACCTATGCAATTTTTGCAATTTAACAAAAGTTATTTTATTTATTTTTTAAGTGGTAAAAGGAATGAAGAAATATTTCTCTCTACCTAACATGCATTTACACTCCCCTACTACTTCACTGAAGCAATTCCATGCTTTCCTGACCTGCTGCCAGTAGAACCCACTGGGCAGTTCTTCACTCTTTCTTGCAGAATTCTCAGCTATTGTTTTGTAACAGCCCTAAATAGACTGTGAAGTTTACTGAAAAAATTCTATCAAACTTTAAAATACGACTTAGCTGGCTTAAAAATATGCCTACACACAAAATATTTTTTTCCTTTTAATCATTCTTTTGACAAAACAAACAAAAAATAATCTTTTCCCTGTAGGATTTGCTTGTCCTTACCTCAACTACAGTATTTTCCTCAGTTAGCGGCATGCCTATTATCCTATTAGGTTAATCAGACAATGTAAAATTATTCATTTAGATCTAATACAGATATCTGTTAATGTCTGATAATTCCCTCGAAATTAGAAGTGCACATACTATCACTTTTACTAGTTTTACTATTTTTTACTATTTTTATTACTTTTATTAGTTTTTAACTTTTTACTAGTAATATAATTTATTATTAGACAATCAGTTTTTATTTCAGTTTTTCAAAATTTGTCTGAAAGTTTTAGATATTGGGCAAGAGGGATGAATTCCCGGTTTTCATTTCTTATTTTGTCATGTGTGAATTATTATTGAAGGATTAATAACCAAGTGGAAAACTAGGAATTTACAGGATTTGAACCTTCAGCTTTTTCACTATGAATAGTCATTTGGAGTCCAGTGGTAATTTATGATGCATAAATTTTAGTGTCCATGTCAATATGGAGCTAGGGTTATGGCTACATGCACAAATTACAATGTTGCAAACTAGAATGCAGAATAATAATGCATATTCATTCCTTTGAAATATTTGTTCACATAAATGCATTTCCTACATCTGTCACTGGGATATATACTATCATTTAGCATGGACTAGAAACATGAAATGGTTAATGTTGATCTGACAAGACATACTGAAGAACCAACCTTACAGCTCCTATTGAAAAGGTGTGGCACAGAATAACACTCATGTCAGCAGCACTTAAATTATTCAATGAGTTGTTTTGTTTTTGTTTTTTTTTTTTTTTTTTTTTTACATCCACCTCAATTATCAGTAAAATGCATATGTAATGCTGAATATTTGAGGGGGATTTTTCATAGAAAAGGTTTCTGAAGTTACTACCAAAATAATGAAAAGATCATTTTTTTAGTTCCTTTTAAGGGCTAAAGAAAATAATTCTACACAATTCCAGAAACCCTAAACTCAAAACCTGGCAAAAACCTATGTGTTCAACAGTTTCCCCTTACAGTAAAAGAGCTTTCTGACATAAATTATACTCAAGCAAAAGGTTCCTTAATCTCTGCCAGTTTCTCAACGGAAGAGAGTTTCAGCAGTGACTGCTCAAGCTCATTTTTGAAGAAACTTTTGTTTCAGAAAAAAAAAAAAAAATTAAAAAAAAGACAACCAAAAAGCTCCTTAGAATTTCTAGAGGGAAAACATCCCTGGTGAGTCAGGTCTTATATCGCTGGAATACAGATGACACTAAGAAAGATGGTTAGATAGGTATACAAAAAATTGTCTCCTTGATAAATCTTGCAACAAAAACCAACGAAACCTTGTCCCTCTTGACAAGTTGATACTGTGCCCATGACATGTTACTGTACCCGTGAAATCCTTCCGGACAATTCCCTGCCCTGCCATCCCCCTGGCTGGGCACGGGTCCTGTGCCCTTTGTTATGCAAAGAATCGGCAGTCCAAAGCCTCCCGCCTGGTTGTTCAGCATCCAGAGCTCCTGTGCAGCCCCCGCTGGAGCTGCTCACTGCTCTCTGGGCCATGGGTAATTCCAGCAGAGGAAGATTGCCATCACTGACTCAAGAAACTCACCCGCTCAAAGGAAGAGAAAGACTGATCATGGAACTAATTAGCATGAGAAGTGAGAGGATCATTCAACCAGTAGAAGGTAGAAGGCTAATTAATAAGAAAACTAGATATCTTCATAGCTAATAAACCATGATTTCCTTTTTTTTTTTTCATTAGATTGTATGGAGTGCAAAGTTTTGAGAATCATCAAGCTAGCTTTGTGGATTTAGCGCCTAGTACCCATCTTTGGACAAACAAAAAATAAACAAATTCCTGGGCTCTGTGTGCGAGGCTGGCTTATTGCACACTGGGTGAAGAATCCCTTTTTTAAGAACAACAGCTTTAGCTGATACTCTTCTAGGAATGTTGCTTTCTTATACAGAAACCAGATATGATTCTTCCATGAGTTAACTTGGAACCTGACACTGTAAATTACCTTATGAAATAATCAGAGTAGATTCTTCATGACAATTTATTTCTAACAATCGGACGTCTTTTTTTTTTTTTTACTATTCCAAAAGTGGTCTCATAACTCCTTCCCAGTTACATTGCTCTGTTGGTATAAAAAACATCTACAGTATACATGTAAATGTCGTGCTAAGTGCAATCTTTCTCTTTGATTTCTGAAGAAAGGCTGTAGGTACCTGTCATCAAGAAAGATTTTATGATCTCAATAAGGCACCCAAATGTGAGAAAGCTGACTATGTAAGAAGTCTAAACAAGGTACATACACAAGAATTCTGAATAATGCACCTAAATGCTAAATGATGGCAGCATTTAAGATAAAGTACCATTGACTAGCTTTGACAGCTGCCCACTATGGAATACTAGCTTGCATCTCCAGGAGTAATATATGCCTTATTGAAAGATTACATATGTTGTTGAGAAACTGAATCACTGGGGAGAGCTGGTGAATCATAAAGAAACTAACTCAGTTTTAGTGCTGTAACCTCAAGGAGCTGATGAAACCTAGAAATGTACAAAAGAGGCAATAGTGAATATGAATTGAGTAATTTTACTTTATACAGGGTTGGAGAGAACAATATCAGGATAGACAACTGAAAAATACAAAGAGGGAAACTACTAGCAGGATATTAATTTTGCAGAAAAGAGCTTCAGAACCTACTGTAAATGAGTGAAGGGCTGTGCTGTTGTAAAAATCCTGTTACTATAACAGGTAACAAGATTGTGAAGAAATCCTTACATTCTCCATCACATTAGGAAGGTCTTATTTGAAGTATTTTCGTTAGAAGAATTACTTTCTAGTAATAAAGACAGGAAAGGGTTGGAATAGACTGCCGAGAAACGTTATAGGCTCTGGTGGTGGAAGTTTTAAGAACAAATCAGAAAAACTTGGATCAAAAATATGTACAGCTGATCCTGCTCTGAAGTAGTGGATGAACTGGGGAAATTTGCCTAGCATAATCCCAACCCTATTTTGTATGAATACTATGAATTTTACTATTATGTGAATAAAAGATGCCATTTCTGACAGGATGCTGAAATATAGGAGGAAGTATAGAAAAGCTAAAAAATTTATGCTCAAAAAGCCATGTTCTAGTAAGACATTTGAAAGAGTTTAGGCTTCTGTTTCAAAGAAATTGAAAAGTGTCTTGATTATTTGGTTGAGGACAAAAAGCACTGCAGAGAAAAGGCTAATTCTGAAACTATCCTTAGTTGGGTAAACATAATGAAAAAATCCCTCACTAGAAACTAGGCTGGAAATGATTCCAATCTGTCAACAAGGTGTTAACAGCTGTGACAAACTAGTGAAAGCCCACAGCAGGACTCAAGGATGAGACCTTTCTGAAAGATGCATTTTGGTGGAAGTTTACCAGCAAAGGCACAATATGTAAATATAGAAAAAGTGGTGGTGTGTTGGCATGAGGGGTTAGGTTATGTTAGATTAGTTTAGATAACCTAATAGTCCCTTCCAAATTTCAATGATAATTAACGTATGTAATCCTTCTCTGAAATGCCTTGGTGTATCCAAAGCTTGATTTTTGATTTTCTGAGAAGTCTTTATACCAATGCCAACAGAATCTCAAACACTAGCTTTTTTGCTTGGAACACAATGAAAAAAAAAAAGGATGAAAAGTCTTTCTGCCAGAAATTTAATACAGTTTGATAGTTTCTGTCTTGTCGATGGAATATGTCAATCCTAATTCATAAAGCATAAAATAACTGTTTTCTGTGTATGAAACAATTTTGTTTTGTGAAGAAACAAAAGTCCCTATGCTTGCAAAACAAAGTATGCAACCTGCCTTGAAATTGCCAATATTTAACAGATTATATTTGAACTTTTATTCTAGTCTCTGAGCATTGGCCTTGTTATATGGAAGATGAAACTGAGCTCAGAGGGGTAAAAAAAAATTAGGAAATCTCCTGTAATTGACATTGGTTTCACTGTCCTTCCAAATTTTTTGTGTTTCCCAGAATCACATCTCTACATGTTCATCTTCCTGGAAATAACTCTCTAAGTCTAATTAATCTTTAGCTTGGAAATGACAGCAGGGGATCTATTCTTTCTGAAAAACAGAAAATAAGCTCATATCTGTTTTCTCTCCAAGCCAGCAGAGCTCTCTGCTTAACAGAAATAAAAAAAGAGTGAGGAATCTCTTGCCCTCAAAAAAAAAAAACAAACAAGCCAAAAACCTTACAAAAACAACCAACAAACAAACAAACAAACCCACAAAACAAAAACCGACACAATATCAAAGCTATATCCACATACAATTTTTTTACATTTTCTGCATTTTAGGCATTGTTACATTTTTCTTCTTTCTTGTCCATGGGGGTGCAATTGGAAGCACACTTTTTCAGAGAAGGATGATTTTTTTAGTGAAAGTTTGTCACAAAACTCCCTCATTGAATATATATATTAAGTCAGTAAAGTTCAAATATAATTACAGGACTCTTCTGTCTATTTTTCAGACACTGGCTTTTCATAGCATGGTTTTCCACACAAATGTCTGTTTAGAAGAGAGCAACAAGCTTGAGCTTGTTTCAGCCCGCATATTTCTTTCTGACAACCTCCAGTGCCTTATAAAGAATGGTAATGGGACTCTGGTCGATGGTGTGACTGAGCTGTGTCCTGAGATCGCAGGATGTTTTGCTAAGTGTAATTTACATTTCTAGATGCTTATTTTGTATCACTCTGCTAAATCAGATATACTGTTATGGATGAGTAATGTAATAGTTGGCCCTCACAGTTAAGAGATAGATATTAGGTGTGTGTTAAGATGTATAGTGATGTTATTGTAATATGTCCCTCCACAGTCCTCTTTCCCCTCCCCCTAGTAATGCCTCAGTAGCCAGAACATTTGGAGGAGGCTGCCTTATTACCAAGAGGTACAACGTAACAACACTTGACCTCCAATCAACATGTAAGAAAATGGTCTCTACCAATGGATGGCAGAGGAGTTGACTGACAAAACTTTGGTAGTTTTGTAGTTTTGGTAGTTAAAGAGTTAAAAGGCAGAGCATCCATTTTGTAGGTGAGCACATGGCTGATAGTCACGGGGGCACCCAGTGCTGTAATTTTTTTCTTATTTAGTCCTTTTGTTGTATTTTTTGGTAAGGTTTAATAAAACTTTAAATATTTTTAAAGTGAGCAGTCATTTCTCGCAATGCCATGAAACATCAATTTTCTTGAAATAAGTAAATTTGATATTAAACATGAGTCAGAGAGGCCTGGCTTTGCCAAAACAGCTCTTGATGTTTCAGAATTTGAGGTGCTGTGTGATGTTGTGTCTCTGGGACAGTTTATTTTAATTTGTAGCAACATACTTATTTCTCTTTCTCTATACATAAGAGACAATAGTTTTATGGATATGAGGTGCATAAAATTCAGTGTTTCACCAGATGGGTGGGCAGGGTGGAGATGTAGCCCTGGGAGGAAGGTAGGTAGTGCCAGCTGGGAAAGTCTGGGAGTAAGTGAGGACGGCAAGAAGAGAAGAGGAGAGGGAAGGATGTGACTCCCCCCACTGAGCTGGCCCAGGCTGCAGGCAGCAGCTGGTGTGCTCACAGACAGGGCAGACAGAGATTTGTATTCCTTGTGGTGGTACTTAACGTTGTGTAGGGACTGGCCATCAGCAGTAAACATGCTCATCGTGCTGGAATTTTGTAAAGTTTACAGTGAAAATTCAAAAGTGCCTTCATGTATTGCTCCCATCACATTAATCTCTAACGTTTTAACTAAATATATATTCATTTGCAAGAAGGTTTCACATGTTCTGATGGAGATAACCTGCAGATGCTGTAGGTGTCCTGGTTCTTCAGTGTACTTCATACCATCAGCTGATAACTGCTACACAGCCTCACTCTCTGGAGCAGGACTGAGCCCTGAGCTCTGTTCCTCAGGCTAGCTGGACGAGAGCACAAACAGCAGCTGCAAAACACTTTGTCAACTTGTAAATGGCTCTTCTTAAAAATCATCACCTCCTTTGTGTTTGGATTACATCCAAGAAAGACAGAAATTCTAGATAAGTAATTTTCAATGAACACTGTTGTTTCAGAACCTGGTGGTGTTTGTTTTTTTTTTTCCTCTAGCAGGTAGCAGTAAATTGTATGATTGTTTTTATTTAATTATTTTTGACTCATTCAGGTGACACTTCTTGATGTGCTTATGTTTGTTTTGCCCTTCCTAGTCTATCAATACTTTCCTGCTGCTGCTGACTAAGAGGTACAAGAGTAGATTTGATTGATATTTATCAGGTATTTTACACTACAAGTCAGCAATTTCTGCATAGCTTGGAGTGGGGAAGAAAATCATACCTACCACAGGAACTGTTAAAAGTAGAATGCTGTTTCTGGAAAATTAGTTAAGTATATTTTGTATAGTTAGTTAAGTATAATGATGAAGACCAGTTTCAAGGTTGGCTCTGAAATGTGGGAGGAGAGTGACATAAGCAAGGGAACTTATGGATTGGCATGACAGTGTCATTAATTTTTGAGAAAAGTAGGACTCATTTTAATGGAGTAATTAGCCCTTCTGTATAGGCATGGCAAAATGTCAAGATAGTATCAGCAGGTTTTCCAGACCTTGCATTCCTATTTTGTTTCAACCTGAGAAAATCTGTACCTGTCCACAGTTTAAGCTCAGTTATGGTTATTTGGGTAACTTTCAGTGGGTAAATCTTGCTTGTCACCTAGAAACACCTAATAGTTCTCTAGAAACCTGAACACAAGATAGCAGAGTGAAGAATTACTTCAAGAGGAAAGCAAGAGGAAAGCATCATCATGGAGAAGCAGTGCCAGTGGTTCATACAACTCTGCTTCCACTAGGCAGTGGGGCTGATATGCATCTGGAGCTGAAGGCAGAGAGAGAGCATAAAAAGGAGCAGATCAAGGGCATGCTTACCTTGTTACAGTTCCTGCACATCTTGCCAAAAGAGCTGGGTCTGGGAATATGGTACAGGTAGATGCATCCAGGCAACTGTTCCAGCATAAGATTTCCATCTGGGACCACTCAGAGCCTGGATGAAAGCTTTTATCTCTAAGGCAGCAAGGAAATAACAGGAATGTCCCTCTTGACTTGTTGCAGTGTTAATGATTGGTCTATACTATGCCTTTAATATTTTGCCATTTCAGTTTTTTCCCAAAGTGCACTCACCTGCATTTTTTACAGGACCAATTCAGAGCTGTAGGGAATGATAATCCAATGAGGGATTTTCTGAACGGATGATAATGATGAGCTGTGAAAGTATCAGGAACCCATGAGATCCCCATTACTTATACATGGTGAAGTAGGTCAGCCTAAATGCCTACAAGAGGGTTTCTTTTACCTGCCAGATGGGAACTGAAGGCCTGATCATACCATGAATTATGCTAAAAAGTGGAAGAAGACTTGCAGAATAAAAGAGAAAGGCTTAAGGCTCAGACATGCAGGCTGTCACAAGTCAGCAAGTAAGGTAACTCAAATCTACAAGTGCATTTTGATGAAAACTTAGAAATAATATGATTAATTCTACTTTATCAACTGAAGGAAAAAATAGAAAAGAATCTTCTTTTTCCCTAAAATTCCTGTGGAAAACAAAGGATTATTTGTATTTTTTTCTGGTCTGCAGGGAAGCTGGAGAGGGTCTATTTGTCAGAAAATACCGTAATAGGACAAGGAGTAATGGATACAAAATTGAAAGAAGGGAAATTTAGGTTAGATACTAAGAAGAAATTTTTTACTGTGAGGGTAATTAGACACTGGAACAAGTTGCTCATTGTTACTGAACAGGTTATATTTCTTTCAAAAGGAGTCTTTGCAGCAGCAGAGGGAAATGTTGGGACCTAATCAGCAAGAAGGGAGATTTAATCTGTGAAACAGATAGTAGCTAGCAAGGAATATCTAAACCATGTCCATATGTTAGAAAAACAAATTAAAGTTTAAGGCTTGACATGCTTCAGAGATCTCAGACCTGGTGGGAGGAAGTTAACCCAGGTTTGGAAGAAGGATGCCCATGGATAATGGACACAAAGAATGCAGAATTTATAGACAACAAGGGTATTTGGCAGGACTCCCAGGATAAAGAAGAAACTAATAAAACCAACATAATAATTGTGAAATCAAAACCAAGTGGGTGATTCTGGTAGGGGGATCTGGAACCATGTACCTCAGCACTGAATGTCAGCTTTCTAACCTAACAAAGTGATTGGAGAGTTTATTTCCTGGTTTTTGGTGACACCAGGTAGGGGGATGCTCCAGCCTTGGCATTGTTAAAAGCCAGGTTGGATAAGAGCAACCTGGTTGAAAGGAAGGTGTCCCTGCCTGTGGCAGGGGGCTTGAGATTGGATGATCTTTAAGGTTCATTCCAACCCCTCATCATTCTGTGATTCTATGGCCAAATTGCAGTTTCTGTTCAGAAGTGCCCTGCACAATATATTATGACCTTTTGTGCTATAAATTTAAGATACAACTAAATCCCCTAAATTGAATCCTCTTCATTAAAGAAATAAATGCACAGATGTTCATTTTTGCAATATCTGTAGTCTTAATGAACATCCATGCTTTTGTTCACTAAATGTCTGTGTCATTTTCTTGCATAAGTGAAAACTGGAAGCTCAAAAAGACAAAGGACATGTTAGGCAACTTTCACTGGGACTTGATGGTATTTGGAAATAAATACTGAACCTGAAAAGTCTGAAAGTGATACATCCAAGAGTACACGTGAGAAGAGATGACAGACATGGAAAGTACTAACTTAGAAATTATATTTTGCCTTTTAAACATGCTTAACATTACTCGCAGAAGGTCTAGGAATTGGTACCAGTATCTTAAATGCACCATTCACTAAAACTGATTTAAAATTTGACACAGACTGAGAAAAGCCTTGTATTTCAGTGTAGATTTGGTTGAAGAAAAGAAATGTATATTCCTGTATGCTGGGATGAAGGAATGCTTCTCCCATGAGGCATTTTCAAGTTTGTAGTTGCAAACATCTGTGCTTACATCAAATGATGTAAGAGAAAATATAACCAGTGGTATTCTTTCATCCATTCTGTAGCAGCACAGCAGTGTGAAGGATCAGTGTGAGATGTGTGATTATTTCTCAAAAACACATGATCTGACTGTAGAGATTTGAAGGCTGTAACTCAACAGTGGTGTTTTTTCCAGGTTTAGAGATCCTTTAAAGTCTCTGTGGTGACCTCTGTGAAGATTGCACCTTCTATGAAACTATGTGATTCTTCCAGCACTCAGCTTAACTGGCCACAGCTTGATTTTGAACAAACAAACTAGAAATATTTGGGATAAATAAAGCAAGCAACCATAACTCAAATACAAGCTGTGGGTAGAGAACTGAAGGTCTCTCAAGGAATGTGTAATAGGCTGTATATAATGAGAGCACATAGGTTTGTGAACAGGAGAACAGGATGCTGAGGGTGGGAGAGAAAAATCCTTCTGGTGCAGGATTTCATAATAATATGGCCTGATCTGACTGTAGCATTTGGCATGGCTGTTCTAGGAACCCTACTTCAGTCCACATCAGCAAATCCACTATCACATCTGGCACCTTAGTAAAGAACATCAAAACAGAAATTGTGATGTCATTTTTCTTTCTTGATCTATAAAGCAAGAGGGTTTTGGTTTAAATGTAGGGCATGAAAGAGGCAAGCTTGTATTAATCTGAGGATTTCAGTGCCTAAGAAAAAAAAGGTTCTTACTCATTTGTGCTTGTCCTAAGGCATTATCAGGCAAGTTTTTTTCGAGGGTGGGACACAAATGATGTTTGTAACTCACAGGCTTTTATAGAAGAGAAAGTAGAAAGCAATTTGGCTAATAATACCTGAGTGGCAAAAAGCCCCCAAATCCAACCCCAAAAAACCAAAACCAAAAGCCAGAACCAAGCAAAAAACAAACAAAAACCCAACCAACCACAACCAGCAACACAAGCAAAAAAAAAACCAAAAAACCCAAAACCCCACAAACAAAAACAAAACCAAAAACCAACAATTACCTCCCCCCCCACAAAAAAAAAAAACAACAAAAAACCCCCAAAAAAAACCCAAAACCAGAACAGTCTGTAATACAAAGGGTGTAGCAATTGTTAGGAATCCATTGGATCTTTTAATACATAAGCCTCTGTTGGGATGGAAATAGGAGTTTACATTTATTTTACAATGTAGGATAGGTTACTGGCTGAGATGAGAGCTAGGAACCCGAATGATACAGTTTTGATTGTGAGTTCAGATACAGGATGACCTTGTGCAAATTACTTTGTCTCTCTGTCTTTATGACTCATAGTTAAAAAAATAAATGTCTTTTTTAACTTAGGATTTTTAGTGTAGAGGGTACACTAATGTGTGCCCAGTTGCTACAGTCATTAGAGACAGATGAGTTTAGAGGCTTAAAGAGCAACATTTTCAAAAAGCCTCAGTGTCTGTTCTTTACTTTTTAAAGGAAGATTTAGTAAAGCTCTAGTCTTTAGAAGTTCATTCATTTTTTAAAATGGAATTTGGGTTCCTAACTTCCAAAGTCATTTCTGAACCTCCAAGATTTCTGAAGGGATCAGTTCTGTAATGGTCTTTCTTTCCTGCTGAGTGCTTCTAGATCTGCATAAATCTTTGGCATCAGCAGAAGGATTTGCTCCCAAAGAGAAGAGCCTTCTACCAAAAATCTTCTTCTAGCTTGTTAAAATAATATATAGTTAAATAAGGAGGGACTTGAAAATCTTACTTAAGTCTAGAGATGGGTTAAGTAATATTTTTGCTATTATAAAATGCATCAGGATGATTAGACTGAAGAGGATTTTAATATTATGGAAAATTGCTCAGTTGCAAAGAACAGAGGTGATTGAATATAGACAGCTGACAAATTCTCAGTTGGAGAGTGCAGAGTATGAGAAGTACTCCATGTTTCATTGTAATGAACAATTAGTAAAGAAAAAAAGTCCTGCTGGTTAAACCTTAAAAGATATAAATTTCAAACTACCATCTCATAAGCCTATTGATTTGATAGGTTTTATACAAGTTATTTCAGTCTTCAAGAATAAGGTGATCTGAGTTCAGAGTAGTATTTTTTCATCAATCGAAGCAACACTGAGGATGAGGGGCAAAAGGGAGACTTCACTCACTGTGCATGATACCACTTATATTTGAGATGGAGGTTAGCCTTCAACTATGGTGTATTCTTGTGTCAGCTAGATGACCTGTTGTCTGAGGTGATTCAATGGTTTCTCTAAAGTTGCAGAAGAGTCTGAATCCATGTACTTACCGGTGTAGATGATGTTGTCTGCCTTTAGTCACTCTGATAATATTTACCTCAGAAAGGGAAAAAAACCAAACCAAAAGAATTATTATTTCTACCACCTAGATGATTTTCTGGATATTTCCCTCCTGTCCGTTGCTGGGATGAGGCCAAAACTGTCATTCACTCTTCCACAGAATACTTCAGAAATTTGAAGGTGAGCATTGAAAAGCTAATTTCAAACTGTAAATTCCCTAAATATGTTAAGAGTAGAGATAACTGTACTCTGAGATCAAGGATGGTTCTTTGTCTGTGCAAAGTCCTATATACGGCTATTATGTTTTTTGGACTCCAGAGCAGAGGGCAAGAAGGGTGAGTAGATGCGGAGCTCTGGATATTTTTAAATGGTGTCAGGGAGAGTGAAAAGACACAGCACTGCTCTTCTCCTTAGCGGTAGTCTCAAGTAGGTATCTTTTAATGGCCAAAGTTATTATGACCAGTGCTTTTCAACAAGATACCTATCTCTGAATTCTCAAAGCTTCATTACTTCAGGAATCCCCTCAGCTGGGTAATCTACATCTCCTAGCAGTCCTTCCTTCTAAACTTAGTTTATCATTGCATGATTTAGAATATGTGTAGGGCACATTGTCCATCAGGGTGGAGTATTAGATGGAGCTTGGAAAAGGAAATAACTTCTGTTTCACCAGAATTTGAGGAATGTTCAGTTTCTAATGCTTAACAAAAAATAGTATGGAAGGTGTTGCAACTCTTCTAATTTCCATTCTCTGTCAAACAAAACCCCCACATGCCAGTAAGTCTAGTCTTTGGAAAAAATCCTCAGCACACGAAAAAAGCATTTTGCACGTGTTAGATAAATGTGCAAAATGTACCTTTCTGTCTTTAACCATGTAAGCAGAAAACAAGGCAAAGATTACTTTCCAATACAGCTGAAAAAGAGCCTTTCCTCACATATTTTCTGATTGCTTATGTCTTTTTTGTACTTCAGTTTACAGCTACCACTTCCTCGTGTGTACATTTTAATGATTTGCTCGTCCAAATGATGCTTATCAAATTAGCTTATTCCAGAAAAAGAATCTATGAGGTAGTCTTCCTCAATCAGCCTTATTCCTCGAATGTCTTTCTTATCTATGAAAAGGCAAAAATTATCACTTTTGATTACTCTTAGATAATTATTGACAAAAGTGCTTAATTATTAAATTAAGTAGCTTTTGCTCATAGTGCCTTTTGATGTATGATTTTATTTCATTAACACAGCTTTTGCTTCAAAAATTCAACTACCCATTTTTTATTTTTGTATTGTGCCTTAGATAGCAAAATGCTATAAAAATTTTAGATTACTAAGAAGAGATTTTGCTATCTGCATTTTCAAATTTTTAAATCTGTATTCACATAAATATACTTGATATTAAAACTGAATTTTCAGTAAAAGGATTCTAATTGTCTTTTTGTTTCATTACATTACTGAGAGAAGGTGTGAGCTGAGACTGCCCCCTCCATGAGGTGCTTGCAAGTTCCCTGTGAGAAAGGAGTACTGGTATCTGATGTCTGTGGCACTGAAGTAGGGTGTTAAAGGGTGCTCCCTGCCAACTGCTCTGTTGCTTGGCAGGCCCTTGCCTTCCTCTCCCTGCTCATGGCTAATGCAACAGGGAAGTCAGAAGTTCTTTCTTTACAGATAGAATATTGCTGATAAACTTACTGGTTGTCATATGCCCACCTAAATTTCCTAGTATGGTCTTAGTGTTAGAATATTACTTATTGCAGTCTTTTTAATAAAGCTTGTTCCTATATCATTTGAAGGAGTGAATGCAAACAAAACATTGAGTTTCTTTATGGTTTAGGTTTTGGAAAAGAAGTGAAAAGGGGTGAAATAACTATGCTGCAAACATGGACAATAAATTTGTGACTCCAGTAAGAAGCAAGAAGGTAATTTTAAAAGGCTACAAAAGAGAAGATAAAGGAAAGAGAAGTAATTAGATTGAATTCTTCCCCAATATAGATTTTCTTCTCACTAGCATTAATGGAAATCTACTACAATTGGAATGGATGTTCTTATTTACAAGTGATTTTGAATGGCTGTGTGATTAACAAACATTCTTTGCATCAGATGTGAGATGTGTGACTCTCAATGGGCCCCAGTAGAGGAAAAGCTGGTAATGCTATTTGTCCTTCCCATGTGAATAAATCAGGTACATAAAGCAAGGAAAGGGAGTACTAACTACCATTTTTATAAAGGAGAAATAAGTTCATGCTTTCTGTCTAATTTGTTTTAAATTACTTCTGAGAAGTCCACTGAGAAATAGAAAACAATGACGTTACTTAACGGCTGAATATTTATTAGTGTAGACAGTGTATACTTATACAAATGTATTGCTGGAGATTACAAGCTTTGATTGAAGTCTGTGGAGATACCATACTGTGAAACTAATATACTGATGATGAGGCCCAAAGGATGTCATCTCAGTTTGAATTTTGTTGCAGGGATTTCTGTCAAACTTGAGCTTTTTAAAACAAAACCACATTAACTGTTTGTACTGTGAGCCTTTTACGGCGATTGTGTTCTTTCTGCTGGAATTCTTCTCTTTCTCATCTGTCCAGTTTTTTAGAAACTACCCTGTGTGAACATTTTTAGCATTTGCTAGCATCTTTTTAACCTTCTATCACATTTATCATGATAGCCTGCCTGACTTTTTTTTCAATTGCAGCAATTGCTGTGACTGTGATACAGTGACTTTATGACATTTTTACTTGCACTCTGTTTTCTTTACTTTTTTCTTTTCTTGAATAGAAACAGAAGGTTTAAGTTTCTGCTACTTAAAATTCTCTCTATTCCAATAACTTGTCGAACCCCAAAATCATAACATCAAGGTTTAGTAATCAAAACTTGGACAAATCTTAAATATTAATAGCTTGCTTAATAACAAAAAATTCCATTAAGAACAGATTTTTAAGTGTGTGAGTGCAATAGATATGACTACAGATGGCTAACTAGAGTGTAGACCTGTCTTGCTTTAATTTTTCTCTATCTAAGCTATTTAGATGCTAAGCACTGGTGTATCTATTGTAGCATAGAGATAGCAAGGCCTCCTAAATTATTACTAGCATGTAATCTGAATTTTATAATCTAGTTCAGAAATTTCTGATCTGTCCTGTAGTCAAACTAATAAAGAATCACTTGAACCTGAAGACAATGGAATTTCATAAGGAAAAATGTGACTGGGTAATGAGAGCACTGCATAGGGCAAGAAAAATTAAAGATGTCTAGGTTTCTGTAGCTATGATGTGTTTGCATTTTTTTTGAGTACAAGTTTTTATGTTACTTAACGTTTAGTTAAGATATGTCTGTGAAAAGTGGGTGTTAGCTACCTATACTTCCAGCAGAAATTATTCCCTAATATTAGCAGCATATATATGATCTGGACAGATCTGGACATCTTTAAACTCATATTCAAGAAATAAGTGCTACTCTGCAGCAATATAGATCCAATTTGGCTGTCAGATGATTCATAAGTGAAAGCATGTCTCCAAATTATAACATAATTTCCAATAGTTTTTTCTGAAATTGCTTTAGTTTTGATAAAGTTACTGCCAGAACAAAGTATATTTTCTTTACATTAGTCTTTTGAAATAAGATTATATGTCTAATTTACTTATAATAAGTAATGCATACTGTGAATAATTTTTCTTTTTTATAGATGACTGCTAGAGCAGCTTGGATTTTATAATAATTCATGAGAAATTAATAAGCACTCATAATGAATAAACTTAGGGACAGTTTAATGACTATTCATCAGCAGTTCATGCACAACAAATCCAAATGTTTACCAAAGATGTTCATAAACATAGTGCACAAGCAGCTTTATTGAACTGATAAAGAACATTAATGAACATTCATTATGAATTTCCCTTTGCTGGGAATGACATCCTCAGAGGAGATCTTAACTTTTCAAATTACTTTCCTTTTAAATAAATGTGGATATTTAAAAAAATGCTAGTACTTGAGATAGGAGTGAAAACAAAATACAGATTGAATTTTTTATTCAAACAGGTATAAGCTGTTTTTGCATCTAAAAAAACCTGCTTTTGTCATGCTCCATATGAGACATCTTCAGAGACATTTTTGCCAAAAGTCTCCTGGATTTACAGGGAGGTATTATCTCCTAGTTTGTGAATTGGTGTCTTTGGTGGGTATTTCATGACTGACTATTTTCCACAGAACCTTTAGCTGTTCCTAGAAAATTCTTTGGATTAAATTCTATCAAATATTAGTAGAAAAATATGTGTTTCTTCTTGCCTATCACAGAAACAATGTTAAGTAGAACTTCAGTGCAGCAAATTAAGTCATAAGTTCAGGCGACTGTAAACTTCCTCAGTTAGTGGTTCAGTTATAACTTAAAAAAAAAAGGAAAAAATATTTTAAGTTAGGAGCTATATATTATTCCTCTTCATTATCATTTCACTGTTGAGAAATGACTACATGCATGTTATATTTTATTCAAATTACATTCATAAGCTTCTAAAGTATTTGTTATTTATCATGGTTCATTTTCATTGGTGACACCATTAGTGATATGTAGACTAATCTCTTTTCACAATCATAAAATACAGTGATGGGTTCTGGGATATTCCTAGTAACTGAGTAAATTCTCCCTAGTACAGTGATGAAGACCTGGATGAATGACAGTGTAGCTATATGCTGGCTGCTTTTCACAGCAAGTCAAAATGCCATGTGCATCATGCCAACCACAGTCCCATTGCAGAAACATTGGAGGTCAGCTGCATAAAATCACACTCATCTGCAAAAGAATTGGAGGAACAAAACAATTCTTTCAAGCGAGATATGTGTTTTTATCTCTGATTCAGAGACATTGGAATAAGATGCAAGCTGTACTAATCATTGCACTGAATTTGCTTTGCAAACAGGATAAATTAGCTCATTCTGGCTTTATTACTACTAATAATTCTACAGATACTCTTGCAACACATTGTACTCAAAATCATGTTGGGGGCAAAAAGGAAACTTACATACATAAAACCTAAAATTTATTATTTGTGTAATTGAACTACTCAAGTGATTATTACCAGTCCACATATAATTATTGCAAAAAATAAAGAAGTGGACTGGAAAAGTCTAAGTAATGGCAATCCAGTTAAGTTGCCTATAGACTTGTTGGGTCCTGGTGTTATGCTCATGCTGCTACTGCCCTTCTGGGTCCTAAGGGCACGGATTTCAGTCTGATGTGTGTGTGTCTATCTTGGTGGAGGAGGGGTACTGTGTGCTTCAGTCCTTTGATGGCAGGAATGTTGTGTTGGCTTTTTTGTTATTCTACTCCATTTGTGGTCATTTTTTCTGTTTACTAACTTATTCTTTGTTCTCTTTATTACACCTAGCACTGTTTTTTGTCTAGCCGCGGGAAATTATCTTGATTTTTCTTTGTTTTTTTCTCACTTATTACTTTTCCACTTGATTCTTGCACATCTTTGTACGTTTTCTTTATACATAGGGACTTTTCAAGCATTACAACTATTTTAAAAGGAGTTTGCATTAGAAAATCTAAGCAACCTGATATCTTTACCTGGTTCTTTACCAGCTCCTTAAATAACTCTGGCTTACAGAGAAGTCACCAGATTCTGGCTTGTTTGCCTCTTGATGATATTTGATTTGTCCAGCAGCACTTCTGCCAGGGTCTTCTTGCACAAGAACTCTGTTAGGGAGCACAGCAGTGAGAAAAGCCTCTGGTACTGGCATTCAATTAGGTATTTAATCCTAACTGGTATACTTTTGTGAATGAGGTTGCCAATGTGAAGATAAATCATGTCCCTGAAAAATATTTTGCTTTTCAGGAGCCACATAGGATCCTCAACTGAAATGGGATTTCTTGTGCATTTCGATCAATTGGGAGTTTCCAATGAAAACAGGATCCCTGAGAATGTGCAAATAGTCTAAGATCAGTTTGATCAATAGTCTGTGTTCAATTAGAGGCCATATTCTAGAATTCTTCAAAGACTGTGTCCAAAAACTTCATAGAATTACAGGACAATTCAAAATGGAAGTCTTCTTAGGAGGGCTGTAGCATGAGAAGGGCCACCTATGAGGTCAGACTAGGTCATTTAGGGTTTAATCCACTTGGGTCATGGAAACATCCAGTGCTGGTTTTCTGGGCAGCCTTTTCCACTACACAGTTTCATCTTGTGTCCAGTCTCCAGTTCACAGTTTTTCCTTCCATCCAGTCATGTTCTCTCTTGCTTCATTCTCCATGATCTCTCATCCTCTCAGATTTCACTACTATAAGGAGTCTGCTCTGTGTCCTTGTTAATGTCCTGCTAACTATTTAGATGTTCTTAAGAAATTGATTTAAAGAGCTTTCACATCCATATTGACAGGGGATAAAATATTAATTTAATTTCAATGTAGAAATTACCAGTATAAGGATGTATATGGTGATGCTTTTTTTTTTCCTTTTTTTTCTTTTTTATTTTTTTTTTCCCCCACCAAACTGCAAATAAATCTTTGATCTTAGGTAGATTTTCTATTTGCCTACATGGAAAAAAAAGTTCTACCCTGACAGGATCATTGTTACTTTTTTTGTCAGGCTAAGTTTAACATCTGTAGTTCAGCTTTTTTATCTAATGGACGCACACTGGACAGACTGACTATGGACATACACTAGACAGACTGGCTTCTCAATAATACCATTATTTAAGAGAATGAAGACTTTTATGGAGTGTATATTTTGAATTTGGACAGGTCAGATCAATAATATAATAACTGTTCCTTTTTATTTCACCTAGAAGGTCCTGACTATCTACCACAAAGTGTCACCGGCCGTACGTATTATTTTTTGTCTTTGGCACCATGCCTGCAATCTTGCAATACAACATGTCAAGAAGAATTTTGCCCTGAATTGTGGAACAAATTAGAGGTAGACAGGCATTTAAAAATAGATTTGATTTGCTGTATTTTGCAAGCTTTCTGAGGCAAAGTGATAAACCACAGCAGCTTGAAGTAATGTGATGAGAGCACTCTTATCACTCTGCATATGCTTAACAATGTTTCACTGTCATGCTGCCTTTAAAAAGTGTTTACAAAACAGAAAAAAACCTATCAGTTTGATACAGATTTGTAATATCAGAAATGCTGAATCATGGATCTAAATAATCTCTGTGTATAAAAGCATTACATGTTGAAAGAATTAATTGTATATTACCTGGAAATTTCCACAGGTTTTTTTTTTTTCCCACTGTTGCCTATATAAAAAGTTTAAAAGATGTGCATTAGACTGGGCTTTGTTGAACATTATGGAGTTTTTTACCTTTTTTTTTCCAGAACTAAACTAATTTTTTTTTTAAATTCTATGTTTAAACAGTGTTTGCTGAACTTTCCATTTTCCATCTTGTAGTGTAAAATTTAAGTTTTGATGGAGAGTTTTAATAGCAAAACCCATAAGATGGAAAATAGGATGTAATTTGATGAGTGAAAGGAAAACAACATTTAAACCAGTCTTTATTCTCCAACACCAAAGTGCTTAACATTGGACTTGTTTTAGGAACACTAAATATGTATGAGGCAGAGATAAAAAGACACAATAAAATTAAATAGAAAGAAATCTTGAGATTAATTAATTCAACATAGAAAACTTCATAGACACAATGATTCATACTTCAGCATAACCAATGCTAATAATTTATATTAAAAAGAAATCCCACCCAAAGTGGGTTCAAGTCTGCATTTTTGGATGGGGATTAGAAATGAATAACACATCATAACTGAGTCTTTTCAAAAGGGGAACTCCACAAATTGAATACTTTATATTACTAAGAGCTGAAAAATATGCAATATAATATAATTGAAATCATAGAAGTCCTTTACATTTTTAAGCATAGGAGTAAATTTATTAATTATGAACTGGTAGCAACCAAAAGCTTTCACTGAGATAGGACAAAACAAAACCTTCAGGTAAAAATACAATAAAATACAATAAGCTCTTATCTGATCAAAACAGGATTGGCAGCCTTTACTTTTGGGGTGGGAGAAATATATGATAAGCACTGCTTAAGAATGAGTCCACATTCAGCCTCCACAGAGCAGGACTGTGGGCTTTCTGATAATCTCACAGGGGGATTATCGAAAATCCCAGTAGGCTGAAAAAATTAGGTCTCCTCAAAGGTGTTGTTAGAGAAGAAAGAAAAAGTTCATCCCAAGGAGAAAAAAAGAAAGAATAGTTGCAACAAAAACCTGTAGTTAGAGGATATGTTTTAAAAAGATCTTCTTTCAATGTCTAAAAAAATTTAAAATTAAAAAATAAAAAATTAAATATCAGATACATGCCTCTCTGGTTCAAAACAGTGCTACATAATGTTTTCAATTTATAATTAATAATGAAAATTTAAATCTAGAAACAGTATCAAACATGTATAAATGTCCTAAGTTTTAAACATATTTGCATTTTGTGAGGTTTTCTTCACTATTCATCTGTTAAACTCAAATATACTTTGTCTTTATGAAATTTTTTTTTTCCTGCAGTTAACTTGCCTTCACTATTTTTTAGACTTTTTTTTTTTTCATATTCTCACACGTTGAAAGCTGGAGTAAACCACAGTACATTGACTGGAATCTGGGTAAGCAGAAATAAACAGTGGTGGCAAAGGAAACTTTATTTCTTCCACATAAAACTGGGAAGTTCTAAGAGAATCCTTATTTAGGGAATACCATTGCACAGTTGACATTCTTTCCAAGTTTGTGCTCTAAAGATAAAAAGCTCAAGTGAGCCTGTAGTGATGTCTGGATCTTTTATTCTATCGATTGCCTCCTCCCATGAGTTCATTTTCTCAGTCAGAAATGTCCCTATAGCTGCTTTAGTGCAAAAGTCAGAGTGTCCTCTTGCTTTCTCTCAGCATCCAGACTGCCAGAATTTCTAATTTAGAGCATTTTGTAACCTCAGATACATACAGAAATTCTCAGTTCATTTGGCTTATTGAATATTTCTTTGCCATATGCTGAAGCTTTAGCAGAAGATGAAGAAAGTTGGAATGTTCTTTGAGGAGACAGGAGATGCTGGAATGAATGCCCTCAGAGTGATGACTGAGCAGTGCACTCGTTATTGATCAGTTTCTAAAATAATTTAGCCCCTTGTTCTGTAACATCTTGTGTAAGCCTTTACCTTCGTAGGAGAGTCCAGAGATACTGAATCAATTGATTCCTTCCCTGATCACATCACTAAATCTGTACATTTTCAGTCCTTCTTGATGTATTTAAAGTACGCAAGATACAAGTGTAGAGCAGAAAATGAATGTGAGGGATTACTATGTTTTAGTAAACTGAAAGGAGCACAGGCTGTGCTGGTAAGACCATTTGAAAGAAGGCTTTGTCTTGCACAGATAATACTCTAAGAACAGATCTTCAAAGGTTTCTAATTAAGTCCTTTCAAAACTTGATAAAAATATTGAATTCCTTAATCACTGTTGGGGATTTCTTTTTCATTGTGAGTTGCATAAATATAATCTCAGATTTCTGCAAATGCATTTCAGCGTACAATTTTGCTGTTTCCTACAAATAACCTGTGGCTAGAACTGCAAATGTCCCTTGTTTGGTCTCAAGGTTGTGTGTTATCAGGTTGCTAGGGAAAAATAGAACGGAAAACAACAAAAGCACAATGGTATTGATCTCAGAAAGCTGTCATTCATTTTCCTTGAACAAGCAGTGCCAATATACTTTAAAATCAATGGTTTGGGATTTCTCTTTCTTTTTCAAAATCATTGAGAAGGGTTGTCTACGAGTTTGTAAGCTGGTTGGAGGAACTATTCACATATTCATCACATTCTTGTCTGGTACTAATAGGCCCTGGAGAAGCAGTAAGCAAATCTAGGAATGTTTGATGTCAGTGCTCTTGAAATGAATCACAACTTTGATCTAAACCCTGAGCCTTTAACATTAAATTAATATAAAAATGACACGCTGAGGGAAATTTGAAAGATTTCTCCAGCCATCATACAATATAGCCAGTATTTAAATATATGTATTAATGACACTACAAGCAGTTAATATATCAGTGAAGTCAGATTATAGGTATGGACTTTCCTAAGACTTGGGCTTACCCTGCAGTACAGAATGCTTCCTGATGCTGAGGACTGGCTTCTGACTTCTCTTACCTGCAGTTCCTGATGCTGCTTGACTGGTTGGGAACTTTCAGCAGAGTCAAGATGTTCTTTAGACCAAATCACCTAGCAATATTTCCTAATGTATTCTGTCTGCTTTTCATTTTGTTCACTAAGGAGGTGTGAATGTAATCCATCCTGTAATGATGTTTTTGAAGTCCTTCTTCTAGAGCTAGCTGTTGGGTCTGTCCAAGATACACAAACATTAGTTAATCTTGTTTTGATTTAGTAGTTCCTATGACATCACCAAGTTGGTACAGATAAAACTTCTGTTTTGCAGCCTAAGGATGATATCCCTTTCCTCTTCCTCATACTTTTTTTTACCAGCCATGAAAAGCTTTGACTTACTAACCCCTGGAGAATTAGCCCCTGAAGAGCATAGCCAGCCTGGCCCTTCAGTCAGGAGCAGGAGAAAGCTGGGGTGTTTCCAACCCCCCCACACTGGAGGAGAACTCCAGTGGGACCAACTGCAGCGTGCAAGGAAGGGGGTTGTTCTACTTTAGATTCTGAAGAGCAGATCTCTGAGTGTGAAAGTAATTTAGCTCTCTAAATCATTAGATGTCTTAATTAGAAGTAGCAAAGTTTTCCAACATTTCTATTCAAATATGCCTTGAATCTTTTGCTTGGAAATCAGTTATAGGAATCAGTGTTTCCCTTTTTTAAAATTGCATAATTCAATTTTTCTTCTCATAACTGGCGCTAGTGACAAAGAGGTTAATTAATGTTAATTCTGATGAGCTTTCTTGGGTACAGATTCCACAGAGAAAGGGGTTGATGCTGACACATTGTCTCATGTGGATCCCAGAAGAATTTATCAGATGATGAAGTCTGAGTTGCTACTGACCTGTGAGGTAAACATAAGGGTAGTAAAAATATTCACACAAAAATTGCAGCAGTCATCCTCTGCCTTCTTTTCTACTCTTTATGGCATATGAGTTTAAACGAGGTGTTTCACAATCCTACTTTTCCTGCAGTTGCATGTCAACTTTGTGTGTTTGCTACTCAAGAAAGGGGCGAACATTTCTTTTTCTCAAGTGAGCATATCAACCTACTTAGTTGAAGTTTTTTCTACAACAGCAGAAGGCTGTGGAGTTTATGCACAGGACTTAGCAACAGCCCTGCTTCCTTAAGTTATTTTTACTACCAGCTGTACTTATTACTGCCTGGGTTTTTTACAGTGTATATAAAATAACTTACTTTTCATCAAGTCATTGTCACTTCTAAAGCACCCAATGTAGTAAAATGTAAGTGCTGTATTTCTTGTGGATTTACAGAGTTTCAGCCTTTCTACCTTTGGTACAAGTCAACAAGGACTTCTTGCCTGGGATGTGGTTTTAAAAGAGTGGATTATTCTTTTGAAAAAGCTTTGATCACTGCAGTCATATTGTTGAACCTTTTATCTTGCTGGTACATTGATTTTAGCCAAAGATTGCCTTTCATGAAACTCTGAACTTTAAAAGCAGCTCAGTTTCAAGGAAAAATATTCTGTGAAACATCTGAAAGCTCAGGTTTGATCTTTTTATGTGCATATTACTTCTGACTTATTTTCTGAGGAATGGTTGTATAATGCTTGTGCTTCTAAAATGTGAATTATTCACTACCGGTATGGAAAAAAATGGTGAGAATTTAAAAGTGTATGTAAATAATCGCATAATTTTGACTTTGAGTTTTGAAAGCTTTTTATTTTCTTTAATTAGTTAACTGGGCAAACCATCTATGTCTTGATGTTGTTATAGATATTGAAACACATAATTCAAGGGGTGAATATGTGTCATATGTAATCTTAAATTGTTTTTCTTAATTTCTATTATTCTTTGGTATTCTTAAGAAGTTTCTCAACTGGACTACATAAGACACCTTACATATTTTTTAAAATGTGCTGAAAGAAATGCAAGGAAATATATGTTTGACTGGAAAGCAGGACAAAGAAAGACTTGGAGTGTATTACAAGCATTATTACTATACTGCATAATTTCTAGTAAAAGTGGGGATATTAACTAAGTAGACTTAAGATAAGAAAGCATATTTGAATTCTGTGGCTCCACTCTACTCTTTTGTGTGTTTCTGAGTTTGAAGTACTAAATTTCATGCCACTGGTACTGTCTAACTATTAGCTTTATTATGTAAATTTTTGCAGAGCGTAAAATGGCTGGAGAAAGCCTTCACATTAATTTTTCTCTCCAAACAAAATAAATCTGAACCAACTTGTTCTGCAAAGGCACTGCAAGATTGCAACTACAATATGAGGTCTGGAAACCTCATCTGAACAGCCAGCCAGGAAAGAAAATATCTGTGTTTAAGTAAGCAATGCTCTAAGTCAAGGTCAGTCTGTTCTCCCAGAGCACTCCTGTATTGACATTTATGTTCTTTCTAAAAGCTGTATCTCAGAAGTCTTCATTTTAGGAGATATTCCCAAATGGTAGCTGAATGTGATAAATACATAGAGCTTTCAGAAGCACTGGAGCTTTACAGCCTACACCAAAGCATGTACAAATTAATATCTTGATTTAATATTTATGTATAAATTCATATGCTTGAGGTTTTCTTTTCTAAGAGTGTCTTAAATCTTTTATATTTACTCATTTCTAGAATTAAAGAAAAAGGATACAATATTGCTTTACATTTCAATTGTCTAAGGTTCCCTTAATAATGCTGGACATTAACCATTTGACCAGAGGGAAAAATAAAAATTTGTGCCATATCTAAGTCTTGTCTGTTAAGCTTTATCAGTTTCTTCATTAGAATTAATAAGTAGGAATTAAAATAAATTTTCCCTATCTTAATTGGATAAGAATCTGTGAAAAAATGCATTATTCCAAATATAGTTGAAAAATTGATATCTTCCATTATTTTTCAGCATTCTGTGGGACTAAAATTTGGGTAGCAATTGAAAGGAGGGTCATCTATCTTGTAATTGAAAAAAAAACCTAAATGCAGCCTAAGTTTTTTTTTTTTTTTTTTAAATTTACAGCTGATAGTGTCCTTTTTTGGTAAAACAGTAAAAATTAGTTTTAATTCATTTATGAGGCCAGTAGTAACCTTCTGGAATGTTCTCACTTAAATAGCTCTTTAAAAAGTGGCTCTCACAATCACAAGAAATATTGGTTGTTTTGTATGCTCGTCTTGCTATAATTTGGTCTTCCAGTCTCTCTCTGTGCAGTTAAAATTTCAAAAGCCAGTGTATTGCTAAGCAGTACCTGCTTCTCTAACACCTTCTTTATCTTTGAGTACATTTGTTTGCTTTCTACATTTAATGTCAGGCTCAATAAGCCTGTTTTTGTCAGGAGGTTTTCCAGTGCTCAATAGTGTTTTTCTGGGACTTTTTGGTTTGTCTACGTTCTTCACTCATTTTGCATTTATAGCTGCAGGTTTGTTTTCTGTTCATTCTATTTGTAAAAAATTCATTCATTTCTGCAAATATGAGGTGTAGGTTAGTTTGTCAGATTATTTTTAAGGCCTTAGCTGTTTAAAAACAATAAAGCTATTAAAGTCTCTCTGTGAAAGCCCATGAAATCTCTGGAAAACTCATGTTAAATAATTTTCATGTCATAGGATTTTGCCTGTTTACTGAGCCAGCATTTAATTTCTTCTTAATTACAGAATCACAGAATACTCTGAGTTGGTATCCTCCAGTCCCACTGTGAAGTGAATGGGATAAATGGGGATCAAACCCTCCACCTTGGTCTTACGAGCACCATTCACTAACCAGCCAAGCTAAATATTGCTTAGTTCTACAGACAACCATTTAGCTGAGGTGCACTAAATCAAGGAACCAAGCATTCATTTCAAGCCAGTCTTGTAAGCACACTCAATTATATAAACAGTAAAGATATGAAAGAATTTCTATAGAAATGAATCTCACTTCTGTAGAACCATATGTTCAGAAGGGTGGGATAGCATTCCTGGAGACACAATCATACGTGCATATCATGTGATAGAAACAGCAGCTATTCTGTATTGGGGTGTGTGCCCAAATCCACATTCAGTTTGCAGAGCCAAATTCCTGATTTCCAGAACTATATGATAGATGACTCCTACAGAATTTATTAGTTATTTTTCTCTTCTCAGCCAAGGAAAATAGTGTATTCAGTAACCATCAGCCTAAAGTGATACACAATTCATCTTTCCTTACAGTAATTCATTGTCAGTATGCAGATAAACAAAAATATTAAAAAAGAGTTTAAAGTGTTACAAAAATGTTGAAAGTAAAAAAAAAAAAAAAAAAAAAACAACTTTACTGCAGATACTATTGAACTGCACTCAGATTCAAAATGCTGATGCCAGACTTGGAGAAAGATGTGAAGCAGCCAGGTGTAATGAAGTGGAGACAATGTTTAGCTGTTTTTTGATGCCTATATTTGTTAGTAGCAAAACATAAGGATTCATTCTAGTCAGAGTTTCTCACTCTAACTCTCTTAGCAGTAATTCCAAATATGTTAGATTTTGTTGTTTGACAACTCCTGAATACTCAGTATTTGCATTGTTACTGGACACAAATTTATGGGGCAGGGAGAAGCTAAAAAGTCTATGGAGCATTTTTATTATTGCTCAGCGCAGTGCATGTGACTAAGAAAAGGCGTGAGCGCTGTGCATGCTCACTACCCTCAGCCTAATTCATCCACACTGTGGCCTTTTCACCTTCATAAAATATTTGTAAGACTTTTTATTGTGTACTCAAGATTTCTATGCCAGTTATTTCCAAGAAAGAATATTTTAAGTCAGAACCCAGAAAACACTGTGAGAACATAAACTTCCCATCCCCTAAAGCCACCCATTAGATTCTGCTGCTGCTAAAAGTCTGAAGCAGTTGGAAACTGGACCCCTATGGACAACTGGGTGAGGCTAACATCCCCGGCTGCTAAGAAGCCAGCTCCTGAACCAATGCTGCACTGATCTCCTGGTGATCATGGTGAATAGGGCAACCCCCTTAAACATCTAATCTGGGAATGCACCTGGCCTCCATGGTGTTTCCCAAACAGTTGGATGGGGTGGAGGAGATCAGAGCCATGAGGTAGGGAAGCTCATGCCCACATCTGTCCTGTTTTCACTCATCTATTTAACACTAATTGCAAACATGTTCCTTTTCTTTTTACCTTAAGAATGGGGAGGGTTCTTCAAAGGACTCCTTTTCAAGGAGATATGTGGGAATTTTAGGTGTGAATTCTTAAAAAGCTTTTTGTAATTTTATTGACAACACACTCCTGGAACATCTTTGAAAATACAGCTGTATTCACTTCATGCATAACTACAGAATCATTTTTTGAACAAAAAGGAAGTTTTGAAGGAAAAATCTGGGGCCAAAAAGTTTTCTCCTTAATTTTCTAAAATTGTTAAGGATTTTATGTTCAAAAAATAATTCAACAACAGCCAGTAGCGACCATACTGTTTACATTTAGGCTTTCTTGAAAGTTTTAAAACTCTTTGATGTGAAGGTTATCTTGTAATTGAATGTGTGTGCAGAGTACATAGTGAAAGAAATTCTAACTCTGCCTACAAAGCAATTGCATTTTTAAGCATTTCTTGCATGAATGAGCTAGGACTGTGATGTTATTCAGAGTCACACTATTTAAACTCAGATACCAAATCGATGAAATCTCCATCACAATTCTAAGCAAATCTTGAATCCAGACAAGTAACAAGACTAAAGTCCGGTAAGAAAATACCCGAGGCGGAAAATACCCTAAGTGCTGTTGAAATGTTAACAGTAAGGAAGATTTACAGATCATGAATTTGTTTGTCTTGACAAGCAACTGCTGCCAGTAACAACAAGACAGAAAAGCAATGCTTTGACTGACTGAAGCTGACCTCTGTCAGTTACTTTGTCAGAGAAAAAAATCGCAGGATGTCACTGTGATCATGAATAGGCTCATAAATACTCAAATCTCCACCTCGTATTTTGAAACACTCAGATTTCAAACACATATGAATTAGTTGGGTAAAATTGAGTTGTGCTGATTTCTTGGCAAAGGAGTTGATTACTGTATTATGCAAAACCACTAGAGCAAATGTATGTGAATGTTTCTGGAGTTCCAAAAGGTTAAACGTTATACTGTGATGACAGCAGCTGGGGAGACAAGCCTGAATTTGTGCACAGTATACAGTCCCAACTCTGTTCACAAATTTATGCCACTGTAGGGTGCAAGGCATCAGGTCTGCATACAGCTACATTGTTGTCTGTCTGTGGGAACATTTCCCCAGTCATCTGGTGCTTCAGCAGAGTTCATCAAAACTGTTATTTCTATGTATGAGGAAAGGAGGAAAAGCAAAGCAGAAGGCAGTGGGAAGCCTGTCACTGAGTTTGTCTGCATCACATCATCCATGTGAACTCAGTGTGCCAAGAGTCCCAGGGAAGTGAGCAAGGAGGCAGAGTCTTTTTACCTCTCCACGGAGGGTGCTACTGCCTGCAGGTGAGGTTGAACTGCTGAGGAGAGGATTAATCCTCACAGTGTGAGGATATTTGGATCAGAATGGCAGCAGGTTGGGCTACTGGATCAGACATGCGGGGACTGAATGTGTTCCTTTGCCAGACTACAAAAGAAAAAATTGTTTGGAAGGTTACAAGAATTTTACAGTGTTAAAGCCTAAAAATGTAACTATTATTCACCAGTAAAGAAACTCTGTTCAGAGTAAAGGTTGTCTTATTTTGAGAGAATTTTGTAACACACCAGTGAGGTGATTAATGTGTTGTTTTTGGCAGGATATGAAGGGCTTTGAGTTTTAACAATTTGCAAAGAAAATCTATATGCTAAACCAGTTATGAAATACAAGTCAATGTTGATGGAATTTAACATCACAGTATGACTTTTAGACAATTTTTTTTTAAATATCACTGCAATACAAGTGGTTCTTAATGGAATTTTTATTCTGAAAACTGCTCACTGACTTATGCATATGTAGGCATGTATGTTTACAAAAAAATTTCCAACAGACTAAGCAACTACCTCCTTGCACTATGGGAAAAAGAAGAAAGGTATAAGAATATGCTGATAATAAAGAAGAGAGGCTTAAGAAGTGCATTTGTTAGGATCTTTACTAAATTTTTAACCATACAGCATAAGACTTTCCAAATAAATTTAGTTTTCTATCAAGACTCCTAGAAAATTAGTATGGTGTCTGAAATAAATAGAGGTCTAATTTGGTTCCACAGTCAATTTTGCAGTGCTAAAAGTACAAACAAAAAATCAAAGAAACAAAAGATCTCCAAGCTTGTTGTTTCTTTTGCTGCAATTACCAAATAGAATAGCAAAAAATTACTTAATGGAAGTGTTGAAATACATTGTGACATTTCTGAAAATCAGATCCAAAAAGTGTGTACATTTGCTAGCTGTAAGTGAACCACATACCTGCTAGATACTTACTAGATACACATACATAAATACATACATTACTGTAAATGATAGATGCTATGGTACATTCTTTCTGAAAGAGATTTGGAACCTTCCATTTGGAATTAATGCACACAAAACAAGGAGTTTTGTTAAACAGGTGTCACCTTCGAAAAGTAAGGATTGAGTCTTATAGAGAAAATTTGCTATTTCTTCATCAGTTTCTGTGTTAATTCAGGAAGGCTACTGTGGAGATCATAGGAAATGAAGAAGCATGCTCAGTTTATGTATATTCTGGTTTCTGCCTTGATGAATGCAGTGTTGATTGCTTCCTAAAGATGCAGCAATTCATGTGTTACCACTTTTCAATGTACAAAGGCACATAAACAGGAGCCAAGAAAAGTCCGGAAAAACCTGGAACTCTTTGATAAGGGCCATCTTTGCCTTGAAATTACTTTTCATAAAAAACTCTTCATATCTATCTGCGTAGCTGTTGCAAGCAGTAAATCTCTCAAGAACAAAGGTTTTTATAATTTTAATTTGATCAAATTAATAATATTTATTGTATTACATAATCTTACATGGTAAAGAACAGCACAGAATAGCACATATATGAGATGTTACCCATCTTTTCACATAAAAATATCACCAGCATATTTTTGCATGAGGGACAATGTCAGTGGAAGAGGTGTGTTCCCTGGCAAGTCATCAGTAGACAAAGGATATCTTAATTGAAGAATAGTAAATGGAAGAAATGTGTTTGGGAAAGACTGAGAGCCAAAGCACAAAGGGTGAAGGGGGAGCACAGTTATCTCTGAGGAGGAGAGAAACAGATGTATGGGTATATAGCTACTCAAAGTTCTAAAAAATTACACGCATGTTCATAAAGAGAAACAAAATATTCATTTTCAGTATGTATTTTTCTGCAGAATTTTCTTTTGTGTTTTTTTCCCAATCATAAAAGCTAAGAAAATGAAGAAGGTAAAAATCCAATATTGATATTCATTTAAATGTAAGCATTTTATTTCCATGAAAAATGCAGTAGATGTATCAATAAACATGCTGAAGGTTGTAAGGATTATAAAGAAAATTTTATAAGCTATTTGATTTTGAGTTAACTTTTAAGTCTAGAGATCAATGTATCCTGGTAAGTTCAAAAATAATCAAAATAAGCATACTGGAACTTCTAATATTTGACCTGTAAGGCTGATTTTCAGAAATAATAAGTTGAGTTTTTCTGGCTTCTACTGAATTTATCTGGCACTCAGGTAAATTCAGAAGTTCAGGTAAATTCAGTTAAACAGAACTGAATCTGTTCTGAATTCAGTTCAGAACAGAACTGAATCTGATAGAAGAATGCAGATAGAAAGAGAGAAAGGACAGACAGAAAAATCATAAAAATCTAGAATGGATCCCAGAACTGAATAATCATGTGTTTTTTTAAAACTAAATATTATTATCTCACTTGATGTACCAGGTGAAGTTTGTTTGCTCCTTCACATATCTTTTGGTAGCCTATGATTCTAGTAGGAGGGAGAAGTAATGTAACAGATGAGAAGTCAGGGAAGAAGTTTTTGTCAGACACAGCTGGTTTCATGAAATAGAATCTGTGTGTCTGAAGAGAAGATTAATTTTATGACTGACATCGACCTGAGGCTGTCTTGTCTGACATGACAGAAACTGTAGAAGGAGATGTGTGAAAAGATAGGACTGAAATATCAGGCCATGTAAATGTCATAGTGGTTGTGCATTACACATTCCATCATGGGAAATTAAAAGGTTAATGACAATCCCTGTTTTCCAAAACAATACACTTTCCAATTTTTAAATGTTTTGTCAGCAAAAGGAAAACAATGTCTGGGGGAACATGGGAGAAAACAATAAACCCTTCAAACATCTGTTCTGGTTTTTACTCATTAAATAAGCCCAGGAAGATGCAATGGATTTGAGAATGTTTGCTGGGTGTGCTCTGCTATGGCTCAACCTCAAGGGCACAATAAACTTAGAACAAGTGCTTAGAAACAGATCAAAGATCCAATGAATTATTTTGCATTTTTAACCTCTGACCAAAACACCATATCCTGAATACTGTTGCTGCTAATTGGAGAGCCTAAAAGATAAGTAGCATACAGGGACAACCATTGCCATAGGAAAGTGAAACTGTGTGATTAATTATGGCATATTCCCTTGTCTATTCAATATGTTTATGTAAAATTTTTTTTTTAATTCTTTCAGCAATAATATTAGAACTTTTCCCCCATTGAGTAATATTTGAATTCATGAATATGCATATTTTAAAGGTGAGGATGTGCATAAATATCTATTGAGCTTATTGCTACCTAAATAAAAGAAATAAGCACAAATTTCACTGAAAGTTGTTCACTTACATTTTTTACAGTTTTTTGGCAAAAGTTAAATTTATTTTGAAATCTAGGTCTGTTTTGAAGAGGCCAATACTTAAGCAACTCCACTTTCAATTTGCACAATGGTCTATAACCCAATGATATTTCTTTAAAGTTCATTGAAAAGTCAATGTGTTCTTTTCAGTCTGTCTTGAATGATAAGATGGCTCTGGATCAAGGTGGCTGTTAATTATTGATGATAAAATTATTTGTATAAATTGATACAAAATACTTTGAATTACATGTATTCAATTTGATAATATTTTTTGTTATTTTCTCATATTTTGGTGACTAGTTACCAAAATATGTGAAATACTTTCCAATGCTATTACAAACTTAAAAATCAGGAAAAAAAGTTGTTCTGAATTTTAATTCCATGAAATGAAATTGAAATTCATATCAGTTCAGCACATTTCAACAACCAAATACAACTGAATAGTGAAAAAATGCTTTCATTTGCATGTATAATGGCTTCCTTAAACACCAGAAGTGCTTCTTTATACACATGAAAATTCTAGGATATGAATTTGATTGAAGTAAATAAGGTTTTGTTATTTAAATTAATAGTCTTAAATCCTTTATCTTGTATACTGACAAGTTTGTCAGATTACTCTTCTTACTATTGGTTCAACCATGTACTCAGTGAAGTGGAACTAGGAACTTGAAATTCACTCAAAATTTCAGGATGCATTTATAAGCATTTACCCGGTAGTGAGAAGGTGTTATGATCTACAAAAATCTATATTTTATGCTATTTCTGGATTTAAAAAGCAAAAAATAAAAGTAGAAGATGATTCCTTTTAAAGCTAATTGTGGTCTTTGTTATTTTTTATTAAAAGGAAAACCTCTTGATTGTCACACCTATGTATATGAACTGTAGCTTTAGATTCAGAAGAAATTCTGGTCATAAATTCTTTTAGTATCAAAATATGACTTCAATGTCTAGATTTTTCTTTTCCCAACCTTTTGATCTTGCTTTTTTATAATATATAGTGATGGACATTTATTCCTGTTAGTTTGGTCTTTCATAGCAAATATAACAATTTGAGAATTTACAGTCCCATTGTGTAACAAAAAAGACTAATACTCAGAGACTGACCTTTATTAATTACCTGTAATTTGTCAGCTGGCACCTTAGGATTTGGTTTGTTGTTTTGTAATTTTTTCTAAATGCAAAACTCCTGCTTAACTTAATCAGTTGCAATTAAAAGAATTACATATGGCATTTCCCTCTTTTTAGCATAAGGTCAAGAAAAAAAAAAGGTGATGCCATTTCATGGCATGCAAATGTGTCAACTGAAATTTAGATAACTGACTATTAATGATTTAATTAACAGGATGAAACCTTCCTAAAAGCAAAGAGAAAATTTAATAATACCAGTCTGAGCACAGGTAACAACTGATTTCAATGGAGAAATACTGTCTTCAGTAAGAAAGTCTTTTCATAAAATCATGAGCTTGAATATATAATGGTTTATCTTTAGTGAATATATTCATGGGAAAATAAAAGCTGAATAAAAGTGAAAGAAAACTATCAGCTGTATCACAATTTCAGGTTAGGCAATTTAGATTTACTTCAATAGTTTTTCTAAATAAAGCTTTGATATATTTCATGAAAGAAAAGTGCAATTTGCTATTAAATTGGTCTATTTACATAAGTTTTGAGAGGAATAACCATTCTCAGTAAAAAAGCAAGCACTTGTACTCTATATAGCTCTGAACATTAATGATTATGTGCCAAATACATCTAGCAAATACATTTCTCTTCTGTAATTCCAATAGAATTGCTGTTGCTGAACTTTGAGATTAATTTAGTTCTGTGTGCTTCAAGATCAATGACTAAAACTACAAGAGATGCTAGTCTTCAAACACCAGTAATAAGCATATCAATTGAATATGCAGGTCCTCAAAACATTTGTCTATTTGTCTTTTAATTCTGGAGTTACCAATGGCAGACAGGCAAAGATTTTAAAGTTTGTTAGTAAAGTTAACTTATGTGTTTCAACCCATCTCTATGACTGCTTTAGCATTCACAGTGCTTAATGGCCAGGTTGTACAACAGCATTTACCAATAGTTATTGTTCAAATGTGTAAACACTGTTATTCCACTTCAGTTTTAGACAATGGCTTTTAACAAAGTTTGGATCATTTTCTTAATTTCGTCACTTGAACCCATTGACCAGGTGATGTCAGGATGGCTATGAAGGAGGTTGTGCACAGACTGACTCAGCTGTATCCACTGCAGCTTTCCAGGTATCTGAATGAAAGCATAAAGCTGTAGTTAAAGCTTTTCATAAAGCTGTAGTTAAAGCTTTTCATAATGTTTGTTTGCAGCCAGGAAGCTGCATGTCTAAAGCAACATTAGTGGACAGAAGCAAACAGGGCATTTCTTTAGCATTTAAGTACAACCTGTGACTCATTTAGGCTTCAAAATCATGAGTTGTCTCTATGTCATTAACACATCAGTTGTCTGCTAGAATCTCTGGGTACTTTGGTACAACTTTCCCAGTGTTGTGACACTGACTTTTGCTACTTTGTGCTATGCCACTAATTTCTTTCACTTGTAATGCACCACAGTTGAGTCCCTTTCATTTGCAGGTTTGATTTATTAGAATAGCAGACTTCACATAACATCCTAGAAAAATATAGTGGTGTTGATCTGGCATTGGACAGGAAGATGGATTATAAGTATCCTATTGAAGTTTATCTAATGTCTAAAGGCATTCTTCTGAGGAACTAGCTTTCCATGGCTTAGACAGGTGCACTTGTAGCTGGGTTAAAAATTGACTGGGTGGCCAGCCCCAGAAAGTGGTGGTGGATGTAGTTACATCCAGAAGGGAACCAGTCACTGGTGGTGTGCCCCAGGGCAGAGTGTTAGGGCCAGTCCTGTCAAATATCTTCACTATCTTCACTATCTGACTGACAGCACCCTCAGTGAGTTTCAGATGACAGCAGCTTGGGCGGTGGGAGTGTTAATCTACTGCAAGGCTCTGCAGAGGGACCTGGACAGGCATGATTGATGCCAGAACAATTGCATGGGGTTCAAAATGACAAAGTGCTGAGTCCTGCACACTTGGGTCACAACAATCCCAGGCAGTGCTATAGGCTGGAGCAGAGTGGTTGGAAATCTGCCTGGTGGGAAAGGACCTGGAGGTGCTAGTAGACAGATGGCTGAACGTGAGCCAGCTTATGCCCAGGTGGACAAGAAGGCCAATGGCATCCTGGCCTGTGTCAGAAATAATTTGGCCAGCAGGACCAGGGCAGTGATTGTCCCCCTGATTGTACCTGGCACTGGTGAGGCCACATCTCAAATCTTGTGTCTAGTTCTGGGCCCCTCATTTCAGGAAAGACGTTGAGGGGCTGGAGCATGTCCAGAGAAGGGCAACAGAGCTGGTGAAGGATCTGGAGAAAAAGCCCTTTGAGGAGAACCTGGGGGTGTTTAGCCTGAGAAAGGAAAGATTAGGGGGAACCTTATTGCTCTCTGTGACTGCTTGAGAAGAGGTTTTGGTCTTTTCTCCCGCCTAACAGGTAACAGAATGAGGGAACACTCCACTGTGCCGTGGGAAGCTTACATCGGAGACAGGGTTTTGTGGTGACGGTGGCAGTGCTAGGCTAGGGGCTGGAGTCAATGATTTTAGAGGTCTTTTTGCAACCTTAATGATTCTGTGGTGCTCTGTATATATTCTGTGTAATTAGAACTGCCATGCTGGATTAGACCTCAGGGAAGACGTAGTTGAAGTCGTACCATGGGACTTGCATCAGCAAGAAAGGGTATGGGAGTTCAAATTATTGCTTGTTTGAAAAACCTGAATATTTCCTCTTACAATATAGAATAGTACATTAAACATTACCTATAATGCATTTGGGACATCTAATTTATCTTGTTGAATAGTAAAGAGCTGTTTAAAATTGAGCAGTCATATTATGCTGTTTGCTTTTTGGAGTCCATTAATAAAATAAAAAGGAAATAAAGAGAATTCCAGGGAATCCTTCTCACTTGCAGGACCAGTGGATTAGCAAGGTGCCAAGTAAAGCTATGGATGAAGAATTTTTATTGGAAATACAGAGATATATGTGGCCTCTGGTGGTTTGAGGTTAGGCAGCCGCTGAGTGGTAATTCAAAGGACATTGAGTAGTGAGAGGTGAGAGAAGACTGACAGGGACCCTTCTGGAGTATCTCTTCAGTTACTTCAGCAATATTAATATCTTGAGAGCTGCTCTATTTAGGTGAATAAAAAATTCTACAGTATAGGAAAAAACGCATTTTGTGCATTAGATCTCTACTTCTCTTTCATAATTTCAAAGGATGATCATTGCTAGAACAATAGTAAAAAAGTAATTTATTTACAGTGCCAGTGAAGAAGTCTGTTCCTAGCCAGTTCTGTGAAAATAAAATTAAGCCAGACCAGTGTTCAAACACAGAATATTTTTTTGACTTTTGAGTGTTATATTCAAACACAAAGACACTCAGAAAACACTTTAAAAAAATAATCTTCCAATGGTACAAATGTCCATAAACAAATTATTCTGTCATTTTAACTGCTGCACACCTACATTAGTCTAAAATAAGAATATGTCTTCGGGTATTGTATGGCTAATCCTTATGAAGTAACAGGATTGTTGGCTCATGGCTATTGCTAGATTCTAGTAGTATCTGTTGCTAAGTGTTGGTTCTTCTAGTGATGATGTTTTAATAATAGCCACTAAGTTATGCAAACCTCTTTGTCTTCTTTAATCAGCACTGAATAGAAAGATAATTTTTAAATTAACAGTAAAGCTTTATTGAATTTGTGTTAGGTCACCAAAAATTGCCATATTCATGGAGTTTCAAAAGACTGCTCATTTCTAACATAACTGTATTTTAGAAGAATATTATTCTAATTGTTCACCTCTCAATATGCAGAGATTATTATTTAATACATTTCAGTCAAATTGTGGAAAGAGCAAAACTCACAGACACTTCTGAGACCTCTATTCAACAATGTCTTTATTATAACAGTTTCTCAAATGTAATTGCTCTGAAATTCATTTTCTAATCCTACAGTTTCAGTTGTTGGCTAAAGATTGAATTAGGGACAGGAGCCTAGATACTCAGAGGATTCTCTGAGGACTTGGACTTAGGTATTGCTGTTGTGTTAGCAACTACACAGTAGTAGTGCCTTTGACCTTAGTTTAATTGCAAAAGATGGTCTGTAATAAGCATTTGTATGAAATGTAAATAAATTTCAACTGGTGTATTAACAGGCTAATTTATTCATTAGAATAACAATAGCAAAACAAAAGTAGTATTCATTAATAAGCCAAGCATATGTTGAGGCTGAGAAAGCACTGTGGCTGTGTGGTTCCTCCAGTAAATATTTTGGCATGCAAAGTTACAACTCTGTCAGAGGAAATGCAAATGAATAGGGGGAAAAAAAAAACTGGAACACTGTTACTGGGCTGTCGGTATCAAAGTTTCTCAGTGATCAGACTGGGGACCAATTTAAATTATTTTTTTTTTTAAACTGGCACAGAAGTGAAGTTCTGCTGAAAATTCCAGTGGTTAAAAACTGGAGGACACCGTAGATAAAGGAGTCAAAATAGCCATATAGTCAGAAGTGAATTATTTTGAGGATGATGATTTGCTCTTTTGTAAGAAAACCTCCTTAAGGATTTTCTTTATTATACTATTTCACTGTTCCCTTCTACTGAATTGAAGGGAAAGTGGAAGTGGTTTTAACTTTTGAATGAGTAAACCATCTTTCCATCAGTTATAATACTGTATGGTAAGGTTGAGGAAAGATGGCTGGGGATAAAATTAGAGGAAACTGGGAAGTTATGTTCACATCATAACAGAAGTTACAATGGTATGGAAATTATGGGCTGCTCCTTCCTGGATGGGATGCTGCTGGCATGCTCAAAACCTATTCTATGGTGATTCCCCATACACGCAATCTGCGAGCATCAGCACCTGCTAAGGGGGATGGAAAGGAGGGAGAAGCAGAGTGGGGACACCACTGCCAGGCTCAGCTGAAATCCTTGCAGGGGGGGGAACCTGGTGATACTTGGCAGCTGAGAATCCATGTAACACCTGCCAGTCAGGGGAGAGGGGAGAAGATGCCTTGTTGCCCAGCCAGCGACTGGATCAAAATTGCTTTCCTCAGCGGAACTTGCTTTTTAATAATCTAATTGTAATATTGATGCACACCTACATGCCAAAGGTACCTGCCTCCAAGGTGTAACCAACCCTCACTGGGCATGTGCTCTGTATTTCATTGACTGTACACCCATCAGTAACAAAGCTATTAATGACTAGAGTCACTCAAGTTCCACCTAACATAAAGAAATAGATAAAAGTAAGCTGAGAACAGAGAAGATAGGTAAGACTCTATCATAGTGCTGGGATCAGTTGACGGGCTGAACTTGTCTTCTCCCCTGTGGAGACACCTTTTGGGTAAGAATCATACTTTGTGCACACTGAATACTTAAACTAGGGATTAGATTGGGGATTGTCTGTGTATTGTTTTGAATACATTTTTGCAGTCAGATGCTATCACGGTCAATCCTTGAACCTTAACCTGCCACAATTTTATATTAAAGAAGAGTGTGATTGTGTTGGTGTAAGTCCTTCATGGGCGCTGGCAGTCACCAGCAGCAGGCAACATACTCAAATAAAGTGGAAGATCCACTGAGAGGTCCTAAAGTGGGAAGACCTGCTGAGGGGTGTCCTTTATGCTCAGGGGTGTCCCTGAATAAGTCAGTGTGAGTGCTCTCTGGTCCAGCAGGACTGCTCAGTGAAGGTTCCCCCAACAGGGTGCTGACAGTCTGGTCAGGCACACGGGTCTCAGCTTTTCTGGGGTGCTGACAGACAAATTAGAAAATAAGGGTTGAGGAAATCTCCTTTTCATGTGACAGAGGACTTTGCAGATTCTTGTTATGCTGTTCAAGAACATACAAAACTAGAGGATGATACTGTCCTGTGCTTTTCAGAAACTTATGAATATAAGAAGTATGGGTTCAATGTGATTAAGTTATTACTGATAAATAAATCCAGATCAAAAAAAATCTGCTATTAAAACTGAATAAGGAATAAAAAGGGGAATTCTGTAGAGTGGGAATAGCCCATAATTCATAAAAGAGCAAGTGCATTGGGTTTTAGTGTGTTTAGAGCTATGAAAAGAGCAAACCAATATCTAGAAACTAAACATAATTTTCTTGTGTGTAATTTGTGCATACTTTGTTTTCTAGCAAACTAAATTGAAATCAAGACAGCTAATCTCAATTGCCATAAATTCTGCTACTATATTCTGCTGTGCAAAATTAATGAACAAAATAACTAAATAAGGAAGCACTCTAAATTAACTAAGCAGCACAATTATACCAAGATGCTTAAAGTGAGATCATGCAAATCCATCCTGGAAATATTTGCAATGTGTGCAAAATATGTGTGAAAATGAAGGCATATGGCTATTTCTCACCAAGTACTCCTGCTCACAATACCGTAAACAGTCATGAAAATATGCAGCAGCCAACATGATATGTTGTAACAGATTTTGTTCAAAAATGCATAGCAAGGAAGCAGGAACTAAGTTTTCAATAAGGCACAGCTGAGAAATCAAGGTACGTGGATTAAATATCTGAGGGGGTAAATGTTCACAACAATTGGTACATTCATATAGACCAACAGATCTTGAAAAATTATATCAAGACCTGTTCCTAGACATCTACATGCATGACACTCTTGGGTTTTTCCAAACATAATGTTCACTCACTGCAGAAAAAGACTCTTCAAATTTTAAGATGCACAAAAGTTATATAAAATAATTAATAAGGTTAAGATTTTTTTTCCTAATCTGCTCTGCATACATGCTCACTGAAACATAATATCAGATTCTTGGTGTTTAATGTTTTTTACTAAAGCACACACTCAAATCACTCAGCTTTACTTGGTTGGTATTTGTGGGGTTTTATTTGGGGTGGTATTTTGTGATTTATTTTGATTTTAGGCTATTTTTTTCTCCTTCCATGGGGGGAAAAATTCTTTTGTTAATTTTATTTTACAAAAATAAAGCAGAATCAAAAAATGAAAATAGTAACTTCATTGATCATAGATGTGAGGGAAGAAAATGAATGAATTTTTTGTGTGTAAAATTATCGTTTTGGTGTGAGAAAAACTGTGAGAAAAGAGGCTAAATGCCTAGGGAGCGTATTCTAGGGGCTCCTGGTCGATGTCAAGTTGAACCAGCAGTGCTCTGGCAGTCAGGAGGGACAATCCTGTTCTGGGGTGCATCAGGCACAGCACCACCAGCCGAGCAAGGGAGGGGATTTTCCTGCCCTGCTCTGGGCTGGGGTGGCCTCACCTCGAGTGCTGGGAGCAGTTTTGGGCACCACAATATTTGAAGGATTGAAAGCAATTGGAGAGCATCCAAAAGAGGTCATGAAGATAAGTGAAGGATCTAGAGGGGAAGCTGTTTGAGGAATGGCTGAGTTCATTTAATTTGTTCAGCCTGGAGAAAGGAAGACTGAGGGGATAAACAGCAGTCTATAACTTCCTCACAAAGGCAAGAGGAGGGGCAGGCACTGATCTCTTGTTTCTATTTAGGTTAGTGACAGGACCCAAGGGACCAGCACAAAGCATGTAACTGGTTAAACCTAAACAAGCATGTGGAAAAATTCCTAATCACCTTTACTTTGCCTCAGTTTGCCCCTCTGTTATTGTCTCATTAAAAAGAATTGCAGGTAAGGCTTTGTTGAATTCCAAGCTTCATCATCTGACTTTATCAAGCCTTATATGAATATTACTTGAAAGATAATATAGTTACTAAAAAAAATATTAGAAACGTATAATTTATCTGCTTAAACTGGTTGATGTTCTCACAAATTGGCTGGACAAATATTGAACCACTAACCAGGAACCAACATAGGTTTTGGTGAAATAGCATTATTCTTTATTGTCAATGTAAATAACTAAGACATGTAGATATCCAAAATCTAGCAGTCAAAAAAAAGAATAAAAAGTGTCAAATAAAAGCCCATTTTTTCAACTGTTAAACTGTTTCTGACACACATAATGAGTGCCATATAAAAATCCATTTAACAACAGTGTCACTGAGCCCTGTCTTACAGATCCTTCCATGACTGATAATGTTTCACAACTACATAAAGATCCAGGGACAAAAGCAAATTTGGAGCAGTCTAATCACATAAAGATTTTTTCAGTTTATTCAGGTTCATTTCCTAGAGTGTTGCTTCTTGTGCTGTCTATTTCTGTTTAAAACGCTTATAAGCTTAATACATATTTGCAATACCTAAGAAGTAATCTTGTCCATTCAAACTCCATATATACTAATTTCCTCAAGACTCTTGAACACTTTATAGTGCTAATTATGTCTATTACTGTCATTTACTTTGAAATTATATGAGGGATCCCTTCTGAAAGAGAAATCCCCAATTTTGCTTAGTAATGAAGAAAGTTCTATTTCAGTAAGGCTTTCTGATCTAATAGCTCTGATTTCATTTAGAAATAATAGATTTACTTGTACAAAGAATGGTGACACATATGTTTAATGCAGATAACTGCTTATCAAATTTGTTGTAATTAGACATTTTGTATTATAGGATTAATGCAGACACTTTGGGGACACTGCACAAGAAGCATATGTAATTCATAAGTGAGATGATTTTTAAAAGCAATTTTGCGTTTTTTTCATGCTGTTTCTCCAGTGTATACGGGGTTAAATATAGTGCTAAAAATCATCAATGTCACTACAATAAAGCTGAGAAACCTTTGATTCTAATGAAGTTTGAACCTGGTACATTGCATATGTCTGTCTTTGTGCGTCTATGAATTTGTTCATCTTTTCTTGAATATGAATCCAAATTCAATCATCTTTTTGTTACAAAGAACTAATTTACATAATTGTGCACTGCAGCTTCTATTGTGAAGCACCTTGGAAAAAAATGAATTACTAGAAAAACAAGCCTCTTATTCCATTAGTCTGAGAACTAGACAAAATGGCTTTTTACTTGATGAAGATATCGCACACTTTATTTACAGTTGTGTCCTCAAACCAAAGGCATGGCTAAAGATGAAAGTTCATCTACTGATCAGGTTGAAACATTTAAATCCTGAGGAGAATCTGCACATAAACCATTATTACTATAGTTTAGTTTTGTTTTGAGTTTATTTTTGTCAGAGAAAGCTAATTCTTTTTGGTAAGATAAACATGAGGCGAGCATGTTATATGATGTCATGAGGCTGATGAATTTAAGTTCTTCCTTTGTTCTACACTGAACTGTAAAAGTACCTTAACCACATGTAAGGCCTAATAATCATCTACTCCTATACTACTACTACAAGATCACTGTAAAGAAGAAAAGGTGGAGGGAAGACTTGATCTTTCAAGACTGCTAAAAATTACAAGAACAAGGAAGGGTCACTGGTTTTTCAAGCACATTTTGGATAAAACTGGAAAGCTTTATGAAGAATTGAGGAATTTTATCAGAAAAAAAATCATTAGCTGCTTGCTTCTAAGGAGAGGAAGAGAACAGGAATTGAGTGGAAGGGATCCAATTCTAAAAGTCTCATCACAGTAAAACAGAGATTTAGGAAAGAAGGACAGATGAGTTCAGAGTATATTATATGCCTTCTATTTGTTTAGTTTTGGGTCAGGGACAAGAGTTAAAGATACAAAGCTGTGACATTATTTTATATTTACACACACCAATTTGAAAGAAAATCTAAATAAGAAGATAAGAAGCAGGAAGAGTAATATTGAGAAATTTTTTGTGAGAAACCCAAAGCATTGTGGTTTTATACTGATAAGACAAGGAGAAAAACATGAGAAATCTGATCAGTTAGTTTTCCTGAGGATATCAGAAACACTTATTTTCCAGAAGAAGAAGAAGAATTATAGTGGAAGGCAAATGTTAAGGGAAATGGGAAATCAGAGAAAGCAATTAGTGATTTATGCAAGTTACCTAATCTCCATAACTCTTGGAAATATGGCAGGATATTTGATGTATTTAGGTATTAATTTATTACTGTGTAATAACAAGAAACCTTCCTGACCTATGTTGCATGTTAACATTCACAGCCTGAGCCATTTGCTCAGAGACTGTTGGGTACATACACATCTCAAATTAGTGCAGTCCCCAGGCAAGGACTGTTCTGGTTCCACCCCAGCCGGCCACTGAGTACCACACAGCTGCTCACTCACTTCGCAGGTAAGGAAAGCAGCTGCTGGTTTGGCTCCAGGATGGAACGCCAAATCCAGTGTGACTGCCAGATTGTGAGGCATTTTAAAGTACTTGGCTTATACCATGTGAAGTCTTAAGGAAGTCAAGGTGACTGTTTGTGAGATAAGTGCTGCTAGTGATGAATAAGGTCATCACAGTAAACTGATTATCTACATGTCACCTTAAAAATAATTAACTTATTATTAGAAAATAACAAGATCACACCAGCCTCAACAAATCTGACATTCCTGTTGAAGAAATTGACAGTAATTGGATACCAACTTTTGCTGCAAAGAAGGCATTACTTTAATATTAATTCTATTTTATACAGATATTAAAAATTGAAACGGTTGATTTTACTGACAGCGGCTAAATCAGAAATTGAAAAAAAAACCTAGCATAACAGGAATATTCTTCAGTCTAATAAAAATCTAAAATAATAGGACATGGAGAAAAAATACAAAAGTTCTTAAATAAAGTGATAAATGAACCATATACAAGAAAAGAAATACGTCTAAAAAAATAACCTGATGACAGAGAAGTATTAATGATCTTAATTAAAAAGTACTGGAGTTATTATGTCAAACAGCTTATATTTTACCTAGCAATTGGAAACCCGGCAGGACTTATGAAGTGCATTTTTCTGTTAATAGCAGTCCGTTGAAGTATCAGGAAAAAATGCAGAGAATGCACATTTCAGATCCACTTAATGACATCCATCACATCCCTGTAGGGGTACTAGAAAGAGATGTTTAAGTTGTGTACCAATCTCATTTTGCTGATAACACTTTTCATCAGAAAAGATGAAACAAATGTGACTTTCAAAATTTAATCATGAAGGACAAGGACATTGGATAACAGTAACCACTTTAAATGTCTCAGGAATTTGCACTGTAAATTTGTATGTTATCAACTTGCAGGCAGAACAACATACTTCAAGGCAAACTAGCCAGATTATTTTAGTTCTTGAAGGAGGAAGGACACACAGTACTTTAAATGTATTATACAGGTTACAAGAGAAAGGTGTATTCTCAGCATCACATAAATATGAAACAGTCTGAGGTAAAAAAATATCCTGTAACCAGAGGCCATTAGATCACTTTAGCTGAATAAATAACTCCCAATAGCAAAGCAAATATGCAAAATTTCATCAAAGCTATGACATTGCATTGGTAGTATGCCTGAAAGAAACATTTACTGTACAGAATGATGATTTATTGACAACTAATACTGAACAAAAGAAATTACTTTAAAAATACATTCTAAATTACAGAATATTGTTTTGCAATTGAAAGATACAAGTGGATTTGCAAGAATGCTGATTAATGTGAGAGAATAATTACAAAGATCTTACTAAGAAAATCAAAAATTAATCAGAGCCAGAAAACTTGATTGTAAAAATGATACTGATACACAGAATAACAATAATGTCTTAATACTGCTGAAACACATATTATAATGAGCCAATACATAAGAAGGGTTAAAAAACACATTTGCCTTTCTAGTCTTGCAGCTAAATGGAAAAAGGCAAAAGACTAATAGCCTTATTGTGTTGGGGAAAAAATCCTTGAATAGAAAATTTTATTGAAGGATATTTCAGTTATTTCAGATATTTTCTTGTTAGGCAACATTTATTCCTATACAACTATGAAGTCAGGGATGGCTATGAAAGGAGTCATAGGCAAAGTGTGTATACATATTAAATTCACATACAGCCATGTCACTATCAGCATTAGTTTTGTGCATGTTTTCTTTACTTAGACATGTTTTCTACAGATATCTATTCATCTCCTTGGTCAAGAAAGAAGGAGAGGGATTTTTTTACAAGACCATGCAGTGACAGGAATTGGGGGAATGATTTCAAACTAAAAGAGAGGTATTAGATATTAGGAGGAACTGACTTGCTGTGAGGGTGGTGAGGCACTAGAACAGATTGCCCAAAGAAGGTGTGGATGCCCCATCCCAGAAGGTGCTCAAGACCAGGCTGGATGGAGCCCTGAGCAGCCTGGTCTAGAGAAAGGTGTTCCTGCTCATGGCAGGGGGGGTTGGAATTAGATTATATTTAAGTTTCCTCCTAAGTGAGGTCATTCTATGCTTCTATAATCCTCTCCCCTCATTGAGACTGTAAAGTGAACAATTAGCTCTAGACTGCGGAACAAATTTACATATTAATCTAATTCTCCATCTGATCTTTTACAGAAAGAGTTTTGATGTTTTGTTTATAGTTAATTTACATGTAGCCATTGTTATTTCTTTCCATTTCATTATACCATTATACAGGTCAGAATACACTATAATCTGAAAGAGAAATTTGACAGACTGTTTTTTACCTTCCTCCTTCTATGTTTCTCAAAAGAAAACATGTAGTTTTTGCACTTTGGGACTAATGCAAACTTGACTGGTTCAGACAAAATTTCCTGACGTCTTTCCTCAAGCTTGAACATTTTTGTCTTCATTGCCACTGAAGATATTGAATACACTGAACCAAACCATCATACTGTTCAAAATTAAATGTTGAAATGACAGAATGAATGTGTAAAAAACATTAAATTACTTAGATATGTCTCATTGATTTTCAATATGAAAGTACTAATCCCAGTTTATACTTTTAATTCCCTAAGAATATCAGACCACACATTCTTTCTACAAAGACAGAAAACTTGGCCTCTCGAATACATAACTAGCAACTAGAAAGCAATATTTTAGTTCAGAGGATTGAGCTTTTATCTATAACATTGCAGTATTTTTATTTCCCAGCATAGCTTACATATAGATGTATAAAAGAATTTCCATTGAATAGTGGTTTCTCATTCTTCTATCTGTGATAGAGGCCAGAACTGACAGAGGTATTTCAGAAAAGAAGAACAGAAAGAGACAAGTACAAAAGTATTTTTTTACCTAATGTGTGCTCTCAACATCTAGCACTTTATCTGGACTGTCATTATGCAATTTGCAAAGGAAATCTGATGGAAAGAGTAAAGAATATGAAGCCAGGCTCTTCTCAGTAGTACCTGGTGACAGGACACGAAGCCCTGGGTAGAAATTTGAAGCGTGGAAATTTTGGCAGAAAATACAGTGAGGGTAGTTGAACACTGGAATTAATTGCAAAGAGATGTGGATTCTCTGTCCTTTGAGTTGCTTAAAACCTAAACCCAAAAACCTAACTGGACACATTCCTAAGCAATCTGTTCTAGCTAATCCTGTTTTAAAGAGTGTGTTTTTCCAGATGACCTCCAGGGGTGCCTTCCAATCTCAGCAAATCTCTGATTCTGTGATTCACTTACTCAGGGGTGAGAATATTTATGATATCCATGAAAAATGCCACACTTCAGAACTGCATATGGTTTTAAGTGCACTTGGAAAGCAAAGCCTATGCTATTTCTTGGATCTAAGCCCAGGAGTAATAGAAGTCTAACCTACACCCCTTAATAGGCTTCTCAGGCAGAAATGTACTTCCTAGTGTATCAGTGACATTAGCAAAGAGAATACAGTTTGTAAAACAAAAAATATAACAGTTGGAAATTGATATATAATAGTGCCTCACATTATTTTTGTGCTCTCACTTGAGTTTAAATGTAAAAAACCCCGGTGTTCTGCTAAAATTATAACTGATTTCCTTTTCACTCACCTCAAGGTAAAAATGCCTAGTTCTGTGAAAATCTGGTAAAGGTAATCTGTTAAAAGTAAAAAACCAACAAGCTATAAGTAGATACAATGGACTTGTAAGATAAAATTTCAAAGCGTATGGAAATCTAAATAGCTGAAGAAAGGCTAATGATGCATAAACAGCTTATTAGACACTTCAGGTGGTCCATCTGAGTCACAGTTTTCCTACTCATGTTGTTCTTTCCTGGTCTTTACTGTCTGTAATAGTAATGGAGAAATTTAATTAAGAACTGTTAGATCATGTATATCTTTCATGTAGAAACTACCGGAATTTAAAATTCTCCTTTTAACAAGGGAGAGATCTACAGAACAGAAGGGCTTGTAACTGGGGAGTGAACCTGAGACCTCAGCTCTTCTTCCTGTTGAAGATCTTCCATATACCACTCAAATCCTCAAACTATTTACTGAAGTTGCCTTCCTTTGAATTCCTTTAACACGAACCCTAAAACAGCTCTTGCCTTGAGGCCACTCCAAAAAAGTAATAGATGCATAAACAGGCTATTAGTTTCCCTTAAAAATTAAAAAAAAAAAAAAAAAAATCAATGTTTAAATATAAGCATATTATAGAAATCTTAAAAAGTAGAAATCAGAAGGCACATGAAAATGCCATTCAGGAGCAACCGTATCTGGTTTTTCTTATTATTTTCTTATTATTTCCTGTAAAGATTGTCAAAATAATATCTGATTTTATAGAATAATCCCAAACTAGGAATTGATTTTTATATACAGAATAAGAGATAGACTTTTTGTCCTAGACTTCACAGAAGAGACAAGAGACGCTTTGTTTCTCTTTAAAAGAGCAATTAAGTGATTTGTTGCTGTATGACTTTTTTGATCATGTACAACCAGGATTCAGATTTTTTGACTTTCTGTTCTGTTCTTGATACACTCGTATTTCCTTCTGAATTTTTTCTCAGGATGCCCAGAGGCATATTTACAGGTAAGTAGAGTGAAGAGTTTTCAAATCAAGAATCATAACATCACTGCTTCTAATTTAGAAAGCATTACAGAAAACTATTAGTATTAAGAAACTGTTCTTAATACTAAGTGCATTTTTAACACAATAGGCACCATAATTAGCTGTCAATAGAAAATCCCAAGAAACTTTTAAAATAGTGTAGATTAAAAGATGAAATTGTGCATTTAGTCTTATTAATGGACCAGCAATTAAAATAAATGTCATAAACAAATTTTTTAAAAGAGTTTGACTGAAACACTTTTGCAACTCCAAGCAGAATTCTGATCAATTATATCTCTAGGATCTATGCAGTGCAATTAAAAGATTCACAGAATTATCTTTAAATGATATATTTGTTTGGTGTACCTCATGTGAAAAATTTGGAAATGAATTCCATTGAGCTAACAGAGTTATTCCATATTGAATTAGTTTTCCTCTTAATAGACAATTGAAAATAAGGCTAGTCATCCCTCTGAGCAGTTTTAAAAGACTGTGGCATCAGAAATGAGTTTGTGAACATCACTAGAGAAAGAGTAAGAAATAAAATGGGCTGATTTTTGGTAAGAAAATGACATGCTGGTTGCTATCAAAATCATCAGTCAAAGAAATAATCTTGTCAGAATTATAACAAGAATTGGACAAGGACCACTTCAGATAACAACACACATGGATTAAAGGGGAAAAAATTGAGATCTCAAAGAACTTTGTCTATGTAATCAGTTTAAAATAATTCGGTAATAGAAGTATTACATTAAAGGATACTAAACATTTATCCTCTTTATCCTTGAAAAAAAGAAAATTATTTGAATAGAACAGTTTTCACATGTAGGCACGTAGAAAACATTGTAATTAGTAATGGAATTTTGTTGCATTCTCAGTTTACCTAGGTTTTGAGTATTAGCTAAATAAGAAGGATAAAGGAAAGAAAACAGAACACGGTAACCAGACACAGAATTTTTCTTGATCAGGACATAGCAAGAGATTTGATTCAACAGGGTATTTTGTTTCTTAGGAAAGCAAGAATTTTCAGAATCAAAAAATTTGTTTGTAATCATGGTAAATCAGAAGTAATGTCAGCAGATAATGCCTATTTTCTCTAATCTACTTTTTATCTGGAGAAAGATATATACACATTCTTACTCAATCCAGAAATTATCACTTTGTATTCAATCAAAACTCAGGTTTATCTAAAAAATGGCAAACAGACAAACTTTCCTAAAGACAGGTTTTTCTCAACATCTATTTGGGAGTGCTTTAGTACATTCTAATTATTGGTTCATGTCTCTTGTTCATTACAAATGAGACTCTGAACTTTATGGACATTAGGAAGATTGAAGGAGAATTCTTAGTGCCCTCTACAATAGGGCTGCAAATGGAACTACCCTAGACCCAGACAGAGCAACTTTATGGTGGCTCGTGGGAATAACACATCTTAGTATGACTTTTAAATTTTTAAAGTACTTTTTAAATTATGAAAATCTTTGCACCTTCAATATTTAGAGCAAGTTTTTGAAATCTGGCCTGGAGACAAGTTTGAGATGAAAAAAATAAAATGCACAAGTTTTTCTTCTGAGAGTCTTTTTAGGTGTGGGTGACATGTAGTGTGAATTTAATATCAGTTATCCTTTTGGTAAAATCCTGATTGCATGTTAAGTAACGCATCAGGAACCATATCTGTCAAGACATAGTCTACAAATCATTTGACAATAATTCCAGCTAGTGACACTGGCTAGTTTTTCTCTCTCTTGATTTTGTTACCAAAATCAAATTTCTGAACGCTGAAATGTTGCATTTAATGATCTTGAAGACCAATGACCTTTTATGCAAAAAGACTTTTCAGGTGGTCTGTGTGAGAGCCGTTGCTTTTACTCAGGAGCAAGGATGGGAAAAGAATACATTTAAAATAATTGCCAAATAAACATACATCAACTAATTTTTAAAAATTATTTTATTAATTTTTTGTTTAGAAAAGAGGTGTCTTTTCCAAGGAAAAAAAATGACATGGGAATAAAATATCTGGTGGGAAGGAAAGTTCCTCCTTTGCAAGTCAAAATCTGAAAAGTCATGGCTCTTCACATTAACAGTAGAGGAAAACCCCTACACATCAGAGAAATCTCTGTTGCTATAGTATAAAGAAGTTAGCCAACAATTTTTTTACTAGTGTATCTGATAAAAAATATTCTATATATTATAATATTTGACCTTAAATACTTGATCTCTCAGGGGAAAAAAAAAACTTTGGAATTAAATTAAATAAATAACTAATTAACTAAATAATGAGTGTTGGAAAAAATGTTGCTTGGTGCTGTGATGCAAATAATGATATCCAATACAATGTCACAAATCCATTTGTGGGTATAATCTAATTTTTTTTATTCATCTGTTTTTATTCTTTCTATCACCTTTATCACCAAAATTAGAACCAATATATTCTTGATGACAACCAGGCAACTGAGGATGGGAGAGATTTCTTTATAACTCAGAGGCTACAAAAGACTTCTTGGGTAACATGTGATGTTCCCATGCATTTTTTCTTTTTCTCTCTTCTTGTCACCTGCAGCAAGAGTAAAGGGTGAAAGAGTAAGGAAAAAAACCTTTAACCAAACACCTCCCACCTGGAAGATGAGATACAGGAAGAAATGAGGCCATATGCAATGTTACAAAAGCTATACAGACTTAAAATCAGCTTTTATGTCCCTGCACATGTTTTTAAACATTTCCACTCAGCTACATTTCGAGATGATAGAATCATAGAGCATCCTGGATTGGAAAGGGCCCATGAGGATCATTGAGTCTGACTTCTGGCCCTGGTGAGGTGGGCATCATATGCCAACTACAACAGGAAGCAAAAATCCTTCTAGAGTTTGTATTTCACAAAGTTGTTTTTCAAATTAAAATTTAGTATTTGTTGCATAATGGAGAATTTGTATATTTCCATTTGAGAGTTGCAAAGATAGTAGCAGTGTAATTCCACTTTCAAGAATCCTTTCGTCAGGGGATGCTGAAACTCTACTGAATTCAGGCTTTTCAGAAGAGAATGTGGCTTTTCAACAGAACATGTCATATGTCCTACATTTCTGTTGTTTGTTTTCTACGAGAAGAGCGGCCTTTAGAGCTGCACAGTACTAACTGAAAAGGGATATATACTACTGACAGAAGCTTGTCATAAAATCCACTAGAATCCCAAAACAAAAAACCAGCTTGTCTTCCACTTGACATCTGCAGTTTAATGCAAAGATGAAATCAGGTATTTCTGGTGATTGCCAGTATAGTCTATACAGTTGTGTACAGCACTATGGTACTAGACATATGTCCCTAATTGAGGTCAAGAGGTGTCTGCTTTTCATGAGAAATGTTTTGTAAGAACCCATAGAGTGTAAGTACTACATGTTGTTTCTAATTTTACAAGAATAATTCTTGGTTTTGTATCCATCCCTTTCTAGCCCTGTTAGCCTGTCTTCATCAGCTACATTTTTGCACAATATTCTGACCCGTGTGCTCTGAGTTTGCAAAAGTTTTGGCAAAGCCTGTTCCATCTCATTACCCATTTGAGATTTTTTTCAGTTTCAAACTGTTTGCAAGACAACTGATTCTCCTGCATCTCTGAAACAACACCAGATTTTGCACCAAGTCTGACATTATTCTGTATGCATCAGACCTGCAGAATATGTGTAGATCCTTTGGGAGCAGGCATCACCTAAAGCAACCCCTTCTCACAGAGATTAATGAGTGCCTTAGGTTTGGAAAGTCTTGGACTTGGAAAGTCCTTTGCATCGAAATCACCTCTTACACAAAATATTACTACGATAAAATCCTAAAGATCTGGATTCTACTTTTTTTCTTTTTTACACTAGAACAATCTAGCTGCAGCACATCTGTATTCTTGACAGACAGTTACTGTCAAATCACCTGCTACACTAAAAGAGTTCATTAAAGAGAACACATTTTTCACAAAGATGTCTTTAGCTCCAGTGAAAATACAAAACAAAGACTTCACAATAAAAGGACATAGGAAAATAAATTCTTGAGGAATAGGCTCAGACAAGTGAGAAACACAGAGCTGGAGGACAACAAAAGGAGCTAATCCAGTAACAATTCTAAACCAGGGAAATTAGTTGAGACAGTTCTTCAAGCACAAATCATATGGCAGAGCTAATGAGAGGAAAAGCTAAAACCCAGCTCTAAAACCAGCTCTCAGGTATTTCACATATGTGGCAATAATATAAAAATTACTAAAAAATTGTTCTCAGTATACCTTTGCTTTGAGAATGTAGACTAGATTTTACTTCAAAAGCAATATCATAATAACAACTTTTCACATGGAAGAGATAAAGCGAAATTAGAGATGAAATTCAACAATGAAAATATTTCTTTGGTTTTATTCCAGCTGACCTCTTTGCTTCCTGGATATCTGCTTTTCTTTAATTTTTTTTTTTTTTTTTCACTCAAGCAGACCTTTACCCTATTTGGCTTACATTTTAAGACCAAAGTTACCGTACCTTTAATTCCCTGATTGATATTTGTAAGCCAGCAGGTGCTAATGGTGCAGAAAAGTGTATATGAGCTTGAGACAACATTGTTGAATCACAGCATGAAGCCAAAGATAATATGGATATATACACTCTAGTTTTACTGACACAGACTTTGAACCATCATAGATCTGGAAAACAGTTGGTCAAATATTTCATTTCAAGGAAATTATTTTTTGTGTGTGTGTGCCAAAAGAAAATATCATGTTAATCCAGTGAGACTTGGGCCCCACGCTGCTTCAAATAAGATTAAAGGGATTGCCTACCAGGGTGAAGTTCTATTAAGTTTATAAATATTCATTGCTATATTTAAAAGTTTAAAGCAGACTGAATTACAGTTAATTGCTCACAGAAACTAATCTTCTTATTTAAAAGAATACTGTTAATTAGATTTTCAAGGAAAAAAGACTGGAAACCCAAGATTTTTGTACAAAGAGAGGGTTTTAGGCAGCTGAATTTTAATAAACACAGAAGTGATCAGATCTGTTATGAGGGTAAAATTAGTTACTAGTTTGGTATGAAGATATTTAGGTATTTTCCAGTTACAAGATAGTATCAATATTTTTTTAAAGGATTCATTGCAAATGAATTTACTCAGCCAATCAGAAGTTCCTGAGTGTTATTTCAAAAGATATAGAGTCCCTGGATATATCACACAAAAGTAAATTAGTTAAAAGACTTGAGCTGTGCCATACAAAAACACAGACTAGAGGTGTCAGAGTAGAAAAATTTTCTGTATCAGAGGGCATACAACAAAAACAAAGCAAAACAAATCAAAGTACACTTCTGCCCTCCAAAAAATGACATCTCCAGTATCAGAAGACAGCACAACTCATACCAGTACTGTAGTGAAGACAGTGGCCACAAAATGTTGTCAGTACTGAAAGAATTACTTGGTGAGCGTGTGAACAATGTTAACAAAACAGCATTTTCCTTATAATGTCTTGCAAAGTGCACTACTTTATCTGTATTTCCAGGAACAGCATTAAAAAGGCATGTTGTTGCAATTCAGCAAAACACAGGAAAATATCAGTGGTAAGAAAAAGTACTCATACAGTTTCTTTGCCAAGAATTGCATATACTCAGGGAGCTCAAGGTTAGAAGCTACAATTTGTCTCATAGTCAGTTTGTCACAGACTGCCATAATTGTACAGTTGTCTATACAGAAAAAGAAAAAAGGAAAAAGAAAAAGAAAAAGAAAAAGAAAAAGAAAAAGAAAAAGAAAAAGAAAAAGAAAAAGAAAAAGAAAAAGAAAAAGAAAAAGAAAAAGAAAAAGAAAAAGAAAAAGAAAAAGAAAAAGAGGCTGAATTTGGCTAGAGGCTCTACATGGGGAAATAAGTGGGAAATTAACTAAAATGTAAAATGAGAGGCCGCTAACCTGTCTCAGTAACTTTCCAAAAGAGCACTCCTCTGCTGTAAGAGTGCTGCTGTGAAATGGATTTTATCATGCTTTGAAAACATATTCAGATACAGTACATGAAAATTTTCTTTAGTACGACATTTTCTTTGCCAAACAGGCACTGTAAGAATGGCAACAGTGAAGTAAATAAATTCCTTCTTCTCATTAATTTCCACTTCTAGACAGTTTCAAAATAACATCTAGTGAAAAATTGTCACACAGGTTATGCTGGTAGAGAGAATCCACTTTAATTATTTACACAAAAGGTTAATCATAGTTTTAAAAAGGGTTTTTCTTTTCACACTTAGAATATATACAACCTTGGCTTTCAGTCCTTAGTTCTTTTTTTCTCTTCTTTTTAACTATTCAAATAAGGGGGCCTTTTGTAGTCTATTATGAATATACTGAATGAAAAGAATTTTTAAAGTCAATGGAAAAGGCTCTCATTAAGTTCAGAGGATTTGAAACTGTTCCAGAAAATCTGAGAAAGTTTTCTTACTTTTTTTTTTTTCATTCCTTCACGAAGTTTGTTTTCCAGTCTGTTGAATAATGAATATTTTGTTCAACATTGAGGGAAAAGGAACAAAATAAAACTGATTTGTTCTGAGGGGGTAATGCATAACTACTTCTAGGTTGTTATTAAAGTAGGAGTGAGCCCAGGAGATGAATCTGTAATTACATGGATCCAGTTGTTTTGATATTTCTCACAGCTAGCACAGTTCTAGATCTTAAGTAGGACAGACAATTGCCTCAATCTGAAGTTGTGGTTTGACCCCAGCCAGCTGCTGAGCCCCACACAGCTGTTCACTTACTCCTCCACCAGCAGAATTAGCACGAGAACCAAAACGGTAAAAGCAAGAAAACTCATGGGTTGAGACAAAGCAAAAGTCACACAACCAAAGCAAAACAAGGAATGAATCCATTCACCACTTCCCATGGGCAGGCCGGTGTTCAGCCATCTCCAGGACATCAGATCCCCATCCCAAGTCATGGTTGTTTGGGAAGACAAGCGCTTTCATTTAAAATTTCCTTCCCTTCCTTCTTCTTCCCTCTACTCTTTATTCTGAGCATTATGTCAAATGTTCTGGAATATCCCTTGGGTCAGTCTGAGTCACCTGTCCTAGCTGTGTTGCCTCCCAACCTCCCATGCACCCCCAGCTTCCTCAGCAGCACGATAATAAAAAAAGCAGAAAAGGCCGTGGCTCTGTGTAGGACCTGCGCAGCAATAACAAAAATATCTTTATGTTATCAACCCTGTGTTCAACACAAATCCAAAACACAGCCTTATAGCAGTCACTGAGAAGAAAACTAACTCGACTCCAGCGCACAAGTTCTCACATTCCACTGTGGGAAACTGCAGGGACTTCTTTTAAAGCAGATGTTCTAGGAATAAATGAAGACAAGCAAGGCAAATATTATATGTGAGAACCATTTATTTTCTGTAACAAAAAGTGTGTTGCCCTGCTAAAAAGAAATAGAAAAGACAGACAAGGAGAAAGGAGAAGGAAAAAGAATGGGAGGAGAGAGAGAAGGATGGGAGAGAGACAGAAGAAGCAGGTGCTACCACCAGAAGTTTGGAGTGTGTCATTGACATCCAAGGGGCAGGGCATGTGTGCATGCTGCTCCCACAGAGGCACAGCTCCACAGGCACAGCTCCCATGTGGAAGGGCAGCTGGACACAGAGTGGGCACTTGGGCAGGATGTGCAGGGCCCTGGAAAGGGTCATGGGGTCTCCATTGTGGCTGGATTGGAGAAGCAGGGTTGGAGGCAGGCAGCAGCACAGGGAGGCAGGACAGGCAGGTGCAGGTGAGGGAGATGAATGTTTTCTAAAAGTGCAATTGTTCATCTTAATTCATAGAAAAATGCCTATCTAACAATTTATAGTTCTGTATGGGTAACAGGAAATCATGGTACAAATCCGACATTCATACATCTCATGGAAACCTCTGTGGAAGTCTACTCATGGTTCTGTAGAGCACAAGAAAAAAAATTCTGTGTGTATTTACATTAGCTTTTTTTATTTCCTCTGGTGAATATTATTTACAATAATTCACAAATATTGCTCCAGAAATATAACTATTTCCATTTTTTTAGATTTTTCATTCCATCTTGAAATTATGTAAATCTTACAGCCTCCAAACCCACTTTAAGCGTGCTAGTTTTGTGCTTGTAGATAATCTCACAGGTTTAAAAGCCTGTTCTGAAGATATCTTTAAAATGCTTGCGATATTTGCAAACATTGATAACAATTTAAAACAATTTAAACAAATGATAAATTTTAAAGTTTCATTTTGGATTTTTTTTCTTTTTCCACAGCTGTTTATTTTTTCATAAACATTGGGGTTGTTTCAAATGAGGCCCTTTCTGCATTTTTTTTTTTTTTGTAGATACAGTTACATAGCAAATAGATATTCATCAGAAAAACTTCAGACACCTACACTTCATAGAAGTATTTCAAATTGTTTTGATTTCTTACTTCCCAATCTATTTTGCATGCTAGTTTGGTATCACACTGATAATGTTCTTGAAGTCAATACTGAATAATAAAGATTTCTTTTTCACATAAATAACTGTTTTTCCCAGCTTAATGTGGGATTTAAAATCTATTGCAACTGAAGCTTGATTTATGCACGTGTAATCACAAGTCTTTTTGCCATAACCTTCTTACATCTGAAATCAACTTTTACAAAAATCAGCTATTTATATGGTAATATAATCCTATGGCACACAAACCCCAACACCTTTTATTTAATCTTCATAATTATGTATCATTTAAAGGAAAAGCTTGCAGTTGGCTTGAAGTTTGAGAGACAAGCTTATGAGTCTGAATTTTTTTTTTTTTCCCACTGATATATAACTGCATTGATAATAGTTCTCATTCATGACAAAGCTTTGAAAAAATACAAAAGGTTGCTAATACAACAGCACAATTCTTTTCATATGGGGTCAAAAGAGATGAACTGGGATGTTTTTTACAACTAGAACTACTGGTATAAATGTCTGTGAAGGAATGACCACGGTAACCCCTGGGTACAGATGTTTTAAACAACAATTAACTGCAGAGATACATTAAATCTTTAATAAACAATAAAAATGGCACATTAAAAATTTTAGGTTATGAGAAATTTAAAATTAATTATTTAGGAACATTAGCATATTTATTTAAGTATATATAGCAGTCCTTACCTTAAGAAAGAGAAGCTCTTTGTGACCTTTCAGCAAATTTTAGACAAACTAACCGTGTCCTTTAAACAGTTGTTTTTTTTCTGATGAAATACTGCAAAATTTTCTCAAACACATTAGTATTAGAGTGCGTACTCCTGCCTTACTAAGTTTAGGTTTTGTAATATTTCTGCCTTTTTACATAAAGTAGAAAAAACTGGCAAACTGATCTTGAAGTTGTATGTGCTCCAATCACTTATCTTAGAGTTGGAAGCAAAAAAATAATGTTTTGCTGGCTCTTTTGAATGAATACAGTAACTTTTATTTAAAGTGGATTACTGTTCTCTTGGCAGAAAGAAAAAAAACACATACCTGGATACTGAAAAAAAACCATACCTTTTCTTTGGGCCAAATTTCTGACATTAATTTCTTTCAAATGTTAACAATGAGAAATAAATGGCACATCACAATGAAGCCAAATGTACTGCCAATTTCTTTTTCATTAAAGGTTATAGAAACTGAATATAATTTTCTCTGCAAGGAGAAATTGGGTGGAATTAATACAAGATTAGAAGAGAAGTGGTGTCTGAATCAAGACTTAACTGCAGCACATTCTGCATCTTTCAGGTAGGAGGAAAGAAACACCATCTGTTTGCAGCCAGAAACAATTTCTGACTCTAGACATCACAAAAACTGGAAAAGTAAGTGAACATGTCCCAAAGGAGTATCATGTATCTCAAACAAATAATAAAATAGGACACATGCACTTTGATGAAGTACTAAGTATTGAGAACTACTTTTGGAGTCATTGAGAGATGTAGCTTTCAGAATTCCTGAAAATAAGACTGACTAAAGAATAATTAAAATTATGCTAGATTATCATACACAAAACAGTTTTATTTTATCCTGAAGCTTTTGTGTATTATTTGGCAGTGGTAAATGATGCACTTTGTTCTTGAAACATTATTTAAATTTTTTATTATACAGTGACAAGGGACCGTATCAATAATCTACAAAAGTCAATAGAAGAAAAGCCTGGTCTAGGAGGTAAACATTGAAATAGCATTTATTACACATAGTGAGGAGCTGAAATAAAATCCTCAATTTAAAAGGCAAGGAATAGTCTGCTTCACATATTAAAAAAGCCAAAAAGAGTAAAGAAAATAATCTATGTTTCCAATACATACTTATTTCTTTTTTTTTTTTTTTTTTTAATTTCCTTTATTTTTTAAGTTGTGCACAACTGTGTTGAGCATGGTCATCTAAATATGGAAAATCTGTAATTAAAAAATATTTAAAATGAAATAAAGTATGAAACAAAATCTTTTGACATCTGATGTATTAAAAATAAATTCAACTTAACTTTTACTTTTCCATATGTATAATCAAAAAACTCAGGGATGGGTATTTAAGTGTAATAACCTAAAACCACTTTCAGCAAGGTTTTGAACTTGACATGAAATTTCTTAGAAAAGTGGGAAATTATGCAATTTCGTTATATTATAGATAAAATAAAAAAATTACATAGAACACCTTTTTCCCACCTGCAGCTCAGAGGAAAAGAAAATCTGTAGTTGAGGCTCCAGATAGTTCAACATATTGAACAGAAACAGCAGCAATATAGTGAAACTGAAATTGGTAAAGTTTATAAAACATCCAGTATGGGCTGACCACCATCTTTTTGACTAGTTCTACTTTAAGGTATCTTGAGACATTTATTTCTGCATGTTTGTGCATGTGTAAAAAATGCAAAATCCCAAGGTCAGAAAATAAAATTGCATCAGTTTATCAAATTAAAATATGACAGAATTTTAACAGTGCTGCCCAAAGAACATAGAATGAATACAAATTTAATGGACTTTTCCATGAATTAGGAAGAAAAATTTCCCTTCTTTAAAATGTCCAATGCTGATTAACATTTTACCTGGATTATAAAAGTTCTGCATGATATTCAGGTGCTACAATGTTTAACATATTCCTCTATTATCCTATATTTAGTATGGTAAAAGGATGGAGGGAGAAAAGAACATCTATTGAGCAGCATTTATAATTGAACATGGTTTCTTATAAATAATGGTCAACAGAAAAAAGAAACCTCATTATAAATGTTCAAGAAAATATGAGGGAAATGCATTATGTGTAAAGAAATGTAAAGACATTTAGAGAACAACAGATTCAGATTTTTCTGGTGATCTACAGGTGAACTTAGGTTTTTTAATTTGGAAATTCAACATTTCAAGACATAGGTCCTAAGTTTTTTAGGACATGAGGAAAGAAATATTCTGGTCTTTTGAAAACGTTTTTTTCCTCACTTTGACTTGAGAATAAAATCTTAGGACCCCTACATAATAAAAGGAAAGTAAAAACACACAACTTAAGATATCAAAGCAAAACCTATTTTGGTGGACCAAAACCATTCTTATTCATTCATTCATGTCATTACGTTTCGATGACTTCACATTTCAACACCATATTTTTAGGCCATGATTATGGATTTTTCAAAACTTCTTTAACAATATTTTAGTTTTATTTCACAGGAATGAAAGGATCACCACATGGCCTGATATCTTGAAAGAGAAGATTATTCTTTTACTTGTGATGGCATTATAGAAGGTGGATTGATATTTAAAAAAATTAAACAAAACATGGTGGGCATATTCCTTTAACCTGAAGCCAAATCATACACTCAGTGTGGATGTCATATCAGTGATTCATGTTTTATATGATTTATGATTCAAAAGTGAAATTGTGCTTTTACATTCTTATTCTAAACGGTGACATTCATGAATTTGTAATTTTTTTTCTTTAGGGTGAGGAGAATATGAGACAATAACTCTGGATTTTCTAGCAGAAAATAATGAAAAATATCCCTATGACTTGGAGTCATAAAAGCAAGGGAGACTTTTCTGAACTTTTTTCCAGCAACATTATCCATGCAGAGTGTAAGACATTATGCTGTGGTATAAAGTTCTACTTTACAGGCAGGACAGGTTTCTAAAATATAATTTTGCTTCTTCATTTAGAAGAAATAAAACTTACTAAAAATCAATCTAAGTCTATTGTATCAAACACAAATGCTCAAATCATCATGATTTCTAGCTTAGTGACAAAAACATTTTATTCCAGCTGCCGGAATGGATTTTCAATCCCTACCAATCCTCTTCAGTATTGCCACTGAGGCAAAGAAAAAAAAAATTTTATTCAGCTGAAATCATTGGGCTCCCTTTAAAGTACTAGAAAAGTATTAGTTGCAGTATTTACCAGTAAAAAGGTAGAGAAGGAGAAATTAGAAAGATGATTCGGCTCATGCAGATAAAGAAAATAGGGGGGAAAAAAGAATAAAATAAATGAGAAAAAAAGGAAGGCTTAAATCACCTCTATCAAGGAAAAAATAGAATGCTTACAAAAGAAACAGTAAAAAAAATCTTTTGCACAGGCTTTTCTGAACAACAACACCTCCCTCATTCTTCAAGATTCTGTTGGCTAAATCTGATAGTGAAAAATTGAGTTATTCTAGAGTAAAAAGGCTGGGTATTTTTATCAAATGACCATAAAAACTGGCATCAACTTCTGTCTCTCTATCAGTCTTGCTATAATTTGCAGAAACACAGCAGCTTTTGACAATAGATTACAGCATTCACACTTGCTGAACACATCCCAGCAAGGATGGTGTGAAAGCCATCATGCTCAGGATGAATAGCTGCAGAGAATGCAGCCAAGAAAAATCTGCTCCATGTTCTTAATATACCAAAATCACAAGAAATTCTTAGGTAGCTTGACATATTCTATTAGTTTAATGTTGGGATACCTTTGATAGATATACAGAGAGATAATAGCGCTTGGGCCAAGGTACTTTCTTTAGGCTTTCTGTACTTCAGTAAATTCTCCAAAGCTTTTCCAATTTTATATTCACTAATGTCATGTATGCCATTAAACTGAAACAACAACAACAAAAAAAACAAACCAAAACAAAACCCAAAACAAAACAAAAAACCCTAAATGCAACAAAAAAAATCCTTCCTGAAAAAAAGTGATGGACGGTTCTGCTTTAATTGCTAAAATTCCTGGAACAGACTAATTTTCAATGTCAGGTCGTTAAAATGGAGCTCAGGGAGTCTGATTTTATACCTGCTTTCTGAATATTTAAATTTTGGTAATATTTCAATGGCATTTTATGAGCAAATGTACACGTGTCAGTATAACATTTTAAATGATAAACCAGGATTTTATGGTAATTTTTTCTTATTTTGAAATATACTGAAGGAGGTCACAGTGTTTCAAGTTAACTATACGTGTGATTGCAGAGCTATGAACTCTGCCATGTAATATAAATATTCAAGCAATCACTTCAAGATATGTAATGTTACAGTTATTAAATGAACACAGACTTACAAGGTTATAGCTATCAGACTAATTATTTGATATTTCTGATAGCAGCTGACAGCTATAAACATTAATTCTCAATTATCCTTGTTTACATGATGTGAGGATATGAGCTCAAGTAAGCAAAATATTTTATATGTGATTTTCAGGCACTATGTTTTTTCTAATGGACTTCTGGTATTTAAAACTCTTTGGAGTATTCCTCTGCAACAATGGCCTTAAAAGGTCATAAAGCAGGTGAATTTGTGAAATTGCATGACTTCTCTCAAGTTGGTATTTTGTAGATATACAAAATAAGTGACAGTGGGCAAGGAAGAAAAGAAATATATTAAGCAATGTTTTCAAAAAATAATATTAGGCAGGTTTTTCCCACCCTGTCTTTCTTTGTTCTCTACTACTAATCAAACTACTTTGATTTCATATAGTTTAAATAGCTTTTAAGTATTGGTTTGCTAAAAGTTATATTAAATAATCTTTTACCATAACCACCATATATAGAGTTAATGTTGCATTACTGTAAATGTTTCCCCACTTATATGATATATAATAGTACGTTGCATTATGGCAATTTCAAGTATTTATTACATTTTACTGAGTGTTTTTACTTTTTATAGACATAATATTGGGATTGCATAACATCTGGTGGGATAGAATAATACAACCAGAACTCCACCACAATGAAGGTATTTTTCAGTAAGCACATCACCACCCACTGTTAGAATTCTAGTAGCAAAACTCCTTAAAAAAGGAGTAAAACTCCTTAAAAAAGGACAATCACACAAAACTGCTACCCTACTTTATTTTACCACATATTGTAACACCACATGCTGTTTTCAGACAAAGTATGAGTGTCTCCCAATAACTATGTGCACTGATGAATGAACAGTATTATAAACTGATGTGACACTGCTAAACTAGCAGGCATTTCTGTGGCCTAAGAGTGTTCCCCAGCCCTTGGGGACAATCCAACATTTTTATGAGAATACTTAACCAGTGAGCCAGGAATTTGGTGTTCTAGACAAACAACACTTCTTCAGATAGATCTTATGTTAATATGTTAATTATGTTAGCCAGATGGGGAAAAAACCACAGACCTGTATCTCTGTGACTGTTGTGCAACAAGAGTGTTATAAGAATGTGCCCAACCACAGAGGATGGAAAATCATTTTGTAGAAATAGTATAACGACCTGTCATTGTATTTCTTTTCAGCTATAGCTGCAGTGAGAAAGTTTTGTGGAGGTGTTGTTCGTGATCTGAACATTTCCTTGGTCCTTGAGCTTGTTCTTTTGATGCCATGAAATGTAGCATTTAGTCAAGATGGAAATTGTGGGATACTTAGTCTATCTCACTAGAAAATAAATATGCCAAATTTAGGGGCATTTTAATTCATTCTAAAACCAATAGAAAACACAGAACATATGCAACATTTGCCCAAGTTCAAGAATGACTATACAAATAAAAATGAGGACTTCATTTTGCTTTGTGTCAGAGGAGGCTTTTCTTTAGATAGAATAAAAGTCCATATATACAACTAGACTTTACACTGAATAAAAACATGTAGATATAAGAACTGAAAAAATTTCAAGTAACATTTCAAAAATAATGCAGTAGACAAGAAGAGTTTCAGTGTGTTTATCAGTAGGTAATACTTTAGATTGTGTGATCCAATTTCACAAAATTGTCTTACAGAGAAGCATCAGGTATGGAAGAGGAAAAATGTAAAAATTCATATGAAAAATGATTTATTCAACTCTAAAATTAAAATAATGAAAGAGCAAACTATTTTAGGAATTCAAAAAATATGAGAGCATATTTATGCAAAGAACACTTTTTGAGTGTTCATCAAAAATTAACTATAGAAAAAATATTAAAACATCTGGGCATACAGGATGAGAAATACTGAAAGAAATAATCTACCACTTGGGCACCATGTAAATATCAAATCTTCAATTAAAAAACCAAACAAACTCTTGGTCTATGGCAACTGCAATATCAACAATTAAATTTAAAAAACACAATTAATAAAACACATGTATAAATTCCATTGCCCTGACACAGATGCAAGAATAAAACTCCACATGAAGAAGGAAGGAAAACAAGGAACTGAATGAAAACAGATGTGGTGTTGTGTTCTGTTGTTGATTCTATGAAATATTTGATGTTAATATTGTGCTCCAGAGCATGTTCTAGAATAATAGATGTATTTATTTACCTTAGTCACTGGGGTAATTATCCAATTTTATGGAGTCATTTAAAATCTACAAGTATTGATAACATGGAAGTCTTTTCTGACCTTTTTTTTTTTTGGATATGGCTAACAGAGCTTTTCATTATTTAACATCAATTTTTTATTCCAGTTTGAAAATACTAAAATAATCTTTTATGCATAAGTATGGATGATTTTTTTAATAGTCTAGAATATTCTATAAAGGTATTACCCAAATATGACCTGTCTGGTAATAGGAGTAAATTTTCTTAACATATTTTGCAAATTATCCATTTCATAGATTTTATAATTTTTAAAAATGCACACTGTTCATTGCTGGAGATAAGATGCTAAAGCATTTCACTGTAATGACTCCTTTCTTTTGTGACTTGATATGTAAAAAAAAAAGTTGGCTTTAAAAATGTAATCTCTCTTAGCATTCTTTCTTTTAATTAAAAAATCCCCAGAACTCCAACAAAATCTGTCACTGGATGGATTGGTTGTTTAGGGACATTTATTTTTCCTGGTATCTGGTTTTCTTCTGGTAGGGAAGGAAATAAGAGATCTGACGAAGTAACTTGATGGATGTAATGAAAACACAACACCTACAAGTGATTAAATGAAATCTTATTTCATGCAAGTAACAAAGGATTAGAAAGCCGATTTCTCTTTTATAAAAGGTTATGTTAAAGGTTATTCTATTTCTTCAAAGTCATTCTGAATTCTGCTTGATTTACTCTTAGAACTCTGTGCTGCACATGATCTTAACCTTAAAATTTCCATTACTTTCCACATTCTAGTGTAGCAAGTTCTCCATAAACAAAGGTCAAATTCCTCTCATTTATTGTGGTATAATTGTGGGAAAATAATGTTGAAATTAGTGGAATTACTTTGTAAACCAAGCTTTTAGACGGAATATGAGAATAATTAGAATTAATTTGCATCTAGACAATGTTTCATAATACTTCATATGTTTGTATCTGCTTTATTGTCAAAATCAATTTTGCTGGCATTTAATCTCAGGCATTTTATTATTTATTTTTAGACCATAGTTTTCACTGTAAAATGTGACAAGAGCATGTGCCTTCCCCAAGGATGACAATTTAAAGAATATCCTATCCTTTTTTATGTCCAAAACTTGAAGAAGCAGCAGTTTTCTTTAACTGATCTAATTGGATTGTACTAATTGGATCAATAAGGCTTGAAGGGTTCACACATTAAACTTGTGCATTTATGTTAAATCTTCTGTTGTTATTTGTCTTCAGTTAAGGGCAATGGCTGCTCTTAAAGCTCACAACACTATCTTGTGGAAAAAACATTTGTAAACAGAGGTGCTAAACCCTGGTAGTGCTACAGCAGCAACTGCAAACATGTCTGAATTTTGTGTACCCCTTTTGATCTAATAGTATCATGTAATTCAGAACTGTATATACAATTAAATGTCACATATGCAGAGAACCTGTAATATCCTGATCTCAGAGGAAAACCATTATGTGATAAAAAGGTCTGTGTAAATAAATATAGATGACACAGAGTATGCTGGTGAAATGCATAGTTTGCAAACTGATACTTCAAGGACTGAAGCAATCCATCACAACTTTTAATCAACAAAGGGATTATTTTATTAATTTGTCTCCTACTCTTTTTCTAATTCTTTCCCTTTAATTTTTCTTCACTCTTTTGCTCTTTCTTCTTAGGTACAAGCATTAACTTGGTCTTAAAAAATATACTTTGAGAAACTGAATTTATTTTCATTTAATTTAACCAAAGAAAGCTTGTTTTTTTGTTTTGAAATCAATATGTAATACCTTTCGGGAGATATTTGCATTCCAGGTTCCAAATAAAGTGGTGGATTTTTTGCATTATCAGTCCTTTTTTTCTTATAGTGCTGAAGATTGAATCCAGAGAACCTGCTAATTCTTATTGTTTAGCTCTTTCACCATGCTCAAAAATCTCCAAAGATGGCACTTATTGCTTCAAATGCTTCAAACACCTTTGCACAGATGAAATAAGTTTGCAGGCAATAAGAACAAATTTACTGTGGCAGTAAAGTTTCCCTGAAATTACTCTGAAACTGTGTTTTCATTTTTTAATAGTATCTTTCTTATGAGAAAGGCCGAGATACAAAAAAAACCCTGTTGGTAAACATATTGACAGTTTCTTAATTTATTTTCGAAGAAGATAAAATTATAGGGAAACGATGGAAAAAAATGCTACACACAATATATACAGAACATGTGAGGGTGAAAAATACAACTTAGGTTACTATAAAAAACCTATTACAAAATTTATGTATAGAGAAGAATTCATTGTGTCTGATATTTTGTCAGGAAACTTGCATATTTAAAGACAATAATCCTGTTTGCTGATTTGTTTATTTATTTATAAGCCATTTCAATGTGAAATGCACTGCTGGACAAAGAATTTTAATGCACAGTGGATATAACACCAGGCTTTTACACAGCATTATTTGCATACTTTATTTCCATTCTTTTTATGAACAGCATGCTATTGCATTTGTATGGAAGTGTAAGTTCATACATATTTAAACCAAATTCTCTTGGCAGGATAATATAGAAGTGTCGTTAATCTTATAAATTTCAGCAAGCAAATGACTTGTTTCCCACCTAACAATAGCCACTAACATGGCATCAGTACAAAATGTGTTTTACCTTGAATACTGCTGTAAAGTTATCATCTCAATCTTCTGAACTGGTACAGAACCCTGAAGATTGATGGAGAGAAATACTAGAAAAAAATTAAGAGGACAGTAGAAGTAGCATTCTGAGTGAACACTGTTGCTGTTCTGCTCAAATAGTGTGTTTGAACTCATGAATTCACTTAAATACTGACTCTCCTAGACAGGCATTTTGTAAGTGGCCAGAAGACAAATGATCAAGGTATTGTTTGAGCAACATCCTTTGAAAGCCCTTATTTCAATCTAGAGGGTAAGCACAAATTTTAGATAGCTCAATTAAAAAGAAAAAGCTCTTGACTTAAGACTTCAATGCCTCCATTGTTACTTACCCTGATCCTCACTTAGGTCTGGTGGATCAGACAGTCCAGTACTTCTCTGTCTGACTAGACAATACGTTAGCATGTGATACTGGCTGAGTGGCTTACCAGCAGTGAACAGATCTACTAATCTGGACTGATTCCAGTGCATCTCATCGTTGTGGGTCACTTTCTCTTGGTGGTACTGAAAGGGGATTTAGAAAAGAGAGTCACTCTTTCCTGCAGAAGAATTCAAAGGAAGTTTTCTATGTAAGGCAGAAATTCTTCAGGAACTGTTTTTGTGAATAGTCTGTTAATGAGATACTGCTAGAAAATAGTTTATGGTATACAATCTTCTTTGCTAGGTAAACAAGATTTCTATTTCAGCTACCTCAAGGGAGCAGCACCATCATCACCTGGGACCAAATTATACAAAAGTACAAAACTAAATTTTTAAGCTTTAACACTCAAGAGCAGATTTTTAAAAGAATCTCAAAGTAGTACCGCTTGTGTAGCTAAGGCTTCTAAATTCCAAGATCACATTTATTCTCAGCATCCTGTTACAGTGTGGGTTTTCCTGCTTCTAGTGTATGTGTTGTGCATCAGTTCTGCAACATAGCTAACTTTGCCTGTGGCTCAGAAAGCCTTAGACAGCTTCAGGTTTGTGACTGCAATATCATGCCTAGATGCTAATTCCAGCATCCACTAAATAATGCTTTGAAGACTCCCAATACCATTACTGGATATACCTATTTGTACGTGAGGCCAGAGGCCAGGGCTGGCTTTCTTGGACTTGAAGTTCAGTATGCCTTCATTTTCCTTAAGACATTAATAATTCCTTTCTTTTTTCCCTGATGGCAACTTAAATCTGAACAAACTTATTGAAGACAAGCTGTATGCCACTATCTCCCTCTAAACTAAATTTTTTTCATGACCTTTTACCTTTCTTTACTTTCTCTTTGAAAGCCCTTAGTTAATGTGAAATGTTAGAACTCAATTGGATGGCTACCATTCCTTTTAACAGGATGCTCAATGTAAGCACACAGAGACACACTTCTGTCCACTCTTGACTGCTTTGTAAGTTTATAAAGATGTTTATAAGTGTTTTGGAAACATTCTACTCCAATGCTGTCGAAGACACTGTAGTTCTATGTGGTACTATGGGCACAGGTTAAACGAACTAAGAATCTCTTTTGTCTTGTCTCTGGCTCATGGGATTGAAAAAAAATGGAAACCGTAAAGCTTCTGCAAGATTGGGGGAAAAAAAGAAAAGAATCAATATACTTCATAAAGTCCCACAGTGCTTTGTGGAAATCACTGTTGACATTGCTGCAGATCTTCCTCTGTCCCTGGCCTGCTGTATCACTCACTTGCACAGTTTGTCCTTTTCAGTATTTTACCAGCTCTAGAGGTATACCAGGTTTTGGTTAAAAAGCAGAGTTCTTCTGCTCTTGCTCTTTATATATCCTATTTATACAGTAAGCTTATCCTATTTACTTATATATTGGTTTTGACTGTTAACTCAAAAGTTTAGATGTATTGAAGGGCATTTCTATCTTAAAGCCACATCTTGGAACATCTTAAATTACTTCTAGTGATTTAACCATGAGTTGATGCCTAACATTCCAATGAATCTTATAAATCTAGTTGGTTATGGCCAGCCAGCGCTAATTTGAAGCTAGTGTACTGTTACAAAAGGTATTAGAATCTGCTAAAACAGTAAGCTCTGGAGAGTTACTTGTTCTCATAAAATAGTACTTTACTTTTGCATACAAATTGAATTGTGTTTTGTTTTAAAAGTAGAGACAACTTACTTACCCTGAGGATATGTTTTATTATCATGTGAAATATAGAATGCTATTTTGCTTCAGGACATAAAAGCAATTTTCCTCTGAATCCCTCTAGAAACTACTGCATCAGCTTACCTAGTTATCTAACATCTGTGAGAACTGTCTTTCAATAAGTGTTCTTCAGTGTTATTAATTTGTGCAAAATGTGTACAAACAAAATATTTAATAAAAAGGTGATTTTGTATTTCTTCTAAAGTTAAATAAGACTAAATTTTAGTTGTTATGAGCAGATCTTACCACACTGTATCTACAGTTATAAAATCTTGTGGTGGGTTAGCCCTGGGCAAAAATACAGGGGAGAAAATAGGAAGAACAGGAAACAAGCTTATGGCTCAAAGAAAGACAGGGAAATTGCTTATCAATTACCATTATCAGCAAGAGAGTCTTTACTAGGGAAAAATTAACTGATTGCCAGTCAAAAATAAAAATGTAATTATTAGATCAGGTAGAGGGAAATAAAAGAGGAAACATTAAAGCAACACCATTGGTACCCTTTTTTCCAGGCTTAGCCTCACTCCCAGCTCCTCTGCCTGCATGTACCATCCTCATCTTGTCCCTGCAGCATCACTGGGAGAGGGAGCTGGCCATGTGCAGCATGGGGCAGCCCTGGCTTCTCCTCACAGAGGCTGCCCCACAGCCCCCATTGCAAGGACTGGGGCACCTGCATTCTAATTTAAAAATAAAATCGGTAACTGTAGAAGCTGTGCTGAAATACAAATGTCTTTCACCATAATGCCTTCCAGCCTTTAAGCTTATTTTATCCTAAATGTTTGCTGTCTTCTGTGAAAAGTCCTTCAGACACTTGAAAGGATCCCCAAAAAATCTTTTCTGATCTCCCAAGTTTCTATCAGTTTCAAGGTCCATATGGACTGTAACCAATCAGAGCTCAATGCCTAATGGTGTTAATGGTAATTCATTTCTTCTTTTAATTAAACACAGATGTAGATCTGAAATTTAAGAAAATAGGAAAAGCTGTATTCCCATGCCAAACTCATAATTTCCTTTTTCTGCCACACTGCAGGGTCATTGACAGTACCCCAGAGTCTTCCAGAGATGCACATTAATTACCCGTTCTCTAATTACCAGGGTATCGGGATAACTGTTCAACTGTTCATTAAACTTTCTTCTTTCAAAGCTCCAGAGACATGGGCAACAAGCTCACGACTTGGCAATTTTAATTGAACTCTATTAACTCATAAAATTGTACAAAAACCTCCAGTTATCAATAAAGAATCCTTTTTCATTTTGTCCACTAAGCCCGCAACATACAAATGATCATTTTGGTGCAGTCTATTTGGACATCTAACAATACAGCTGTTCACAGTGCTAATTATTGGGAATACATCAACAGGATTATGGAAGAGTCCAGGCTGTTAAATTACCAGTAGAATTCCCCATTGAAGACATATATGGAGGCAGTTAGTTAAATAAGCAAATCTAAATAGGATGATTACCTAAAAAGTTAAAATATTAACATGAGGAGGCCTGTGTAAATGAATAGAGATGCTAACAAGTTAAAAACACATTAAACTGTTCTGTGATATGTATAATTCCAGGATGTAAAGTGAAATTTGACTATCTTAGAACATTTTTTTCCCAACGTCATTCATTATTTGACTGAAGGAAGGGTTATGATATGAATGAATCAGTCACAAAAAATGATGTCTTACTTTTGAATGTTAGTATTTTTCTTGTGTCTGCCACACCTTTGATTTTTAAGGTTTATTTGTTTTAAAAATGTCACAGTAACCATCTCCTGTTTTTAAGACACCTGAGAGACGTCACGATGACTCTCATTTGCCCTGACTTTGATTTCACATTGCAGCTTCAAAGTCTATCTTTTCTTCTATTGGCATAGGAACAATTTCTATACCTTAATACAGTTTGCAATACTTGATAAATATGAGTTCATTTTCTGTGGTTTGTAATCTACATGTTGTTTTCCAGGAGTCAGAATCTGGTGGATTCTTGGTATTCCTAAGCAAATTCCCAGTCTTACTTTAAGTAATCACATCTCTTCAAAGCCCTTCTCAATATATTCAGCAGGATTAATTATCTACCTAAGCAACTTTTCAGAACAGAAACAATTAAGATGTGGTGTTATTATTACAGACATATCCAACAGCCCACAAAATATTCCACTTACTCCTATTTGCTCTATTATCTATACCAGAATAGTCAGTGAGCATTTTCTTGTACTTAGCTGATCTATTAGTATATTTTTAAAGTTCTATACAATTCCACACAAAGAAAATTTAGGATAAGTACTCTTGATTCACACAATAAAGGTAAATAGTTTGAAATACATGTAAGTCTTTAAAGTAAAATTAACTGTAGAATGCTTGTCATTAAAATAGATAACACATTTTTGTCAAATTATTATAAGTGGTTGGCTAGAACTTACTTTTGTAATAAGTTTAATGCTAAGCCATATAAAAACTACACTTTACAACAGGTATTAAGGCCAGTTTTTCATTAAGGAACAGTTTTTGCAGTTTATAAAAATTAGGTCTCTATAGAAATCCTTATCAAATATGTTAATTACCATTTTAAAAATATGTAGAAAATATAAAGGGAGGTTCTTCTCCTTGCAGTGTATTTCTGGATGCTGGACCACCACGTTGTATCAAATGAGATTCAGCTGAACAGTTGCTTTGTGGTAATCACTAAACAGATTGACTCCATATAGATGATTCTGCTTAAATAAGCATGTGACACTTACTGCAATTAATCAGAAAAAAAGAGAAGACAACATTTGTTGATTGATCCTGTCTAAATTAATCCAGAAGAACCTCATCTATCTTTTGCACTTTGAAACAGTAAAAGAAATATGCCAGGAAATTGCTCAATCTTTTCTCTGATCTGTAACATTAACTGTTTCTTGATTCAGTTTTTTTTCCTTAATCAGTTAAATCAGGATTACACTTGATTACAGATTACACTTAAGTGTAATCATGCTGCCTTTATTAAACATTTCCCTGATTTGGTTATTTGAGTACTAAGATAGCTACAAATCTTTCCCATCAGAATGAATTTCTGTCACCCCTCATGGTAAACAAAAGTAAAAAATCAGGAAATTAATTACACATAGTTAATGCCTTAAGTGGGATGTTGGATCACTGAGAGAACAAAACCAGGAGAAAAAAAATCTTTGTAACAGTCAAAATGCTGAGATTAAAAAAAATAGCAAATAAAATTACATGCATTGCCAGGCACAGGTACAAAAATAGTGTCTAGGTCTGTTAGAGCATGATGCTCATAACACCAAGATTTTAGGTTTGATCCCCATATGGGCTATTCACTTAAGAGCTCGATCTGATGATTCTTTTGGGTCCCTTCCAACTCAGAATATTCTGTGATTTACTCTCCAAACTCCGGGCACTATTCAAGAGTTTCTGTGGAAGATTACTGCAGAGGTGCAGAATGGATTTTGAGTTCTGTGCTGTCTTTTGGGCAAGGCTGAATCCACCCAAGGCCTTGAGAGTGCCAGCTGCTAGCTCACCCCACATCCCTGCAGCACCTCTGGAGCAGGGCTGGTCCTGCCTGTGTCTCCCCACAGGGCCTGCTTGCCAGGGTGACCCTGGGGCACAGCTGTCATCAAGGAATGCATCCCCTGCAGGGAAAATATGGAAACTCTGTCCCATGAGAGACAATGTAAAATGAATGTAAAGTTTATCCATCGGTAATTTGAAGTAAAAAATTAAAATAAGTTTTATAACCTACTGTCCAGAACCTGATTTCTGTGTCTAGTCTACCTATGTGATAGGCAGTGCCTTAATTCTGTTTTAATAGGGGTGCCACTGAGCACAGCAAATTTGAAAGATGTTTTATCCTAAAATTAGGAGGGAATAGAGAGATGACAAGAAGGAAGCAAAGAACCTATTTAATATCTTATATTTCCAATTAATGATGCAGAGGACTATGTCATACCATGATACCTGTTTTGATGTGAAAATCATTTTAGTGGGATATTTAGATGATCTATTCTTTATTATTCTTATTCAATTATATCTGTATATATCACTATATATTAACATCCTGGTCAAGGACTTAATTTACATTTAATTAGTTTCTCTGTAAAATTATTTCTGCTTTTGAAATTATGCATTTGTACATTACAGAACAATCAAATTATCAGCCTCACTGCCAAAGATCAATTTGGAACTCTGAGAAGTGTGATGAAGTATGTTTTCCATCATTAAAATTATCTGCAAATTCTTCAGCACTGTCAAAATGCCTATGGCTGTTATTTAATTTGTTTATGACTAACAGGAGTAAATGGGATTGTGTAATGAAATGGAATTTTCAAGAAAGTTTATCTTTCCATGAGTGGAGTGCTCACCGGAAGTCAAAGAAATCACCGGAATAAGTGGGTCTATATTTTATAGGTCCTTGCTTCCTTAAAATGTGTAGTCTTAAGATAGGCATAAAAATGTTACATGGGTTCTCATTAAACCTGAAGGATTCAAACATCAGTGAAATTTACAATTACTGCACTGGCACGTGAAACAGAATATTATGAGAAAGGAAAGTCTAAGCTTAATTCTGTTTCCTGATTCTTTATTCTCATGAGAACAGTCTTGAAGATGGCAATCTGAGAATGACACAGATTGCCAAAATAAGCCAGATAAGCAAGTGGTTCCCTCACATGAGGGAACACAAATACCAAAGCAAAGCTCAGTGAAATTCTACAATGACTTTTTCACATACCTAATTCTACCCAAAGTGCTAAGAAGTTTTAACTGTTAAAAATATTACCATAGTGTCCTCTTCTCTGTGGGACAATACGAGAGGTTCTCTGTTCTACACAATTTTGTGATTTTTTTAGAGAGCTAGAATGCAAAAAGGTGATATTGGAAATCTGTTGCCAATACAGCTGTGTAAGGTTAAGTACATCTTCCTGCCCAAAGGAACAGTTAATATTGCTTTTAATAGGCATATTCTGAGTTTCTGAATTCTAAGTGCAAAACACGAACTGTTAATAACTAGCAAGTTTATACTAACTGTAAAATGAATTAAATGCAAAACTCACATTTCCTTGGAAAAGAAAATGTTAAAAGAAAAAAACCCACTTTCCACTGCCATTTTTTGGAGTAGTGGCATATATAGGGCAAACCACTATATTAAACCTCAGATCTTTCTATGACAGCAACTTATATCATTTATAGTTACTCATGTTTGTGGCCTAGAAATGTGTTATGTTTGTGTTCCTATTTGATTAAAAAAAAAAAAAAAAAAAAAAGAAAAAAGAAAAATCACTAAGCTTTAGTCCTGTTTTGGGCTTGCATAGTGGGAGAGTGTGAATGTTGTGAATTGACCCTGAGCAGCAGTTAAGCACTCAGCCACTTGCTCACTCCCCACTTTACTCCCACTAGAAGCACAGAGAACAGGAAAAACAAAAGTGTGAAATCTGTGGGTTCGGGAAAAGACAGCTTAATAGGTGGAGGAGAGAGGAAAAACAAAAGTAATGCAGACAGTCACATGCCACCTCCAGCAATCAGACCAATGCTCAGCTAATCTCCAGACAGCAGCAACCTTGAAAGCCAAAAAGTCCTCACCTTCTTCCTCGGCCCCTCGTTTTTAAGGTTGAGCAGGATGCTACATGGTATGGAATATCCTTTTAACTAGAGTCAGCTGTGCCAGCTATGTTGCCTCTCAGCTTCTTGTCCACTCTCAGTATTCTCCCTGCAAGTCAGGGAGGTTGGAGAAAAGAGAAAGCATGATGCTGGTGCAGCCACTCTTCAGCCACAGTGTTGTCAGCTGTGGGTTGACCACAAATCCAAAGTACATCACCTTTTGGACAGCTATGAAGCGGTACCCAGCCAAATCCCTTATCATGATTTTGGAGTTTTAAATCAGCTGCTGCTGTCAACAAATGTGAAGTCTGAAAAATAAATCTTAATAAACAAAAGCTACTCTTCTGAAGATTTTTCTTGGGCTGGTCCAACTGCTTTACCAAACAATAATAAAGTAATACAGACCAGGGATCTTTACAATGCATGGTCCAACTTCCAGAGAATTCCAATTCTAACACAAAGACTTACTGTCATTTTACAAAAAACAAAACAAAATAAAAACAACAACAAAACCCAAAAAGCCCCCAAAAAATCCAAAACAAACAAACAAACAAAATTTTCCAGTCTGTCCTGACATTAGCACCTCTTGAAAGTTACACTTCAGTGAAAATACCTGGCCTTCCTTCCACTGGTCTTTGGCTATCCCAGTAGAGAATGATATATAACTGTGCAAGCTCAGTCAAAAAGGAGTATCAAGTTTGTAAAATTCAGTGTATTTTAGGAAATAAGGTACATTTCAGGATCTTTTCCTGATAGTCAGTTATGTACTAAATAGAATTTCCTATGAGCAGAAATAAAATGAGTGGTTTCGTTTTCAACTCAGTATTTTAATTATGTTTGCATTAAAGCAGGCTAGAAGGTGTTTAAACAGTCTCTGTAGAAGGTTCTTTTAAGTAATAGTTTTGAGCCAGATGGCTGTCAACCACAGTAAGGTAAAAATGCCAAATATAAGAACAAAGTTTATTTTGAAATAAATTTTACAGTTTGGTGAAGAGAGTTTACACTTGTGTGAACTTCATGAGAGTTGAATTTGTTGCTAGCAGTTTGTAGGTGGGGGAAGGAAATGTGCAAAATTTTGTTTTCTGCATTTCTACACTTCTGCTAAACTGACACCTCAGTGGGGACTGAATGTCTTTGTCTCATTTAAAAACAAAAGCTTAACTCTGAGAGACAGCTCCTGACTCCATTGAGATCAGAGGTTTGGGAGTCAGGAGCTCAGTATATGCCCACAAACCTTAGACTGCTGATAGGAAAACGTGCCTCAGATTCTTTTATCTTCTGTGAAGAAATTATTTATGCTCAGGATATCTGTACCAATACCCAAGCACTTACAAATAAATTGATGCTGGAATTCTTCTCTGGTATTTAGGATTTCTTTCAGTGTAGCTGAACTGAATGGAGGGTATGAGGAAGAAAATAAATGATTTTACAAGATTTATCTTTCAATTGATAGGCACTGGTGGTTATACATTTAGGTCATGCATGTCTTGTGGCAGTAGCATGGCCCCACTTTTTTATTTTCTTTGCCTTTTTGTTGGTTGGTCAGATATTTGGAATAGGATTATTTTCTGCAACATTTTACTCCTTAATGTAAATCATGCCATCAAAATGGAATAAAAATACTTATTTTGTTAAAAATATATGGATTTTTAATGCAAATGAATGGATTTTAATGCAAATAGCCTGAATTTTTGGGAAAAAAAAAAAAAAAAAAACAAAGCAAAGCAAAAAAACCCCTAAAACCCCAATAACAACAAAACAGAATAGGATTTTGTCCATAATCTCGGGTAGCAAGTTTCTAACTTCTGAGCTTTATATGTCTTTCAGAAACATATTTGGACTTAATTTGAAGGTTTTTGAGTGATGGAAAATAGAGCATATCACTTACTAGAAGGTTTCTCATGGATAATTATCTTTTCTGTAAAAAATCATGCCTTATTTACACTGAAAATGTATCTAATTTCAGCTGCAGTCACTGGATATTGTTATGCCTTTGTTTAGTAGATAAAAACCCTTGCCTTTGAAAAGTTAAGTAAATAGAGCTTTTTGAATCTCAAACCACAGACTTTGAAACAGCCTTATGAGGTTTGTCTGAACATTTTCCAGTTTTTTGAAAACTTTTTGGAGGGTTAGGCAGTCAAATAATCTTTCCAGTGTTGCATTCAGAAGACATATTATCTTCATATTTTTCATATGCATGCAAACTGCAAAATATGCCTTCTGATGGGATTTGTTTGGATTTCTGTTAATTTTCATGTGGCTAATGTTTAGACTGTGGGTTTGAGTGTTGAGATGCAGTGTTTCACCAACAGTTTGAATTTGAATTACAATAAACCAAGGCACTAATAAGAAAGTCAGAGTTAACTTGGGCAACCTAAGCAAACTCTGGTTAATTAAATATCTGCAAACCTATTAGCTCTAGTTTTTCTTCTCATCTAGGTCAGGGTCATCATAGTTTCTAAGAGCAGAAAGCTGTGGATTTTACCACATGAAATGCATATTTTTTCTTCTAGTGAAGACAGATCTTCTAGAATTTATTTCAACCAGTAATGGCACAGTAATTACATACATTTCCTTATATGCATTAGCTGCAGTAGTCTGCAGGGTGAAGGGGTGGGCAGAAGGTGGGAAATAGTCTTCCAATAGTTCATTTGGTCACTCAAATAAAGGTAGAACAACCTATTTGCAGAGGGAAAATAACATTTTCCCTGCCCTGAATGTTAACAACATAGGAAAATCTCTCTCCTTTGTAACATAACATTGAGTATAACAGATGGTTGTCTCTGTCTGCTTCCTGTTTCTCATTTGAATCCTCAACAGCCAGCAGAATAGGCAGCTTGCTGGGCCAGTGGATGAATCTTCTAGGTCAGCCAAATGAGGTGTGTTCTCATTCTTTGCTATTTTCTGGTTTGGTTTTTGTTTGTTTGAGTGTTTGGTTGGTCTTTGTGGGTTTTTGTTTTGTTTTTGATTTTGTTTTTGTTTTGGTTTTGGTTTGTTTTTTTTTTAAATTATTATTAGCTTTTAATCAAGTAATTTTCTTTACCTACTTTCAATGATTTATATTTCTTTAATATGATGCTTCCATACCAGCCAAATAACTTACAAAAACACAGTACAGCCAAGTGCGAAGAGAAGTGAATTGAAGCTGCAGTGCATACTTTTGGGAACTGGGAAATAGCATAGAAGAGACAGATGCAGGCAGATGGCCAGCCAGTTTGCTGTCCAGGAGAGTGCTGCACAATTCCAGCTGGGAGTTTCTGCTTCAAGCAGATAGGACCCAGCACACGGAGTATGAGGTCTCTCTGAATGTTCATTTTCATTTAAAAGAATATCCTTCAGCTGGGGGTTGCATGGGATTGTATAGCCTTTTTACAATTTCTTTGCTGGGTGGAAAGGGGTTGGAAATACAAAATCAAATGTGACTTCTTGAATGTGATATTTTGTCAATGGAATTTTAGCAAACATATTTCTGCTTTTACTTTTGAGAAGGAAAATGAGAAAAAAATGATATGCTATATTTTCTGCAAGCAATCTGATGTTGATTAACCCATTTCTCCTGATTATGTTTTTCCCTTTTTAATTTAATGTAGAAATGCATGGGCAGAGGGGGTTGCACTTCCAAACAATGTGTATGGCTTTTAACAAAAACTGCAGCTAAATCACATGATTTTTAAAAAGAGATACTTAATTTACCAGGTCTGTGGTTTGAACTGTCTTCATAGATGAGAAATTTTTAATTAATCAAGTGTTTGTATTTTAGAACATGCCCTTTTCACTTGACATTATGATTATCTTTTCCAGGAGTTCACAGGGTTTCATAAGAAAATCTATAACATTGTCCCTCAAACAGTTCTTGTTCCACCTCTCTGCTGCTTTTAATGTAAACAAAGCTTGGTCGATCAGGAAGACAGGAACACTTCCCTGGAGCATGGCCCCAGATTGCCAAATATTTGGCAAAAGATACAACTATATATGAAGAAGCAAGTGAATACTGCATTTGCATTTCTCAAAGAATCTCTCACTCTTACAAATCACTGGCAAAAATGCTCATTGCTTCTTTGGATGTAAAATCCATCAGCAAAACCACGGGTAGCACGCACCAGAGGCAATCCAGAGGGTTAGACGGCAGTCCACACTCCTGCTCCTTGGAGGCTGGACATTTCTAACTGTGGTAAGCAGGATGGCTTGTGCTACACCTGTGGCAGAAGAGTGCAGAGCACAGTGACTCATCTACAGTACATTTAGCAAGCCACCCTTTCAGCTTCTCTGAGGGCTGGAAGCAGTCCTCAGCTGATATTCTTTCCCTTGCTGGAGGACCTAACATAAAGCAGATTGTTATAGAGAACCCAGCCTGCTTCATTCAGTGAAGTACCCTAATGAATCAGTGATTGAAGAGCTATATAGCATACTTCTTTCCTTGTTCTGAAGTGTGATGTGATGCAGCTATGAGCCATTTTACTGGTAGAAATCTGAAACTGGTTGAATAATAAACAAAAAATAATGTACAAAGTGACCATACAGAAAGTTCCTAATTTTTTTCAATAAATTTTAAAAATAGGAATAATTCTATTTTTATTCAGAATCTAAAAGATGGCAGGTGGCTTTCAGGTAATTTACTGCCTGTTCTTTCTCCAGGAACATCTGTTAAAATTATAGCCACATTCAGTGCAATACTTAGCCCGAAAGCAATTAGAATTTCTGGCTTTAATGTGTAGCTTGCTAAACTCTATTTTGTCATTCAGGCTCATGCTGCAGTTCTCTATGGTTTTAAGTTCTGGAAGCAGTATTTCTTTGTGCTAGGCAGTGCATTTATTATGCTGGACTTCTGTTTACTCAATACTTCTACAGTTTTATAGACCAAAGCATAAGAGAAAAAATCAGCTCACTGCTGAAATTGGAATGTTATGTGAGAAATCAGGATTCCTTGGGTGGCTCAGAAAGAATTTGAATGGAGAAAAGCTTTAATCTTTTAACTACACAGTTGAGGTGGCAATGTGGGTATTGCAAAAAGAGAGAAAGCAAAACTTTTTGTGGGAACTAAAGAATGATGGTTTCCAGCAGCCTGTGAGACAGTCACAGACTGGTCTGTACACAAGTAAATGACAATGGAGGTTCTGGGATACATGTTGGTGATGCTGTGTAAGATGCTGGAGCAGCACTATGTGAACATTAAAGTAGACTGTCTATGATCTGGGGAATATGTAAGGGTTTGACATTCCCTCCTCATATGATAGAACATGATTTCCTTATGACAGCTGGAGATCAATAGGAAGCAGGAATCAAAGGCAAATCATCAGTTCCCCATGGGGAACATTTGGGCTGAGAGGTGTGTACAAGCATGAATTATGAGCACCACAACTCTTCCTTTTCTGATGTCAGTGATAATATATCAGAAGTCAGCTTATAGCTGAATTTATTTCTGCGTATGTGACTATCAGTTTGTGGCCCACATGATTAAAGTAGAGATGGCAAATGTCCAATGAGCCCTAGGGTTGATATGGGCTTTTCTGCTTTATTTTTTCATGATTCAGTATTGTATTTTGGGTAGAATGCATATTGAGACTGGCAAAGCAGCTGTGTTGTTGCACTTTCAATTTGAGAGAGAGGAAACCTCCCAGAGCCACGATCATCAAGAGGTAAGGATAATTTTGTTTGAAAAAAGTCAGAACAAATATATACACCTGAATTTCAGAAAAATAGTTGACCCTTCAGTATGTGAAGGACCTTCTGGACCTTGTCAGAATAGGCCTGGCAGCATTCACTGTAATAGGTTGCCCAGTTTTGTCATGAACTGTGGGTTTACTTGGTATGAGAGTAATGAGAAACATTGAGCCTAGGATGGTGAGAACTGGCTTGCTGTTACATCTTCACATTTAGAAGTTCAGAGTACTGTTGGTATTTGTTGTTTCACAAAGAAGGAATTCCATTCACAGACATTTTTTACAGCACTTTTGGGGTTATTAGGAGGTAAGCTGGCTCAGCTTTCAGTAGAAGATAAATCAGAACCAAAAGGGTAGATATCCCTTTGCTATCAGCTTACAGAGAGCTGTCTCAGTCAACTAAAATTAATGACATATATATAAACTAACTAAAGTAACCTAAATTCTAGGCAGGTCCAAGCACTTCTTAAGTACCAATGTCTCAGGACAAAGGATATCTAATAATTTTTTAATGTTCCACATATTTCTATTAATGCAATTAATGATTTTTAGTTGTGAGAAATTAATCCATCAGTGTTTTTTGGCACAGTTCTTTCAAAGAGGTGAGTTTTGTTTGCTGGATCAAGAAGAGCCAATGGGTTTATGAAGACTGAAGTTTTGTGAGTACTTCCTGAGTAAGAGAATTTAAAATAATAATTGTTAAAACATCCTGTACTGACTTTTTTTTTGTATTAGTGACTCAGACTGAAAGTGACAAGCTTGATCTGAAAATATACAGCTGCATGGAAGGAAAATGGATTATCTTTTAGTGTCTCTGGGAAAACACAGATTAGCTCCCAGAGGAAATGCACATGTGAAATAGTGGGAGGGTACTGGCATGGTACTGTGCAAATTCATGCTCAAGAACCAGACATTGTAGACCAGCTATTTAAGTAGAGTAGCTGAAGATCTATTAATCTTTACTTTTAGTTCCAAAAGGAAAGCAAGGTATGAAAATGTTAATATGCTTATTTTTTAAATCAGTTTCTGTTAATTTGATATTCTACACAGGTCAAACACATACAAAAATTTTTGTGGTATACTTTCTTCAGAGAATAAGCCCTTCCCTCTCTTTTAGTAGAACATAAAAGGAGGCCTTTTTTTTCTTGTTAGAAATATTTTCCGTATGATACATTATTCTGAACACAACAAAGATGGGCATCAATTTTAAAGCATGCTTATAGATTTGTTGTGTTAGGATCTGCATAAATAAATAACAAGAGTCCTCTGTCTCTGAACTGCAAATTTCAAATGACCGCAGAAAATCACATTTGTTTCTGATTAAATGTAAGTTAATAAATTATTCCATATATAAATAAACCAGTTATTATGTCTAATGAAATATTAAAAGTACATTGCCAATACTGCTCTTGCATACTTTGACAAGAAATGGCATTGTGACTTTAGCCATTCAGCTGAAGAAATGAGCAAGTCCTTGGTGTTTTTGCTCTAATTCTCATTCAAGGAAGACCATTAATGATTTTCTTTTATCTTTTTTTTTCTTTCCTTACTCTCCCCCTCCCAATAATTTGATTAATCATTTAAGTTACATGTTTCTACTTGGCAACCTCTGGATTCAAAGGTTCTAACTCAGCAATATGTCAAAAGGAGTGACACTGCAAAGGCTGGAGTAAGCTTTGACATGACACTAAATGAGGAACTTTATCTCTTGAGACATCTGGGTGGATTAGATTAAATGAACTTTAAGAGGAACTTTAGAGCTATGAGCATAACCCACACAATCCATAAATATTGAATATATCTGCAAATGTGCACTGTCTAGCACTACTGTGTGGTTTCAATTTTATATTAATTCTCTCTAAGAACTGCCCCATGTCCTTATAAACATGCACAAATTAAATGAATCAGCAAAGAAGTAAAACAGAAAGGCTTTCACAAAGTGTGGAGAAATTCTAAAGGTAGCTTCATGTTATGTTTTCTGCAAAGTCCACCAGGGATTTTGAAAATTAGTCCTACCATAAATTGTAAGAGTTTTTATGCAGATAAATTCTCTTGTACAGAGAGGGTAGAAGTTTCAATTGAAGGTATGGTCTTAAAAATTCCCTTCCCTGAGCAGATCACCCATACGTGGCTTAATGTGTGGTTGGAGCAGTATTGAACAGGAAGAATTCAGTTTTCTCTTCTGGTCTTTCTGTGCTTTGTACACAGTGTGGATCTGAGACACTTTGGCTTGGGGATCTACTGAATATCTCTGTGATTGATCTGAATTTGACTTTGCTTTTTGAAATAGAGTGTTGTTTTATTTTTTCATGTCAAACATTTCTTTTTTTCCTTTATAAGTCAGACTTTTTGGTGAAAGGGTGGGGCAGCCTCTTCTGTGGCATGCTAGAAGCAAACACAAATGTTGCATAGGTGTGAATTGTGGACAGTGCAAGTTGTGAAGAGGTGTGAATTTGAGTGTGTAGGGATTTTTCTACAGCTCCCTTTTGTTAATAACCTTGTAACTTCTACAGCTTAGCATTAAAATAAAATTTTGCTTTTTTTTTTTTTTTGTGTAGCTAATATTTTGTGTGTGACAGAATTTGGATGTTCCCACACGAGGAACGAATTCCATATGAATTTACCACACCTAGCTTCACTAACATAAATACCAGGCCTTAGTTTGAGATACTGGTCTCAGCTCTCCTTCTAACTAAGGAATGACAAGAATGGACAATTTTCCCATTTATTTTAAATACATTTTTAATGTGTGTGGGTGTGTACAGGTTGCTATAGATAATTAGCTGTGTTCCTGCTGCAGAGCAAGACTAGATGACTGGCTCAGACTACAGACTTGCTTTTAAAATGAATTAAGATGAATCCATTCTAGGTGCAAACCAAAGTTCACTAATTAACAGAGTTAGTTCCTTAAGGTCATGTTTCTTCCACATTCATAGAGATCAAAAGGTAGAACATTCTGATATGAAAATTTATAGACCCTGTGGATAGATTAAATTTTTGTGTAGGAAACTGGAGACATTGAAAGAGACCTAGAAAATTGACACTGTGGGCTGCATAATTTTTTGAATCATGCCTCAGCTAAGGCATGCCAAAGCCAAGAGTGCATATGTTAAATGTTGCTGTTGCTATTCCATATAATTCACTGACAAGATATTTAAAAAACAAAAATACCAGTGTTTTCTCTTTTCTACAACAGTGTATTACAATAACCATAGAAGGTAAAATACCACACAGCACCACTGTAGGATGTATCATACTGAGTTCTGACAGCAATAATTACTAATGACTTTTGCTTTCAGATTGCTGGTGAATGTTTGATCTTTCACATATCTTGGACATTTTGCTAATCTTATACAAAATCATCATCCATGATAAATATTATTTTGGCAGGAGGCATATTGCACTTTATTTTGTGAAGCTAAAAGCAAGTAATTGCATTGTTGTGAATGTAGAATATTTCCAGGGTCTAGGTTATATGCAAATAGTTTGTAAAGTTGAAGTTGCAGGTAAAATTGTCAAATGGTTTTTAGAATAATTAATTTATTACTATGCCAGAGAGGCTATTTTTGTAGAATCCTATATGTTATTTCCAGTTTATAGGTCTGATATGTATGTTGTAATTTTAACATCAAAAGCTGCCACTGAATATTGTTAAATTAAAATATTTGAAAGACAAAGAAAAAAGAAACAATCTTTCAGCAAATTATTTCTTTTGACTAAGAACATTTTAGAGACAGATGAATAATGTCACTAACACAACATTGTTTTTATGATCTTAATTTCATTGGATATTTATATAGATGAGAACATGATGACTGACAAATGGAATTGTAAACTTCTTCCTGAGACACATAGTCAGTTGAACTTTCTTCAGGAAGAAGAAATGCAGGTTTCCTTTCAAATAAAATAATAAATCTGTGTTTATTTTGGAGGTGTAAACTGCATTATACACCTTTTTAGGGGAAGGCAGTGGTCTCAGTGGGATTACTTAAAGAAAAGAATATTGTTTAATATGTGTAAGAGTCGTGTATTCCAATGTTCAACATTTTTGTTCATTTTCTGATTGAGGAAAGTAATTCTTGGGAGATTCCAAAATGTTTTGAAGATCTGCTTGACTTATGAGCGTAAATTGTGATATTTTGGAGGATCCAATTCTCTTGCCATTTTTACCCAATCACTTCTGTTTGCATAGCCACCTCTTCCTTTCTTTAATGAAAAAACCACCATGCAATTGTTTTTTCCTAAGTAATTGAAAAGTCAACAATCAATATTTTATTACAAATATAATAAACTGTCAGTAACTCATGCCAGCTCAGGGATCTGCCATGAAGATCAGTAGCTTCTGCCATACAGCAGGAGCAGTATCTGCTGAGCCCTGTTGGTTTCATTCTGTACCAGCCTTTGAGGCATATTGCTTATTGCCATCAAGGTTTCAAAATTTGTTTTTATATAGCCTAGTCTTTCTCTTGGGGGAATCTAAAGCAGCCTTCAACGACATCCAATTATAGACAGATCATATAAAGGAAGTATTCATCTAAATATAACCTGATCTTGCTCTTGGGTAGTCTAAGGCAATCCTCAACCACATCCAATTATAGATGTATCACATGAAGAAAGTACTCATTTAAATATAGCTGACAGGTCCATAGATGACTAGAAAATGGCCATCTAATCTTACTCCTGAGATAGCACAGGCCATAGGATTTCATCATTGACCCTCTAGTCTGCAGAAAAAATGCCTTCTAGGAAGCAATCCAGACTTGATTTATAGGAATCAAAAATCTGTTGCTCCCTTCAGGCATGTTGGAAAACAGTTTAATTTTCTCTGTAATTTGCCTGTACGATATTTTAATTTGCTCACATTTATCAACTTTATATGAAACATATGCCTTCTGGGATAATATTTCTGGTGGATTTTTTTATAAGTAAGACATTACAATTGAAACAAAATTATTGTATCCTGTGATGGTTTCTTAAAATAGGCTGCAATATGCCCTGCATGGTAAACAGCAGAATGTTTTCTTTGTATCCTAGTGCCTAGATATGCAAAGCATACACAATTTAATAGTCTAATTAACTCATAGGGTGCTGTCATACATTCACTGGTGGAGGGATGTTAGCAGTGGTGTTTTAAGTTTTTGGGGTTTTTTTACAACATGTTAGTAACAGCCTCTTTTTCAAGTTTTCTAATATTTATATTTGCTTTGTAGAAAATCTCTGATCTGTTGCCTAGGTTTGTGGACAATAAATCATCATTGTTTGCTAGAAGTTCCAAAGACTGAGAGAAGCCATGTGTTACAGAGCAGGACAGCATAGGTCATTACAGAAATTCAGGTTCTGGCCATATAAGACCGATGACAGCCCTGTACATATTTCATCATTCAGATTTGTTGCATTCACTTTATTTTTATATTTAAGACCGTAATTGCAAACTTAGGCTACAGAGTGATTGCATGTACTTGTTAAGATGGCAGTGAACAGGAGAAATGTTAATTTTTTAGAGGCTGTTCTTTGCTTAACTTAATGCTTGGCAAATATTAAGGGGGTTTTTGGTTCATTTGTTTTTGTTTCTGTCATAGAAATGGAAAAGCAAATATTTTTGACACTGCAGGCTTAGTATCAGTAGAATATCAAGAGAGAATCTGTTACCTGAGGAAAGCTTAGGGAAGTTGGCTTTGTTTACTCTCCATATAAAATTTCAGTATGTAATTTAGAATTATTAAGGTGTTTTCAATTTGCTTCTTAAAACAGTGATAACCTGATATGGGAAAGGATAGGTCTCACGAGTTTCAAACTATTATGAAACTGAATTGGGAGCAATTTTAAACTCCCTTGGTAATCTTTCATACAGCCATAAGTATATCTTAAAGGATGCTTTCTATAATAAATCTCATAATATAGGTCTTATGCCTGTCTTAATATTATAACATCTGTGAGCAAAATATATGTGAGCTTGTAAAGGGATTCACATAAGAGATTGTCTTCAGAAATGAAGTCTGTAGTATGCAAATGTAATGCTTATAGCTGCAGTATTTGGTGCAAAGATTATGGGAAATCAACACTGAAGAAACCAAAAAATTGTCCTGATGCTCATACCATTGGTTGGCATAGGACTCAAGGGATGTTTAATGCATGACATTAGAAGCTATTAAAAAAAAAAAAATTCTTTTTTAATCTTTAATTCACTAGTCATGAAGTTGTTCTACTCTCAGGCTTACTTTCTCCAACTATAGAACTTCTAGTTTGAGGATTAGGTAGGCAATTTTTTTTTTTGAAAGTAGCATTTTGAAAGTATAGAGAGAAAAATACAAAGATATCTTGAAAAAAATTAAGCATAGAATCACCAGTCAAATTTATTACATTGCTTTATATATAGGGGTTGTACATAATGTAAGTACTGCTGCTTCAAAATGTTTTTATCCCTGTTTTGCTAAAGTGCCTCAAACCCCATTCTTTCAGCTCTGGAATATATCTTCATAAATTATGAAGTTGCTGCTATGGATTTATGCTACTTTAAAAAAAAAGTTACAATTTGGACACCAGTGAAATGAAGCCATTATTGTTAAACAGCGATCAATCCTTGGCCCATCATTGTTTGTTTTCCGAGGTGTTCAGGACCATTCAGACACTGCCACAATGCAGTGTGCCACCCTGGAAACAGCTGCCTAGTTAGAACAGTATCTTAAGAGCACAGCTTTATAGCATATTTTGCTTTTTCCCTTCACAATTTTAGTTGAGTTACTTTTCCACCCCTTCAGTATTTAGCTAGATGACAAATTAAATTGAACTATTTACCCAGACATCATTGCATCTGAAACCTGTACTACCTAGAAAAGAGTAGCTATTAGTGGTTGTTTTTAAATGTTATAGTTAGGACAGCATGTTTCAAACAAAGTCCAACATATTCTTAGAGCTATATGCTCCAAGGTAATGAAGGGCATAAGTTTAAAAGTAAAAGCTTGAGATTTAGTAAAAGATATTTGCATGCACAGAACTGAGCAGCTATGTTCTTACACTGACTGATTTATGGTGGCAGCACAGATGATAAAGTAGGATATAGTACTTTTAAATTTAAATTGGAATAGTAAGAAATGATACACAATACTTGTGTATCAAACAAAAACAAAAATCAACAATCAACAAAAGCTTATCATGTCATCAGCCAGCAAGTAAGAGGCTGTGATTTGGGCAGGCTTATCAGGCTGGTATTTGGGTGGGGTAGCCAAGGGTGCAGTACCTGTGAAACAAGCACACTACAGCATCCACCTCTTTGCTGGTGAAGCCCAAGCTAGACCAGCCAGTGAGGATAAGAGGGCCTGGAAACTGTTCAGGAGTGCTGGACAGAGAGCAGGGTCATGCTGGTATTTGAGGGATCCATAAAGTGCACGTGAGTGTGAGCTGGGTGTGCTGAGTTTGTGCTGCCAGCCCTGAGCTTCAGACTCTGCTGGCTGAGGAGGGGAGGGCACTTGGTGCCTGTGCTCATGTCCTGTTTGAAGGTGATGCTCAAGGCAGCCCCTTGTCTGTGGCAGCCTGTGTAGCTGTGCTGGGGTCCTCTGTGTGTCTGAGCTTGGAATACACACTCAGCATCGCTGCTGCTGGACTTGCAAAGGAGAAAGGAGCAGCTGCATCTGTTGACCAGGGATGGAAGTCTGTGGCTTTCTGGGCTGGACTCCAGAGGCCAGTGGGAAAAGTGTCTTATATAAATAACAACTCAAAGCTGCTGGAGGCAATGGCCATTTCTCAAATCCCTTAACAAAATGTAATCAGAATACTTATAACCAGCTCCCAAGTTTTCCTCAAACTTTTTTTTTTCCTTCACAAAAAGCAATTAAATTGATGAAAAAGCACATTAATCCCTAAAGATGTTAATCATTATATTTTTATACTATCATGCAGACATAAATATAATCTCTAAAGAGCTGTTAAAAAGGAAGTGGTTTTGATAAAAACAAAAATAGCAACTACAGAACACACCAGAAGAATCCCAGAAAACTTAATATTGTTGTGAATAAAAATCAAGGTCAAGTTTATCTGCAGCAAACCGAATTAATATTAATTAAAGATAAATTTTAATTCTATCTATTGGGGCTTTAGCTTTCCTAACACGACCCATGACTGCTCAGACAACTTCTCTGTATTCCATAGAGATGGGGTGGGAATTAGATGATCTTTGAGATCCCTTCCAAACCAAACCATTCTCTTACTCTGTGACTGCCCCCAGGCTACCTATCCTTGTTTCCATACTGCCTAGGCTTCCTCTCTCTGTTTCATTTGGTTGGGAGCTGCTTGTTCAATAGCTGAAATAATCTTGTGATGCTTTTCTCTTATAAAGATAGCATAATCTACTAAATAATTGCCACTTCCTACTCTACATACACAGTAAAAAGATGGGGGTGCTTTATCCAAATGTAAAATTGCACAACTGGTATGCTTGCTCTGCAATACTCAGGGTTCACATCATGTTCCATTGAAGACTGGAAGACTGCAGGTATCCCCTTTTTCCTTCTTCACACTGGGCAAAGAAATTATATCATGGGAATCTACTTTAGTAAATAATCAGTATTAATTTTCAAACATGTATGCTGCATAGATTAAATGCTTATTTTGCTATTCAGGCTACTTGGCTCTGTGCCAAACAAGAAGCAAAATTCTTTGGAAAGAGAAGGTAATTCACATTATATTAGCTATTAGTCATGATTTTAGGAAGCTACTATGAAAGATATGAGAAAATTTATATTACAGAAATTTGTAATATTTATTTTCACTAGCTTCCACGTTTGGCATACCATGCTCTAGCTTTCATAAGTGCCAGTAGCATTCTTTTCATATAATAAAAATCACAGAATGTCTTTTCTTTGGTGCACTTACTACCTTATGTGATTGTGTAGTCAGGTATTTACTGTGGATATCACTGTTCCTCTAAGGCTTGAATAAAGTGAATCTCAGAATGGCTGATGTTGGGAAGGGTGTCTGGATCCTCTGCTCAAGCTGGGTCACCCAGAGCTGCTTGTCCAGGATCATGTCTATCCTGTGTCACTTGCTCTGGTGACACTACCTTGGCAGGGGCTTTGGACTGCATTATCTCCAGAGGTCCCTTCCAACCCTAACTATTCTGTTATTCTGTGATTTGTTAATCTTAAATTTGGCAACTAATAGCTTGCTAGCCATTACCTTCATAATGGCCACTGCGTTATAAATTTTAACAGGTGCACCTCTGATCAAAACCTGCTTAGAGAATGTAATTATTGTCATGGAGAGAGAAGATTGAAGATTTGGCAAAAATTAATATTGGAGTTCTTTTTTCTAAACCATTCTAAGGTGATTTAGATGCCCTGGTGTGACTAAGTCAAGTAGTCCCTGAAGTCCAATATTCCAGCTATGAACTGACTGATGTGAAAATCTTGATGGTTGCATGTAAGAATATCTGAAGTATTTAGCAAGGCAAACATCTAGGGTAAAATAGCCCTATTAAGGCCCTCTCCTGAGCTATAGGAGCTAAAAGCTGTTGTGTGTTCTCTTATTCTTTTCTTTTCCAAGATTAAAAAAAAGGATCTCCTTAATCATCACGGTTATCTTACTCCACCCTATCTCTGGCAGGTATATATATATATATATATATATATATAAATAAAATATATCTGTGGTATATTTTTCCACAGAGACTTACAATTTTCTATCAGCTACTGCAATGAAGCAGAGTTTTAGTTGCATCTACATACCTCAGCAAAAAGGAAACAACAATAATTATGGAAGCTATCTACCATACAAGGTCAATTTTTACTGATGCTTCTATTTAGAATAATCAACTCTGCCTCTATATAATAAAATGAGGGCTAGTGAGCATCCAGAAATGAAGCACAACTATCATGTAAATGGTTTAGGACCTCATCCTGCATAAGTGTCATAAAAATTTATTGTTCATTGAAGTTAATAGGTACCGAGGTCATTCAGTGACACTTTGAAGCATGAGGGCCTTATTCCAAATTAATCTTTATTTTTGTTTTAACTTTAATATTACAGCACTTCAAAAAGAGCCCTAGTAACCATAACAACTACAATTTGCCACATATCAACAATTTTATTTCTGTGAGCATTTTAACAGCTTTGGCTTTTCAGTGGTTGAGCACATTTGATTTAATGCTCACTTCACATTCACCTGTGGGGTGAGAATAAGAACTAGTTTTCATCTGATACCCTAGATGTACAACTCCCAAATTCTTTGCTGGAATGTCAATAGTGACAATTATTGCTAACATGTTCAAAAGGATGATGAAATGCTTAGAAGGAGAATTTGAGAAAGTCAAGCAAAAGGACCAAAATCTGGTAACACAGTAGCGAGATAGGTTGATTTCACTAAAATCCAAGTTTTCATTAATATACAAGAGTAACTTAAAACTGTAGCTATATGGAATAATCTTTTAGTAATGAAAATATGTTTGAAACAATTTTTTTTTTTAAGATTTAAAAGAAGCTAATTTTAAAAAGTCAAAGAACATACAGAGGGAAAAATGAAATATGCACATTAGAATTAAGGACCAAAGATAATTAAGGAACAAAGACAAAATATTTGCAAATGCTGCAGAAGTTGTTTACAGACATGTTGTAAAATAGCTTTGAATAAATTATAGATAGAAATGTAATCAATGTTTAAAGTAGTTTTTAATGTCTATGTGGATGTTTACAGTATAGTGTATTTAGTATACATAAACATAATCTAGATTTAGTAAATATTTTATAGCATAAATAGCATAGATATTATGCATCTACTCTGAAATATGATAAAAGTAAAAATAAATTTAAAAGTCAACAAATATTGGTATTATAGAGTATAGTGAAAAAATGTTAGCTGGAAGAATGTAACTTAAAAAACCAAGTGATGTTTGAATACTGCTATTTAATATACACAAGGCTATAATAAGGAAGAAGGGAGAAAAGTTAATTCAGCTTTTGAAAATACACAAAAAACCAGAAAGTATTGCAGAGTTTTTAAGAAGCTAGATACTAATTTAGTTTGAAAAAGCCATTTAAAATATAGAAGCAGTATATATTATTATAAGAATATATCCTTAGAGGTGCTCAAAAAATAAGATTCAGTTCTCACCTTATCCTTCACTCTATGAGTAATAACAACAAATGATACCTATAATGAACTTACTTTTGGAAAAACTAGGAAAATTTTTTAAATTTGTGATTTTTCACATTATAGCTTATAATGGTTAGAACTATTGAGGTGGGGAGAGAATGGAAAGTAACTAATAGATAGAAAAAAAAAGAATACCTGAGGAAAAAATAAATTCTGTAAAAAATAAAAATGGAAAATATTTTTTGTCATTTTTATACATGCTTTTATCTTCTAGTATTGACCAAAGGACTTTAGTACAAGAGATAATTTGTAAACCAGAATAACAGCTTTTTAAGTACTTAAACGAAAAGTGACCTTAGTGTCATGATATGCTTGACTTCCCTGAAAAGGAAGACATAGAATACAGTGCCAATTGTCTTCTGGTCTAATGTATTTAAGGGTGATAGAATAAAGAGAATTTAAATAGATAGAGGCATTTGATTTTTTTTTTTTACCAATTAATTGACTGGAATAATTACCACTCAGCTTTCTTATGTGGTATCTTCTTTATATGTTCTTTAATCACACGGTTATATTCAGCTGGCTATGATTTCCTAAAAAGCAGCTCATAATATTAAAGTTCAGTTAATTAGAGAGAGAAGGTAATCAATCTTTCTAAGTTCAGCCTAAGGATATTCTTTGATTTTAAAGGATTGACTTCTTATCTGAATTTGACAATTGGATTATTGAAATTTATATTGACTTTTGTCAAACTGTTTAAATGTGTAGCTTATAATTTAACTTGTAGTTTCACCACCTTGTTAAAACCAATTTTCTAAGATGATTAAATAAACCCATTGCACGTTCTAACAATAATGAGCCCTGGCTTTGTGACAGGAAAGATGTAAGAATACTTCCTTCTGTGCTCAACTGAGTTCTAATTCCTGAAGCTTCTTGCCTCAGAAGCTTTGCCTCTTCTTTGGAGTTCCTACCTTCTACATCATTAGTACTTGATCTCTTATAATCTCTCACCACGGTTGTTTCCGCCATCTCCTATTGCTGTATCAATTTGCAGATCTAAAAGCTCAAAGGAAATAAGAATGATTGTGTCGCAGGAGAACCTCTAGATAGGGTGGAGGCTAGAATAGAAGAAATCAGTAATATAAAATTTGAAGTGGATTAGCTATAAAAGACAGATATAGTAGTGGATTGTGAATTCTTTTTCAAAGACTCCCATGGCACTTTCACAGCAGTCTCATGCTGATCATGTCCCCAGCCCTTCTGGTCCAGGCTGACCAGCACCATGGACTCGGGAAACAGGACGTTTACTCCAACTTCTCAGTATGCCTAAGTCCTGGCTGGTGGCCTGGACTGCTACACAGAGTTCTTGCACCCCTGGCCCAGCTTTCTGCAGCATCTTGGACACGGCCAGAGGGAAGTTTTTAACCATATATTACTTTTTAAAGTTGACAGCTGGCAGAAGCTAGCAATGTCAGGCCAGTTTCACTGACATTCTTTGAACTGGAGGTCAGTGAATGTTTTTTGTAATGACTTCTAACATGTTTTCCCATTCCAAATGTGAGTAGTTAGCAAAAGTTACATAGCAGAATTAATCTGTTCTTTAATTTATTTTCTAGCTTGTACTGGATTGGTTTAATGAGTCAGAACTGGTCAAATATAGTAGAGCTCACACATAGCTGGGGCTTTACTTTGTAATGTACAACTGTGCTACCTGATAATGCCAAATAATTAAAAATCTGAAGGGTTTTCCTGTTGTACAATTCTATATGGATTCTAGCTCATGCATCTGAGCTGCTTATATGCCAGCAGCTCTGGGAAAACCACCTCTGGGGCAGAGATTTAGTGACATGAATGGAAGTAGTCTTATGGGTTTTGAATATCATCTGCTATTTCAAGTTTTTGATGCAAATGTTGAGAGTCTCATTATCGAAGGGCAAAGACATGACTACATGTGTGGGAGGCTAAAATGATGCTTATGTCCTCCACTGAGAGCACTGTACTCTTATCTATCATTCATTTCTATGAACCTCATCACTGCTCACAGGCATGTGCATTCATATTCTACAGAGTGCAGAGTCCATAAAAATAGAAGAAAAAGATCTTCTAGTGAATAAATGATACCTTTTTTGAAAACCAGAATTTTCTTGCTTGCTGAGGAATTTAGATATTCCTGCATATTTTCCATACATTTGGTGGGGATTTTTTTCCTGCAGATGTAGCTCTGGTTAGGTAAACTGCCATAGTATTTAATCAGAAAACTTGGCTAGAAATGAAAAAAATACCCTTTTATCTAAAGAAAAGTAAGCGGATGAGGCTACTATACTATGATGTGATTAAATAGAATTTTAGTTCAGTTTGACTGTCATACCAGTCGAGCTTTCCTGCCTTTGCTTTTCACATATCTTTAGATTCTAGTGTTTGTTGCATCTGTCAGTCAGCCAATTAAATTCACATTGAGAGAAAACATTGTGAGGGAAGAAAGTGTCATTCTAATGAGCTCCTATTATTGTTTACATTCTTGTGCAATAAGTGAAATTTCAGCTATCAGAACCCGACAGCAGAAGGAAAGAATTCTTGTTAGGAAAAACTTAAGGTGAGACATTCTTTCTGAGATTCTGGGATTTATATTAATAGACTGAATTTAAAATGTCCTGTATGTTCATCCATAATTGCCAAATTTGTGTTATTTTTATTGACATTTTAAATTTATGTAGTCAAATCAGTATGTCTCCATCAAGGTGGATTGTTAAAAGTAAATTATGTGAACATTTTATGAATGAGAATTATTGTTTTAGTCTAGATCCAATATTTTTTAGGGTTTATATGGCCATATTTTCTTAGCAGGGGTGGCTTCTGTGAGAAGCTGCCAGAAGCTTCCTCCATACCTGTCAAGAGCCAATCCCTGACAGCTCCAAAGAGGGATGTGCCACTAGCCAAGGATGGGCCAATCAGAAATCGTGGTAATGACTGTGATAACATATTTAGGGAGAAGAAGAAAAAAGGTATTGTGCAGATATTATTGTGGCCAGAGAAGAGAGGAGTGAGAACATGTGAGGGGAACAGCTCTGCAGACACCCAGGTCAGTGCAGAAGGAGGGGCAGGAGCTGCTCCAGGCACTGGGGCTGAGGTTCCCCTGCAGCCCCTGGTGCAGCTCTTGGTGAGGCAGCCGTGCCCCTGCAGCCCATGGGGGAACACAGGGATGCTGAGATCCACCTGTATCCCATGGAGGAGCTCCATACTGGAGCAGGGGGATGCCTGAGAGAAGGCTGTGACCCTCAGGGAGGCCTGTGCTGGAGCAGGGTCCTGGCAGGGATCTGCAGACCCATGGGGAGAGGAGCCCATGCTGGAGCAGGTTTCCTTGGTAGGACTTGTGACCTCCTGGGGACCCATGCAACAAAAGCCTGTCCTTGAAAGATTGCACCCACGGCAAAGTGACCAACATTGCAGCAGTTGGTGGAGAACTGTCATCCATGAACTTCTCATGCTGAAGTCTCTTGTGAGAGAGAGCAAGTGAAGGACTCCTCTCCCTGAGTAGAGGGAGAAAAATGTAAAGAACTGACCATAACCCCCATTCCCTGTCTCCCTGTGCTGCTGAGAGGGAGGAGGCAGAGCTGGGAAGGAGGGAGGGTTAAGGGAATGCATTTTTAAGGTCTTATTTTTCTTCTCCTTATCCTGCTCTGATTTTGTTAGCATAAAATTCAAATAATATCTCTGATTCTAGCCTGTTTTCCCTGTGATGGTATTTGGAGAGTGATTTCTATTTTATTTAAATATTTATTCATATATTTAAAGATACTTATTTAAAATAAAAATATTTCTTTTTAAAAAAAAAGAAAAATTATTGACTTAAAAAAAATTTTGTTGCAAAATTAATGCCTGTATATGAAATTAATGCCTGTATATGAAAAACAGTGTGGCCAGGTAGACCACACCTGTGGAAAAGTGATTCTTCCCGTGCACGTGGCACTGGCGAGGCCACACCTCAAAACCTGTCCAGTTCTGGGCCCCTGAGTTCAGGAAGAACATAGAGGGGATGGAGTGAGTCCAGAGAAGGGCAGGAGAACAGGTGAAGCATCTGGACCAGTCCTGTCAGAAGGAGCTGAAGGAGCTGGGGGTTTTTAGCCTGGAGGAAGGGAGGTTTGGGGGGTGACCTCATCACTCTCTGCAGCTGCCTGCAGGGAAGGTGTAGCCAGGTGGATGTGGCACTCAGTGCCATGGTCTGGTTGACAAAGGGGTGTTCAGCCACAGGTTGGGCTCAATGATCTCAGAGGTCTTCTCCAACCTAATTGATTCTGTGATTCCATCTTATTCTATAAACTGCTCTGTTGGCTGACAAGCTGGGCATTAGATCTGCTTTAGACAGAAGAAACTGCTAATGCTTTTATTAAAAACCATGTTTCTATGACAAATACGTCAGCAATTCATGTCTCTTCTAAATATCAGTCTCAGACAGAGCCCCGGGCAGGCTTGACCTATTTAAACTTTGAAGATTTAAATTTTTATTTTTGCTTTTGCACTGAAGCAAACCCAAACATATTCAAAGTATAAAGTAATAAGGTTTAGAAAAGGAGGAAGATAAAAAAAAAATCCAATGTCATCTGATGAAAACACGCCTTACCTGATGTTCCTGTTCCTTGAACTGTCACAAATAATGTGAAAATGCTCTAAGCAACAGCAGAAAGCTCTTCTTGGATAGGTGTCTCTATTGGAGAGACATTCATAAAAACACTTTGACTTTTATGTGGTAGCCTTGGAATCTCTTTTCCAAATTCACAGTGAAATGTCATGAACAGAAGACAGCTGGCTGTTGGAAAATGGTCTCCTGTAACAGAAAAACTGAACTGTTCAAATGAGCAGTCTTTCCCGACATTTTGGTGCTTCTAACAGAAAACTGTATAGCCTACAGTTGTGTTTGCATGTATAAATAAATTTTATATATATATGTATATATATATATATATATAAATATGTATATATATATATCAAACCATTTGTACATTTCTTATTAAAATAAGTTATTCCATAAAGCAGGAAAAAAATAGTTTATTGCTACAAGCTTATTGCTACAAGCAGCTTTATTTTTCTTTTAAAAATGACATTTTTTTTCCTTTTTAAAGCAGACTAAAACAAAGGAATATAGTGTTCACAAATGCAAATGTTTTCATGTTACAAGAATATTCATTTTCACAGGAATTCTTTGAGATTCAAACTTCTGTGCATAACTTTGTCTCAAATAATGTAAGAGTAATACTCACCTCATTGCAATTACCCAGACTCCAAGAAGACTACAGTTCTAGACAGTGAATGGAATCATATGGTAATGGTGATATACTCTAACTAATCGATATATATTCAGCCTCAATCAGAAAAAAAAAAAATAGTTTTTGTAAAGCATATAAAATTAGGGTTTTGCGTTTTTTTGAATCTATAGCAGAGATCCACCTGTAGCCTCTGGGATGGACCCCATGATGGAACAGGTAGATGTCCAAAGGAGGCTGTGACCCTGTGGAAAGCCTTCACTGGAACAGGCTCCTGGCAGGAGCTGTGTCTCCATGGTGGAGCCACGCCAGAGCAGCCTGTTCCTGAAGATCTGCACCTCCTGGAAGGGACCCACACTGGAGCAGCTCATGAGGGAAGGACTCGTGTTACAGAAGTTCATGGAGGGTGGTCTCCTGTAGAAGGTACTCCATGATGCAGCGCGGGAAGAGTGTGAGGAGTCCTCCGTCTGAGGAGCAAGAAGCAGAAGAAAGAGCAGGTGATGAACTGAATGTAACTACTTGTTCCTCTGCACCACTGATGGGAGAAGGTAGAGAAAATCAGGAGTGAAGTTAAATCCAGGAGAAAGGGAGGAGCAAGGGGATTTTTAAGAATTAGTTTTTATTTCTTATTATCCTAATCTGATATTATTGGTTATAACTTAAATTAGTTTTCCCCAAGCCGAGTCAGCTTTGCCTGTGATGGTAACTGGCGAGTGCCTCTCCCTTTTCCTTATCTCAATTTTGTAATATTTCCTCTCCCCTGTCCAGCTGAAGAGGGCAGTGATAGAATGGCTTTGGTGGGCACCTGGCATCCAGCCAGCCAGGCTGGACCAACCACAAGAGACTATAAATGACAATTTTCCACATGACCTTGATAAATGCAGCATGACAGCAGATTAGCCTTCCAGACCCATAAAGTATTGTTTAAAAAAACTTACAGTGTCAGTGAGGAAAATCTCCATGCAGAGTTTCCCTAAATGTCAACATTTAAATTTAATGCGTAGTTTAACAGCAATTCTATATTTAAATGAGCCAGTTATCACAAAGTGTTTCAATTAACTTATCCATAAGAAAATGCTGAAAGGGATGCATTTTTTAAATAAATGAAGATTAATATGATTCTATGAATTTATATTTGCCCCCTAACTGTTGCAACACCAATAAAATCTTCAAGTTTACTGCATGTTCATGAAATACACAATACTTGTAGCAGATATGCTGTTCTTTGCTTTGTTTGGTTTATTAAGGAATTATATTTTAGTCTATATAAAGGCACAGAGATAAAAATGTTACACATCTGAAAATGGGCAAAAGCTTTTTAAATGGATCTGTGAGGAACTGTGTGTGAACAATATAAAGAATCTGATCAATAGAAAACAGAAGAGAAGCAGGAAAAGAAAATTAAAATTAGGGATGAAGAAGCTAGCCTGGGAGCAGGGAATACAGTTAAGTTTGGCTTCACTGCACTTCAGAAGCAGAGAATCAATAAGGCCATTGCTAAAAACTGAAGATGAAATTACTTGTGTAAATGTGCTTTATTATTCTGAAATGTGCTTTATTATCTCTGTTATGTGATTTCAAGACTTTTCTACTGTTCACTTCTGCATTGCTTATTTTTGTCTTCTAGAACTCATAGAACTCATCAGTCTTGTTTTGTTGTCTTTTTTCCTTTTTTTTTCTTTTTTCTTTCTGGAAAGATGTCTTTTTAGTTTAAGTCTACTTGTCTACACATTTATTTATACGATTTTATAGAAATATAAAATACAACAGCAAAGCATGGGAAAAAAATAATGGTCTTTGTTATAGTTCCATGTATAAGGGATCAAGAAAACAAAGATAACTTTAAGACAGGATACAAGCCAGGTGTTGACATGAGTTAAATTGGAGACATCCATAATTCATGTAGTCTCAAGAGTATGATTTGAACTTTCACACTCTGTAAGAGACTTACTGAACTTAGAGGGCAGCAGTATGGGCTGATGTTCTCTGTTCTTCGTAATGTTTCATATTAGATGGATTGTGCCTCTTACAGGTGTGTAAACTGACAAAAGTCAGCAACAGGCCACAGTTCAGTCTATCTCACCCAAGAAGCTGTGAAACCTTGAACTGAAAGCTAACTCACAGAGAAAGCCATCAAGTGCCAATCATACCGTCATCATGGCGCTGAAGAGGACGAGGGCACTTCTGTAGGATGCATTTTGACTGAAGAGAATCTGCTAAAGGTCAGAAAAGGTACTTTTGAGGTGCTGGGGCAGTTGAATTATGTATTGTATTTTATTTTTTTTTCCCTGGACTGGAACAAAATATAAAATTTTGTGTTTGATAATGGCTTGTTCTAACAGTGCAGAAAAGAGAACTGAAGGAATCATAGAAAACCCACATCTTTCTATGGTTCTAAATCTTATTTTTATTTAGAGGAAGGTCTTTGGATTTCCTTTTATACTCAAGGATATAGGAAAGGGTGGCAAGGTGGTAATGAAACAAATCCTACAGATCAAAATGAGAAAAAGTCTACTGAATCAGAGCAAAGACCCACCAGTCTAGAAAATCATAGGTCACTCTTTGTTTTAAAGGCAATCGAAGTTAATTGAAAGATTGTGTCCCCTAATAGCAAATCTGGTCAATTGATGTAGTTCTCTGAGAGACAGCAGGGATTTAAAAAGGGACATCTTCTATACCAGAAGCTCCTTCCATATTTCCATGTAAGAGGTTATCTTTAATTTGTTGCTGAATGGGTGATTGTTCATGTTAATGATGCGTTGTCTGGAACCTCCATTTCAAGTTACTACAAGAAAGGTAAATCAAGAAAGTTGATTTGAATTATGTCTGATAGTAAAATATTACTAGCACAAAATAATGCTAGACATTAATATCTTCAAATATCCTCTAAGGAAATACCTTTTAAAAGATTGGAGACCATGCCAAACTTAGTGAACTCCGTGCTGTAATATGCTGTTGCCATTAGTGAACAAATCTGTAGAAGCACTGGAAGGGAAGGAGGCCTTTTACAGCCATAGAAACATTCAGAATTAATATGATTATTCTGCTTTTTTTTGCTTACACATGCATATTATCTTTCCCTAGAGTGAATGAGCCCGATTCATTTGTCATATTACTGCTTCCTAAAGTGATTGACAATACAAAGACAGACTTTATTCAGACTGATGGTAGAGAGAAAGAAGAGAGAGGAATGGTCTCCTTTTTTTCTGGATCCATTTTTTAAAGTATCAGTCAACCTGCCTTGTCTATCAACAAGTTACATAGTGTAACAGATTTAATCTTTAATAGATAACTAAGAGTTGATAATCTTGGAAGAATATTAGTAATTTAAATTTAGGAATGACAGATCTTTGAGGATGACACTCAGATTCAGACAGCGATACTGGACAGAAACTACATATACTTTTCCAAGTCTGGTTTTATTTTTCCTTCAAATATTATTTTTTCCCTTTAAAGCAACTATATTATAGTTGCTTTAACTTAAATACATGAGGAAATAAGATTATAAAGAAAACATGGGGGAGTTAAATTAAGTTCAATACAGTAGACTGAACTTTCTTCTTAGATTTTATAGTTAAAATTTGAATGGCATTTCGTGGTTATTATGTTTCTATTATTCTGTTTCTATTATACAAAAGCTGATTTTCAAAATGGGATTTTTGTGTATTAAAGGAGTGTTTGAATTAAAAGATTGCTAAAAAGTCTTGTACATAAGATTTAGTGACTCAACTGTGGAAGCAGAATACCTGAAGTACTAAAACTCAAGAGCAAATGTAAATAAGAGGACCCTTAACCTAACTAGTCAACTTGTCAGAAAAGTGGCTGCAGTGCAGAATCTTTTAACGGTGGATTGTTGCCCTTGAAAATGTTTCTGAAATATTAAAGCATGTATATGTGCAACCATGGGAATTACTGAAGCAGAGGATGAAAAACAGTAAATAGTGGAGGCTTGTTTTTTTTTTCCCTCTAAGTCCATGGGGTAAATTTGAAGTTCTTTTTCAACAAGTAGAATTCCTTGTAAAAACAGAGAGAAGAGTATTTTCTCTGCTTCAAAAGGTTTTGTAATGTTTTCCCAAGTTAACACTTAAAAGTGCTTCTTCTGAGGCTTGAGTGAAATTTTAAAACTAGAAAGCCTGAGCATCTGCCCCTTGTTCTAGAATTTGGAATTCAACCTAATTGACTAAAGGGACTGTAACTCACTTCTTTGGTATAAATAGATCCCAACAGCTCAAGAGTTGACTAATGAACTTATTGATTAGTCTAGTTACTCCAGAAATTCCACTGGCTTTTAATCAAAGGTGAGATGATAAACTGTGTTTAAAGTCCTAATTTTCATATTAAAATTAGTAAATTGCTTTTAAATAAGTAGTTCATACATATAACACAGCAGAAAGCAAATAGAAATTAAACTGTTAGGGTAAAGCAAATTTGCCAAGTGTCAGCTGTCATAAAATTTGTTAAACAGACATCACAGGATATATTATACTTTATGCATCAGAAATACAAAACAGAGCATGAGTACTTTGTTTTACATTGTTAAGGAGCAGTTTTACTAGTCAGTGATCAATATGTTAATTTGTCTGGAAATGTTTATTAACTGAATCCAAAAATTACAGATCTATTTTACCAGTGGTAAAATTGTGATTCTGCTCTCATTCATTCCATTTTAAAGCAGTACTGGTAGGAAATCAGGTCTCAGGGGAGTTTTGTTCTCTTTTTTGATCTTATAACAAGGAAAAGGTTTACAACACTTCCCAGTCTGCAGGAAATTATGTGCTGATTAGACTTTTGTAAAAGACATTGTCGTACATGAGGAAACTTTCACCTGAAATAGGTAAGCATCTCCAATTAACAACCAAGACAAAACTTTAAAAAGCTGAAAAATATCCTGGACAAGGGAGGTGTATTAGCATAACAGCTACAGAATTGAAGCCAAAACTAAAGAGATCTATGGAATCAATACAATTTATTTCAGAAATATTTTAAATTTGTTAAATGCAATAAAGGTGAGCAAACATACAAATCAGGAAAAGGCTTCTTGCATTTCCACATATTTTTGAGACAAATCTAAGCTAAATCATCATAACTGAAATTTAGGACTATTTGAATCTCACATCAGTTGTGGATTTGTTTGATGAACGCATTTCATCAAACCTGGGGAAAGATTCAGCAGCTGGGTATGGTTTTCTTATGTAAAATGACAATAATAAGATAAAAAAATAATGTGAATTGTCTTGCAGGACACCAATACTGCAGGAATAGGAAAATATATTATCAAACATATAGACTCTAATGATTAAAGCCAACAGTAAAATGCAGCCAAACATGGACCACCTAAAATTAGGAATTGCTTCATGAGGAAAAGAGAATTGTTAAGAAAAGTTTAAATGTAAAACGTGGAAAATACAAATAACTGAAACAATGTGGCTTATTTTCAGAATTAAAAAAAAAGAAAAAGAAAAATAATGCTGATTTGAGAAAAATAATCCCATGCAACATAAGTGTCAGGAACACTTTTTTTCATGCAGAGAATGATAAATGTTGGAAACAGGCTGTCAGACATAGTTGCTCAGGCAAAAAACACAGGGGTCACATGAGAAAAACGAGATGCCTTCCACAGGGGATGGAAGTACTAAGAAAGGATGAACTTTAACAGGCTCTTTCATACTCTGATGAGATGTTATGTTATCCTCTCCGCTGTTTCTTCTGAAATCATTTAATTGAAAACGTTGTTCTGGTTGCAGCTTGGTAATATTGTCAGAGGACTTCTTAATTCTGGTCCCAAATTTGCATTCTAACAATATATTTTGAAGACTGAATGTCAGGGTACTGTTAAGCAACGCTGATCCTTTCAGCTTTATTGCTTGAAGTATTCAGGTGAATTAGTGTAATTTGTGAGGATGTCAGGACAATCTTTGTAATGGTTTAGTGTCATTTAAATGGTACAGTTCGTGATCTGTTCTGTCTTTTTTTGGTGCAGAATAGTGAGGGTTTTAGCTGAACCACTGAAGAAAATGCTGATGTTAAGCTCTGGTGATATTTTAAAAAATGTTATCCTTTAGAGAGTGTTTTTTTTAACTGCAAGGACTTCATGACCTTGCAATCACTACTAATTCCAGGGTGGTTTTAAAACATTACAGGTGGAAATAAATCTAGATTATAACCATCTTCATATGTTTTAATAGCTTTTAATATTTTTCATGCGACACCAAAGTAGGGCAGAGTTGTACCAGTGTACACTCTTGAGCGCAGGGCTGTCACTTCGTGACCTAGATGGTATTTAGGAGTGGATCACCATTAACCTTCTGAAATTCAAACAAAACATGTGCAAAGTTTTCCTTATGTTCCCCTGCAACAACATAAGATGGAGTCTGACGGAAGTGACTGGCAGGGAAGAGCAGCTCTGCTGGGAACCTGGGGAGGGCAGCAGCGGGGAAGCCAAACAGGAGGCAGCAGTGAGTCCTGGCAACAGAGCAGGCTGAGAACAACCAGGTTTGTACTAACCTATACTTGTTCTCAGCTCTGTGAGACCACATTTGGAATCCTGCATCCATTTGGTTTAGGATCCTGATGCATTTTAGGGCTCTCCAATAAAGGAAAGACACATATTATCCAGATTAAATTTAACACAACCCCAAAGCTGATCAGGCACAAGATGCTGTGAGAGGGGCAGAGGGGACTGGGCTTGTTAGGTGTGAAGAAAAAAAGGATTTTGGGAGATATAACAGGCTGCTGTACCTACCAGCAGGTCACCAAGAAGGCAGAGTCATGCCTCTCGTGGAGGTCCAGGGAAGGAGGCTAAGAGTCAACAGCCACAAATAGACACAAAAGGGTCAACTCTGTGGACTCCATTTAGGATATTGTTAGTGCCTCTGCTTTAAAACCTCTGTGAAAGATGGTCTGCCTCCAGAAACCTTTTGTCTTTGACTGTAAACTACCACTCAGACTTGTATCTAGGAATAATATTGATTGTAGTTTTACCCAAGTCACTTCCACAAGGAGGCCCTTTGTAATATTTTGGTTTCTGAAATTCTTTGTATGTTGGTTTCTCCTTCGTTTCTTGCTTCTTCAGGTCTTTGGTTAAGATTCTAGCATCTCTGGAATGGGACCTCCTATAGGGAATATTTTGATTTAATTATAATTTCACTAGCAATGTTTAAGTAAAGATTTATTTCTTTAAACACTTAAAAAAATGTCACATAACAGTAAATAACAAGAAGGGATTTATTGCCAATTAAATGTTTTTGTAGTGCTGTGTTGCAACTCCAGCTATTTACAGAGGGCATGCAGTCTCCTTCATGCACCTGTGATAAGCTGTTGAACTTTTGTACATTTTTCTATTTATTTCAATCCAGTGTCTTTTGCTACAGCCCTGATACAGAAATTTTTGAGAAAAAAACATTTTATTTTCTTCCCTCTTTTTTCATAAATACCATGCAGTTTCTCAGCTGAGCAGTTAAAGGTCACATTTTCATCTTCTGTAATAAAAGATGTAAGAAAAAAACAAACAGGAAATCCCAGCATAAAACCTTCAGTTCATTTGAAGTATTTAGAAGAATGTTCTTTCAAACCTGGGAGTTAAATTTACAGTTTGTAATCCTAGAATTCAAATAACACTATTTAAAATCCTAAGCAATATCTGTGTAAGATAGATCTGGGACTGGAGAGAGAACTGAGTATATTGCAAAAAAATTTAAACTGCTTCTTTATGAGCCAGGGCTAACACTAAGAAACAGATAGCTGCATCATGACTAACAGCTTATAAGCTTGAAAAATATTTCTGTATGTGTGCAGAAATAACAACTGAGAGATCATTGCTCCAGAGTCCATATCCTAATTCAGATATGTTCATTGAAACTGAAAGTCCTTACATGTAAAAATTGTGTTTAACCCCACTGTGTCAGAGAAACACAGTTCCTTTGATGTAATAAATGGTCAGAAAGAGTTATAAAATGGAAGCCTTGATAGAATTCTGGCTATATATACACACACACTATTATATGGAAGACAGGAGAGAAATGGAAGTTTCACTAAAACTTCAATAACAAATTAATTTTCATCTGTACTAAGCCTAGAATTATTCATTTAGTGGATGTACTGATATTTTCACAAGGTCTACAAAATAAAGGCAGTCCTTTGAAGTTGCATAATGCAAATTAAATATGAACACAAAATGATACAGGATTATCTACAAAATTTCTTCTCACTTGTCATATATCACTAATGCTATCCACTGCAGTGCTGGGGCAGTGAGCCAGGTTGCAGGTGATCTGAGTCAGTTTTATGACTTTTCAGGATTTCATTCCCAAAAAAGCTATCATTTCAATCTAAGCATAAATCAGTAATAGTAGTGTAAAACCACAAAGAAACAAAATACATGGAGGAGAAAAAAACCACAAACCATCTGAAACATGCCTACACTGAAGAAAATGTGTGTAGCTCTTAAGGTGAAGTGAACCTTTTGAGCTTAACTCCAGGTGGTAGCATGGAATTGACCTTAGTGATCTTGCCTCCCAGTAAACTGAAATATTTCTTGATTAAATTAGTGTTCATGATAGCTGGTAGTAGTTATCCTGAGGTAAGAAAAAGAGCTTTCTTAAGAGAAGGAAAGAGAAGGGTGAAAGTGCAGGAAACATTGCTATGCCTGAAAAAATGAATATTATTAAGGAAGGGCTTAAGAGCAGCTTGTACAACAGTCAGACACCGAAAATAACTGTAATTTGCATTGAGCTATTCATAGAATCATGGAATGCTCTGGATGGGAAGGGACCTCAAATGTTACCTAGTTCCAACCCTTCCACCATGTCAATAACATTTTTCACTAAATCAGATTCCTCAGGGGCCAATCCAATCTGTCCTTGAACACTTCCAGGGACAGGGCATCCATAACTTCTCTGGGCACTATTATAGAGTCTTTACACAAAAAGACAGTGTAAAGCAGTATTTCTGAGTCCAGCTCAAGTAGTGGAGTTTTGGCAGTGATCAAGAGAAAATAAAATACATGGCACAATATGATACATAAGCCTTAGGCCTTGACGTGGCTTATTAATGGAGAATTTGATCCTATTTCATCAGCCACATTATTATAAACTTCAGAATGAACTAGAAAAAAATGGTAACTATTTAATGTGAAGTGCATTAACTTGACCTTTTTCCTCTCTTAGCTTTAAAAACCTAATTTTAAACAAAGTATTCTTAATTTCACTTCACGCATATCTTAGAGGTTAATTAAATAGTTTAAAATTCAGTATATTGTTGTGCTTAAGTATGTCTGAATGTCACCATTAACATAATGCATGGTTGTGAGAATCTGAATTTGAGCAGTTTTTGTGCTCCTACTCCATCAGGCAAAACCATGTAAATATTTTGGTAGTGATGAGCAAAAGTAATTAGCTCCAAAGATGCAAAGGGTAGACAATGAGACAGTTTTTTCTTGACACTGCAGACACAGACTAAATGGCACCAAATCAGCAGTGGCAGTTACTATTAGCCTGCAGCTATAGCAACACCTTTTCCCCCAGCAGGAACAGTTGTAGAGCAAGGAGTGTTAGCAGTAGCCACAGGGGTATACCTGGAGAGAATATTAAAAATGTCTGTATGCAGCACTGTCATATCATGGGGAGTAGTGAAATGTAGAATGATTTCTCCAGCACAAAAAAAAAAAAAAATCTATTAAAATTAATTCCGAAATACCTCTGGGATAAATTTGGTGTTGAAGAATTCTGCAAGATGTGCAAATACTTTCAGCTTTGATAAGGGAATTCATTAAAAGCCAGGAAAAGTGGGTAACTAGAAAACTGAAACTGCCACAAATTTCTACAATAGTCCAGGACAGTGTGAAAAGATACATTATCCTTTTTGTAAACATGCTCTAGTTTTAATTAGGAAACCTCATAGCAGTTACCAGATTTCAGGCGCAGTTTTATGGACATCTAACTGCTTAACAGTTAATTGACTGTCCAGTGCAATCTTCTAGCAATCTAAATTTAGGGTAGTGTACATTCTCAGTCCTCTTAAATCCACCTAAAGCCTTCTCTGTGGATTCAAGAGAAATCTTAAATTTTAAAAAAACCCAAATTTTTTCATTGGCATGTACATTGGAGAAAAGACTATACATACTATAGTGTTACTTCCAGAACAAGCAAGGTCCATGCAACTCTTTAGGTTTGCAGGTCATTTGGAGAGAAGAACACAAAGTAGGAAGTGCATTTTATTTGTCATGGTCTGTGCAATGCTTAGCCTCAGAGGTCTAATGTGCAACTGAAAAAGACTGACTTTAGATAATTGTCTTCAGTTTCTGTATTAACCCAAGTCGTGCTATGCAAATTCAGATAACTCCACATACTACACATACCAACCATTATAAAAATAGCTGCAGCATTTCGTTGATGTGTCCCTTTTAAAGCACTTACTGTAATAGTGATTTTCAAAGTATCTTCATGTTAAAACTTTGCTTCTGATAGTTGGGTGCTACAATAAAAATACTGTAACATTTGAAAATATGAGCTATCATAGAAACATTCAGGTTGAAAAATATCTTTTAGATAATTGAGTCCAACACAGCATTACCTAGCCCACCACTAAACAATGTCCCTAAGCACCCTAGCTACATGTCTTTAAATATCTCCAGAATGGTGACTCATCCACTTCTCCAAGGCAGCTTGTTCTAATGCCTAAGAACCCCTCTGTTGAAGAAATTTTTCCCAATGTCCAAATTAAACTTCCTCTGGTGCAACTTGATGCCATTTCCTCTTGTTCTCACGCTTATCACTTGGGAGAAGAGTCTGAGCCCCACCTCACTACCACCTCCTTTCAGGTAGCTGTAGGCAGTGAACACCCTCATGCTTTCTCTACTTACCAGTGAGTGATTTACAGTGTTTACAGAGAGTGATGAGGTCCCCCCTCCAGCGTCCTTTCCTTGAGAATAACCAGATCCAGTTGACTCAGACACTGCCCACGGGACTTGCAAATATACAGATATACAGCAAATCATTGTTTTTCATTGACCTAAATAATAAAAACTTCAATATCGACTAACAAAACCATAAATATTTAAATTGCAAATACAAGCAGAAGTGTTATTCATTTATGTGAATAAAAACTTATATGCAGTTTTTATAGATTTTTAAGTTTTTACAGATATAAAAAATGTTTCCATGTTTTTTTACAAAGAATCAAAACACACCTCTGTCAAATTACTGTAAGTGAAGATTGGATCATGTCCTTTCATTAATGAAACACAACTAAAAGTGACATGGCAGAAGTTCAGGTAACTCATTATTTTTTAAAATGTGACTGAGTATTTAAGTTTATGTGTCAGAAAAAGAGACTTTTTTTCCAAAACATGGATTGTACTTGCTTTAAAAACAGATTCAATAACATGTTTAATGTTAGCTATACAGAATAGAGATATCCAAATTCATTAGTCATATTTGCAATCCATGTCTGTTATTCATAGATTTGTTAAGTCACAAACAACAATTTCACTTTAATTATTCTTTTTATCTAATCTGTTACATTCTCAAGTCCTCAATCTCTTCTTATTTTGCAGTGTTTATTAAGTTCTTTGAAGTAATTTAAAGTTATTCTTTTGGATGAAAGGGACTGCATTATTAAAATCTTTCGAAAGTTACTGAGACATCAAACATCCCATTTCATTTATCCTCATCTCCTTGTCTGGCTATGCTTACAGAGAAGAAACATAATTTGCTACATGTAGTTATCTCAGCCTTTTCCAAATCATGGCCAAATCTGAGATTTCAGACCACTATTAAGAACTGTGTACTCTATGAACTTTTCAGATTTGAAATCAACCCTGTATCCTCTTATAGTAGATACAGTTATTTTAATTTTAGGAAAACTGATTAAAGGTGTCTCATCAAAACCTCTGCAGTTCTATAATTCATATTGAAATTCACCAAACTTCATCAGAGCACTGTGGAAGGAGAGCTTAACGACATGTGAACACCTTTAAAAAGCATTAATTTTTTTTATCACCAGGTAGGTGATAAACCTTTATTTATTTCAGTTCTCAGCTCTGCAAATAAATTCTCCTGAATGAAGCTGTGATTATTAGAACTCTTCACTGAGGACATATTTTAAATACTGCTTTCCCTTTCCAATGAGGATCATACTACCTTGTTACTTCACATAAAAACTGTTTGTAAACATTGCCTGAAAAATAAACTAAGAAAGTGTTTGATACAGGGAAAAGACAATTGCTAAGAAGGTGAAATTAAAGTCTCATTTGGTTCATCATTTCTTGCATGCAAGCATGGTAAGTAGAAGTAGAGAACTGAAGCCTTTAAGCTTGACCTCTTCAGGTTAACATGCACATTGTAAAGGAGAGAGATATGAAAATCTGTTTCTGCTTCTCAGAAAAACATAACTGCTGTAGCACCCAGAACATTACTGTTCACAATGATTGTGTTATTTACACCAAGTCACCAAAGCCCTGCTTAATTGTTAAAGAAGTAAGGATTAAGGATTAAAAGTCGATCAGAGTTTCAAATATTTAGATTTCCTCTAATAGAACAAATTGTTTTCAGGTATAACTACATAAAAAAGAGCACCAGAGGTTTGTGCATGTGCAGTCAACAGCAACAAGGCTATTTGATTGTAATTCTCAGAACAGATTATACTGACATAATCATTTTGATTCAAATCAGAGCAGGTCTTTTACTGGTCCCCTAGAAGCCCTTGGGAGCAAAAAAGCTATGTCTTTCACATATTAGGGAATTATGGCCCTTCTCATCCATTATGAACCAATGAGAACTGTACTCCACTATCTCCTTTTATACACATCAGCTATTAACACAGTTTGATAGATTATTATAGTTATTGACTTAATTTATGGGTTGTAATAAAAAGAGATAAACAGATGTGCAACATATTCCCCATTTAAATACCTTTCTGATACAGCAGATGAAATCTTATAGAACAGGTAAGTATTTTGGTGTGTCTGTGTGACATACAATAAACAATAAAAACTAATATGTAGAATGATGTTTTCAGTGTATTAATTTTTCTAGCTTGTACCTAGTTGTTACTACTATCCTATCCTAGCACTTTCCAATATTGCAGTCTAATATAGCTTTTTTTTTATTGCGTCACTTACCTCATGCAAGTTCCAGATCAGCTACAAGTTATCTTACAAATTTCAGATATGAGAATTAAGAAATCAGGACCACTTACAAAGGAATTAATAAAAATTAGTAGTGAGTGCAATTTCAGGCACATGATAAATCAAATCTGCCTTTTAGAGCAGTGATCATAAATACATTCTACATTAATATGAAATTTGGCTACAAAATTGAGACTAACTGCATTTGTAATCTCAAGCAATACCGCAGGAACAAAACAGCGGTTATAAAGTTGCTACACAAAGCTTGCCTTTCAAAATCCTAGGCAAGAACTAGGGAAAACCTTTGCATTCTACAATATGCAGTGTCCTCTCTTAACAGATTCTGATTTGAAGCCATTTATCTTATAAATGTCAAAGTCATAGATTAGCCTACACAAATGCTATTAATGTACCATTCCAAATATGTTTGTTGTTTAAAACTTTCCTCTCTTTTTCCCTCCTTAAGCCTTTTCTCTGTTCCATTAAAAATGGAGCAGTTTACACTTTACATATTGTGCCTGTTGCTGTGTAGACTGATAAACTAGTACCTTGCTACTAAAAAACCCAGAGTGATTCAAAAAACACAAACACACATCAACTGTTAGTTTCTTTCTTATTAAGGCATTTGAATGCTTCAGTTGGCCTTTCTTGAAGGCTCCCTTATGTTGATTTTAATGAGCAGAAAATAGAAAAATACATTGGAAGTTTGCTTGAAATAAATTACAGTTAAAGTTCCTCAAAACCAGAAATGAGTGTGATAATCACTGATAAAACTTATAAACCTGAGCTGTCAACTCATTATCCTTCTGTTCTAAAGGAACCACAGAGGAGACTGGTTGTCACTGTACTCGTGTCTTGCCAATGATTTAGTGACTGCAATAATTTAGGAATGAGAACACAGAAGTCTTTCATAATAAGCTAAACAATTTGTTTCAGTCTTGAAGTACTGGCAGGAAATAATATTTAACACACATGAACTTGCAAAAAATCTTACTGGATCAATTATTCCAAGCATGTCTGCGTTTCTTAGGATCTTAATAGCAGAAGCATGAAAATATGGGGAACAAGAAAACCCTAATGAGTCAAGGGGCCAGCTGGTAATATAACTGGGATAGCAGAAGATTGCATATTAGTTAAGATTTTAAAATGAGTTAGAAGCTAAGCTAAGTTAGTGATATAGCTAGCAAGAATCACATACCTTAGTTAAAGACTAACAAAGATATTAGGAAAAGTGAAGCTAGGAGTGAAAGGGAGAGATGTAGCAAATGTGAAGGAGCAGAGACCATAGAAATACCTTGCCTTAAGAATAATCAAACAGTTAGGAGCAGCTTGGACCGTGACCAGCAGTTCAAAAAGCCCTGCCAACTGGCCATGGGTGAAGAACTCACCATGAGGAAGACGGCTTTCTTCCTCTCATTCACCCATTCCCTTATTTCACAATCCCACTGACCCAATTAAGGGAGTACAGCTGCGCAGCCGTAATGGATATTCAGCTGATTATAATATGAAGCGGGCAGGTAATGATTATGTACTCTGTGTCCTTAGAAACCGCCTGGATATGTAAAACCTTTCCTGTATAGAGAGCAGGAGTCTGCAAGTCCTTGCACATGTATTTGGAAATGATTCCAAGTGTGTCCAGTGCTGCAATAAATACTATTCTTTCAAACTTAATTGAAGAGTCGTCTGTCCATGCTTCACTAGAAGTTGGTATAGTTTCTCTAGGCAAGTTTTCAAACGTTACAAACAGTGCATGACTGATTGTACAATACTGTTGTGATACTTGATTTTGGAGGCTAAAACCCCACTTGAATTTCTGTTTTCAAACTGTGTAAATGTGAAACATATACACATATAATTATGTATAAGGTTTTTAATGTGTTTGCAAAATTCAGGCAGGGGTGCTTGAGACTGCTAATGAAGAATGGTGAAGATCCTTCTTTTCTGGTGAACATGCTTCTTTCCATAAAGGGTGGCAGAGCACTGGAACAGACTACTCAAGGAGGTCATGAAGTCTCTCTAGAGACACTCCAAACCAACTTGGATGCACTCCTGCATAACTGGCTCTGGGTGACCCTTCCTTGGCAGGGAGTTTAACTGGATGATCTCCAGAGGTCCATCCCAACCCTAAGGATGCTGTTATTCTGTGATAGATAGCACCTGAGAGAAAAACAACAGCTGACTTTCCATATAAAAATTTTTAGTAGAGTGAAGCAGCAGTTTTCACTATGGTTAGCATGTCTAACAACCCTGAGCAGATCCCTTAGGAGGTTTCGCCAGTGGGGGTGAGGACCAGCGTGGCCTTAAGCAGTTCCATAGAACTGGTGGCTGTGGGGAGAGGCTCCTGGGAGTGCTGTGGGGAGACATGGCCAGGGCTGACCCCAGCCCATGGAGGCTGTTTTCAGCCATGGCACAGGCACCTGGTCCTTGATGAAGCCATGGTCCCTCTGCACAGCCACTGCTCCTGGTCTAAGCCCAGACCTGCAGGGGCTGATGTCCTGGCCTGGCCTCAGCCTGGCTCCATTCATGGCAGCTCTCCTCAACTGTCCCCAAGGCTGTGCTGAGCCTGGCTCCTGTCAACTTTCCCCACCTGCAGGCTGGTGTTCTGGCACAGCTTTGGCCCACCCCAGGGATGTGTCATATGCTCTACCTCCAGTCGCATCCTGGTAATGTATATATCTGTCTAATTTATGACCAAGAAGTGATAATTACATGACATTTATGACAACTGTAGACTTTCAAAAGTGATTTTAGATAGAGAGTGATGAAGTTTAAGAAATGCCATACACCTAAAGAGCTACTTATGCCATTTTCCTCAATAAAACTTGAATTGCAATACACTCCTTCTGATGTCTATACCTTCTCATCAGTGTTCCTGCTCCTTTGCCAATCACTGAAATTGCTTACAAAGAGTAGCTATTTGTTATTAAAGATAATTTTATTATCACTTACATGCATGCATATCCACACTCCTGCTTTGATTAGTGGGACAGATGCTGTTGTCTGAAGGTGAATATTTGGCTTGTATGACCTGTACTGTAAGTTTAATTTGAAAGTGGAATTAGGTTGAAATGACCAGATGTCCTGGTTTAGCTGACACAGCTGGGAAAATCAGGGAGTGAGTCCTCCTGGAACACTTTTTTGGGCACATGAAGGAGAAGAAAATTATTTAGAACAGTCAGCATGGATTTACCAAGGGCAAATCATGCCTGACCAGCATGATTGCTTTCTGTAATTAACTGATGGATTTGTGGATGACAGGAGAGCAGTGGATATCTTTTCTATGAACTCTAACAAGGCTTTCATGTCCCACAGTATATTTTCATAAAAGCCACAACATTATGTTGTGAGTGGGTACGCAACATTAAGAATTTGGCTGGATGGTCATCCTCCGAGGGCAGTGGCTAATAGGTTATAATCAACCTGGAGGCATGTAAAAAGATGAGTACTGCAGGGGCTATCCTGGGACTTGTCCTGGTTGCTATCTTTCACAAGTAACACCTCCTGGAGGAGGTGAATGGTGTGTGCTATGCTCGGGATTGCAGATTACATCAAAGTGTGTGTGTGGCTGGGGGTGGGAGGACATGGGCTGGTTGAGCTGTTGACATGCTTGAGAGCAAAACTGTCATTCAGAGAGACCTAGACACTGGATACAGTCTGTATCCTGGGAGGTTTTAAAGACTGGACTCTATCAAGCCATGAGAAATCTGGTCTGATTTCATGCTCCTGCTCTAAGCAGGAGGCTTGTCTTTAAAAGTCCTGGGGTCCCTTCTATCTGCATTTTTTTTGATGCTTTGATCCAGCATAAGCATCATTCCCTACTTTCTGGCAAAAATCTTTTGGTCACTCATCCCTTGTTTCTAGCTAGGACTGAAGTCTTTTCCCTCATATATGACAAAAGCAGGCTCTTTGGAAGTTAGCCATTCATGGCACAGTGCAGAGAAACTCAGCCTCTGAACTCTGTGCTGACCTCTTTTTCATCCTACACAATTTTGGGAAATTTCCTTTAGCATTGATAACTGCATTGGATCAAGTAATCTAAAGCAGTGGGAATATCTTTCTTAATGTCACCTACACAAAAGCAGTTTATGGCTCCCTGAGTCACCATAAACTAGGGCTGCTTTTGAGAGGGAATTCAGTATTTGGAAGGAAACACAAAAGCTATGTATGAAACATGGAAAAGGCAAAATACAGAGACATAGAGGGAAAGGTGTTTACAGTAGTGAGAGATGAAAAGCTGTTGTTAGTAAGAATATAAAGCAGTATAAAATACCCGACTAGGTCAGGCCAGTCATCCATGTAGTTATTCTGACTCAAAGAGTTCCTAAAAGACATACTGTTTTGGAGGAGCATGAGAGCCTAGATAATTTCTGTGGCCTACTTGCTTATTCATGGCTTGTCCTTTTAGAATATATTTATGGAATTTTGTGCAGAAATTTCCTTCCATCTGGACTTGCTGATATTCTCTGTCTCCATAATCTCCTGTAGCAGAACTGTCCAGACCTTTGCAGTTGATGGTGCTGTGTCAAATATCCTGTTATTTTTTAAGAGCTATTTTAGTAACCTTGAGTGCTTCAGGCTATTGTAATGAAGGATTTGGAAAAGAGCAACTCAGAGAATTCAGGTTATCAGTTGTAATATAAGCATGTTGTAATATTAGTTTTATTAAAATACTTAAGTTAATGATAATTTTTAACAGTAAGACAGGAATATTTTCAGGTGTGGAAAGCTGAATGAGGATACTTTGGTAAAGAGAAACACTGAAAAAAGAAAAATCTGCATCCTCTGAATACTAAAAGATTCTTAAATTCTTATCTTAATATTTCTTCATTATCACCCACAAGCTTATATATAAAAACACAACAGGGAAAAATTAGAAAATATATTATTGTCGTAGCAGAAGAGTGCAGATGAGTGGCAATTTTTCAGTAACTTCAGAAACTAGATTTATTTTATCCCTTTTATTTTTTGCAAAGAAAAATATCTGAAAACCCTCAATAGTAACTCTGCATTATTCTAACAAATCAGATCCTATTACAAGGAAGCTATTTTTTTTATGCCCATCAAGAAGAAGCAGCAGGAATTTTTCTTCAAAGTCAGAACACTTGAAAAGTAGAAAAAATGTGAATGGGGCTTAGTATTATGCCTCAATTAGAAATAAAGTCTTGGGATTTTCAACAAAACACAAAACTCTACTAAAATAAAACAAATTTACCTACAAAAATACTAACAAGAATGACAGTGAAAGAAAATTATGTAGCTGTGTTGCATTTCACTATTACAAAAAAAAAAAAAAACCCTTGCTTTTATAGTCAACAAGGCTGTGGGCTTTTCTAGTTATCTCAGATAATGACTCAAGAATGCAGAAAGCCTTTTTCTCTCACCAAAATATCTACAACATCTGAGGATGTGCATATACTTTTTAACAGATAGTGTGTAGCAAAGGCCATAGATGAACATGTGGTGAACCAAAGGTCTGGCTTGATTCTTAAATTCATACTGTATCTAGAAAATTGATCTGTCAAGATCTGTTTCTGTAAGACTACAGGCAGCTTTCAAAGAATATTATGCACTCTATTTCCTATCAAATTCAGGATTAAGCTACCAAATCAAGAATTCTTTACTACACTTTTAATGTTAAGTCCTATTTTTTTTGCCCTCCATACTTAAAACTAAATAAACTTTGGGAGAAATATGATCCAAATAGATTGTATTCCACTGCTGATGGACCTTCTATCTGTTTCAGCTTCATAGTGCACTTTTTTTCTCCCATGTCTTTCCCTTCTGTTGACATTTTTCTAACAAGCTAATGAACTTTATGAAAAGGCTGCAGCACTGTGTCAGAAACATGGAAAATACATTTGTTTATGTAACTCTTACTCTGTACTTAACTGCTGTCCCATAGGAAAAGTACAAAAAGGATTTTGGGGTTAAAAAAAGAAACTAGAATTCCAATTTGCTACCAAGTCCATGGGACATTAAAAATAATAATATTCTCAAAACATTTTAATGGATCTATTGCCTTCTTAGAAATTTCCTGAATCTCAACATATTCTCTATCAGCTTGTGCATGAGTGACAAATGCTTTTAGAGATCTACAATGCAACTATGGGTAGAATTGGAAAGACACACTTCATGGTGCCACCACTCTTGGCTTGAAATGGAGAATTACATAAACATAACCTTCCCTGGAAGTTAATTTTACATTAAATGAGGACTTTCAAAATGAAAAGAAAATCTCTCTCAGGAGAATTAGACAACATGCAGTTCTTCAGCAAAACAACGAGCCCAAGAAACTCTCTGTTGTGTAACACATCCTTATTCAAAGGGTAACACCCTATGTTGCGCTTAAAATTTCAGAATAAGAAGGTAACAATTCATGTTTTCTACTTGTCTTCTCATAGTCCTGATTACACCTTAAGGACAATATGACACTGTCTTGGTTTGCAAAGACAGGAGTCTGCTAAGGAAGGCAGGAGCCTCCCCTCAAATGGAGAATGAAAACCCTCCCCATCCCTCTGAATTGCTATAAATTTTAAATTAAGGGGCTCTCAGGCAAAAAATATGGGAGCAGGAAATAACAGTTCTTTAATAGGGAAGGAAAAGAAAACGATAAAATAAACAATGCAGTGCACTAGAACACTGACAGAGTCAGAACTCAACCTGACACCCTGCTGGTCAGGGTGTTGGTAGCAGTCCAGTTGGAAAAGTGGCTGCAGTCCTCCTGAAGTATCAGGTGTGGTTCTGTTGGAGCAGGGGGTCCTGTTGAAAAGGGTGTATTCTTCCTCCGAAGATCCAGTGGAAGAAGAAGCAGCTGCTGTTCCTCTGGGGAATCAAGTGGAGAAGTTGTGCTGGTGTTTCAGAATCGCCAGCTTATATCCGGGCAACAATGCTTGGCTCCTCCCTCTGGGCAGAGCCTCTCACAATGGGATGTTATAGCTCTTGTCATGCAGTGACGTTCAATAGCCTGTTATCAGCAGATGTCCCCTCCGAGGGAGGAGTGATTGTGATCACTCAGAGAGAGAGATAAGGGGAATTGCTCACTTGACGAAAGACAACTGCCATACAGATGGTAATAGAACACCTCTTGCCTTGCAATCTGGAACAGACACTATGACATATATGGCATTATGTCAGTAAATACACTATGTCAATGGATCCTTCTGAAAGTTGTGGCAAAATCTTTCCTTTGACTAAAAACAGTCTTCAAAAGTCTAAAAAACTGTTGCTGTCCCTGGGGTTCTTGTACTGCCTTCTCTTGTGTAAACTTAGTGGATCTCCTAAGTACAGTAGTGCTGCACAGTATGTGATTGATGCTAGATAATTAAAACCTTATCTGTCTGGAAGCCAAGTGTGGTAAGCTGTAGTATTTATTGATACTGATTCAGGAACCTACCAGTGCATGTGTTTGAATCTGTCTGTAGCAGCAGTAGTGCAAGAGTTATTGATAGAATAGTTTTATTAATCTTACAGCTATTCTGGGCCTGGGAGTCATATATTGACATAATTTCTGCTGGTAATACAATGTCAGATTAAAAGAGAAAATAAGCATTCTTATTATTACATGTTTATATAAGACTATCTTATATATTCTTTTTAATGGTGAGTAAAACTTATTGCCTGTTTCTGCCTCTAACAATGTAAGTCCAATGGTACATGTTACAAAGAATTGAACACCTTATACAAAAGTGCTTGTCATTTAGAAACTTGATTGTATTGGAATTCCTGAGCTTCCAAAAGCAGCAAGAACGAAAATCAGTAGTTGCTTTGTAGAGGAGCATAAAACACTGTGAATTTTGTTTGAAACTGAGAAATGTCCCATCGATTGATACAGGGCAGAAATGTTTGTTAACTTGTTACAATGCTAGATGAAAAAGCTCTAGAAAAGTTATGAGGTAGACAGGCAATACATATATGCACGCATATACAGTCACACACCCAAGCAGACAAAAGAAGTAATGGGAATAACATTCCCCATTCATTTTGCCAGTTATTCTCCCAACACTATATTCTTTTAAATATTTCCTCCTCTTCTTGCTGTTTTTCTAGACATACTTTTATTTTCTGATCTTCTGAGTTAGATGTAAGATTATATGGATGGAAAACAAACATTTTTGGGGCAAAATCTTAAAAATCTTAAAAAATAAAAGAAAAACCTAATTTTTATCTCAGAATAATTGCTTGCCAGTTAACATTTTGGCACATCTATCTATTTTTCAAGATGAAAAATAGGTTTCAAGGACTATCTCCATCTTTTTTCTCATTTTTATTGGTCACATTTTTAAGATTTCATTGATATCTATCATTATTACAGACTTGAACAAGGAATTGCATATATTTCTGGTCTTTTATTAGAGGTACATTTTTGTGTTTGCATACTTTATTTTCATTCCATGCCCTTGCTTACTTTTAAATTGAATATATTTGGTCCAGTCCATAGTAGTGAAAGTTAGGTGCATTTCACTAACTTATATTTTCTGCATCAACTTAACCTTCATATTAGTACGTGATCCTTGTAACTAAATGTATCATAAAGCTTTAAGCATGTGATTATGTTTCAGCATTTGTCTTTGAAGACAGTAATAGGGTTATTGAGCAACAAAATGATAATCAGAAGTTTTAGAGGTCGCTCATTATATACTGTATAAATATTTCATAAATTCCCCACTGTTTACAGATAGCAAGAATTTAAAAATAAATTGCAAATGTTCAGTATATAATGCAGTTGATCTAGTTGTTAATGCTTGTTTGCTTTTTGGTTTTTTTTTTAAAGCTATCTAAATCTTTATGTAAATTCTAACCTGTATAGCTTCATAGCCTGGTCCAGCAGAGTATGTCATGATAAAATTTCCAAGGATCATTGCATGCAAGTTCATCTAGACTGTCAAAATGAGTTACTTTTAAAATAAGTTAAAACATGCCACATGCTAAATATCCTAAATCAGTAAGAAAATCTTCTTGCATTATTTTATGGGTTTTAGGTATGCATGTTTAGATATATAATGGATGTAGAGCTACATAATTTTCCAAAATAATGTTTTGGAATTTAGCAGTTTCGATATTGGCATGAGCCCTGAGTGTTTGGTACAGTAACTGGATATATACTGAATAGCTCATACATTTTCTGGGACTTTTGCAACCTTATATCCAGATGTTGGCCTCATCCCAACTGCAAATAAGAGTAGAACATAGATGTCCACAATTCTCCCCCTTCATTTAAAGATATCTTTTGTTGTATAGATATAAAAGGAGTTGTGTTCCTTTATAATCAAGCTATATTAAAACACCAAAGACTACAGCTGCTGTTGAATACAAATTTAACTTGTGCCACCACAGATCCAAAGCTCTAGCGGAATGGGATAAATCAACACAAAGAAATCCTTCCTAAATTAGATGATCACTCTGTTAATGAAGGGGTCTGTAGGGTCTTTATTGCCTGCTTTGAAGCCATGTAGAAAAGTAAGAACTAAATCTGTATTTCTCTGGTTCCCTGAATTTGCCACCCGGATTTGCACTGTAGAGATGACTGAAAGCCAGTTGTTTCAGCACATTTAGTGACTGCAATAATTTACGAATGAGAACACTGAAGTCTTTCATAATAATCTAAACAATTTGTTTCGATCCTGAAGTACTGGCAGAAAATAATATTAAACTAACACAAATGAACTTGCAAAAATCTTACAAGATAGATTACTCCAACCTTGTCTTACCTTCTTAGCAAAAGTTGAAGTCTGAAGAAAAAAAAAGGCAAAAAACCATAACAACTAAAATCCAAAGTATACTAGCTACATTTTCATTTCAATGGTATTGTGGAGCACACTGGGACCTGACTGCTAGATGTTCTTCCTACTTTCAGAATAACATAAAGTTCACTCTTCTGAGAAGGAAGAAACATGAATTAATTAATTATTGTATATTAGGAAGAAATTCTATACTATGAAAGTGTTACGGCACTGGATCAATCGCTCAGAGAAGCTATGGGTGGCCCATCCCTGGAAGTGTTCAAGGCCAGGTTGGATGGGGCTTTGAGCAACCTGTTCTAGGGAAGATGTTCCTGCCCATGGCAGGGCATTAGAACTAGATAAGGTTTAAGGTCACTTCCAACCCAAACATCTATTATTTTGTGATAATGCTGTCCAAGTAACTCTAATTTTAATGGTTTTCTAAACAACTGCTGTTTTGCTATGATAAATCTCTTCAGCTCCTAATTACTTACACAGCTATGTGTGGCATAAGAGATACTACCAGTCAGTCCAGTGCCCATGTGCTCAGAGAAGTTGTTTATTTCACTAAGACATATGCTAGTATTAAATATTGTCATAGAAATAACTATTGTCTCATCAACAGATATCAGTTTTTATGTTCTTAATTTTTTCTTTATCCCAAGCCCTTGAAAAACCTTGTAGCTTCTAGTCCTGAAATGAAAACTGAGTATTTCCAATCTGTAGAATTGCAATGCACAGTTAGGTTACAGTTCTTTTCAGTGGGCAGTTTTGTAAAAGAATCATTACAATCACTGATACCTCTTAAGCAGCAAAAATATTCCTAGTCATATACAGAGGTTGTAATGACAAGTTATTATTTCTTTCTGTATATATTGTTAGATATTCAGGAAAATTAACAGTAAAGGTCAACGAAGACTAGAGATGCATTCTAGAGTTTTTATTTGAGTTATTTGCCTGAGTCTGTTCAGCTGCACATTGTTCAGTAACTGGCCATTTTGAGTCAAATTACCTACCTAAATGAGCTGAGCAAATGCTGGCTCAATTTAGTTACATACTATGAAATTTGTACTTTGAGTTATTCATTTTAGTGAATAGTTTGCTGAAGACTAACATTCAAATAGCATTTACCATTATCTTGTTAATAGGCCTTACTGCTCTAAATCTACTAAGAATGCAAATAAATGATAATTCTGCACTCATTAAGGAAATCTCCTGTGACTTACTTTGGTTAAATGCTCCAACAGGCATGTTTAGCACTTCTTTGGGGTTGGTAAAGTTCCAAAAATCTGTAAATTAAAGTTCTATGGAGTGCTATAAAATATGCATAATGAAACCCTCGATGTAAATTAAGAAGATTTATATTTCAGGATTCTGCTTACGTTATTCAGTCTGAATGCTTCACAGGTTTTTATGAAGCAAATAAACTGTTCTTTTTCTTGAAATTCATTTTGAATGGTCACCATGGATCCATTGTTACAATACATAATTCACACATTAAAGACTAAATTGCTCTTTTTAATCTATATATCATACTGAAGTGTAATTGCACAATACCTTTTGAAGTCTAGGTGCTCCATCTATGGTAGCAGTACATTGAATTTTCCTGTAGACATAAGTAGCTAAAACAGAGCTGGAAACAATGTTTATGAATGTTCTTGTACTTTAAGCTTATGTGCTCATTTGAGTCACACTTATGAATTTCATTATTGATAGCTAATGAATATTGATGGAAAAAAAAGTTTATTTCCAAACATCTTTAGGTATTACTTATGGAAAATAAGTATAAATTGTAGTATAAACTAAAACGCCATGTGGGTTTTCTGTGCGGTTTTCAGCAGGAATGAAGCAAAAATGTTGAGGTTTTGTGCAACTGCCACCCAGAGCTGTCAAAGATATCACATCAGGGCTTTGGGTAATCTTTAGCCTTAAAAAGAGAAAAAGCATGAAGAAAGAGACCCAGAGGCGCAGCTATTTTCTAGACAGCTTGCTGTGGAATTGTTTTGTTCAGGAAAAAACTGTCTTCCAATGTGGAGGATCATATTTTGTTTTTTTACAAATTGCTTCATTGATGGTTCAGTTCTAGATGAGTTAAACTAAGTGGTGGCGAGGGTATTTCAGATTTGCTCTGAAACAGAATTGTTTTGATATAACAAAATCAACCACAAAATTTTACTTTTAGGCTCTACATGCATATCTGTGTAAACCTGCAACATTTTTAGAATAAAGAGCTACTACAGAACTGACTGACTTCAGCTTCTAACTCTTCTAATTAGTGGTTCTGTTTGTTTTGGGATAAGGAAACTCATTCTGTGGAATTCTGGAGACAATGGTATGGACAATAATTCTATCAAGTTAAACTAAAAATAATACCCACAGATTTATATGCAAATAAATACCAAATATTGTAAATACAATAAAACATTTGAATGGCTGATTTTTCTAAAGTTTGTATTTCTTAAATATATTTGAAAAAAATATTTTTAGAATTTGTTTTGGCATAACCAAGGAATTTCCAGAAATTCATAGGTCTACTATAATATAGCATTATATAAATATGGTTTATTGCACTGTACTAAATATAGTCCAGAGTATGTTCAACATATCCATTTTTGCAAACTTTTCGTATTTCAAAATACTTAATACATTTTATATTTAAAAAAACCCTACTAATATACATGTGCTGTTAACCATGGTATTATAGATAATGATGTTTGAACACCAGGGATTATAAAATGCCTTTGGAAATTATCAGCTCAAACTGTTAGACTGTGTCTTGTAATGGAGAATAGAGAAGCAGATTTATGCTTGAGCTTTTGGATCACATTGTGGAGGGATAAAATGTAAGAAAATAAACATAGTGCAGAAGGTAGTCTCACACCTGAGGAGGTGCAGCTGTACTAATCCCCAAAGATTAGGAACAGGCCCGTCCTTAAAAGGCCACAGCTGTGTCCAATAAGAAGAGTGCTACAAGAGTGGATTAGCTGGTTGAGAAGAGAGATGGAGCTTGTTGGCTGTGCTGTGAAAAGAGTTGGAGGCTGTGAAGAAGAAGGAGTCAGTGCTTTGAGGAGCTGCCCATGAGAAATCACAGAGAAGATATAAGAGCTTGGCAATATGATGACATCACATTACTCTATGATGATAGAGTACATCTGAAAACAATTAAGACAGTGATGAATATGAGAACACAGAGCTTAACTGAGGGGTACTTTTGCAAGAAACAGTGTATATAGAGTACTTCAGATTCAGAGTAGAAATCCAAACACTTACAGATAAATGATAAACCAATTTAAGATGGAACAGCTACACATACATTTGTACGAACATCCACATACTCATCCAGAAATACACATTTTTTTCAAGGAATTTTCAGGGAGCAAAGTCAAAATTGAAATTTGGTGCTAAGAAATGCAGAGTCCAATAGGATTTAATCTTGCATTCCATTATAAAGAAAAATTTGACTTTAAAAAGTGGCATTCAGAATCACTGGCTCCTGGCATAATGCTCAAACTGCTTGAAACTAAGTTATATGGAAATGGATGGAAGGCAACATCCCTGGTAGTATCCAACAGGTATAGGGACTGTAGGTAGGGATTCTACAGTAGAAGAGAGGGCTTTTGAATATCTCCAAGAATGGAGATTTGACAACTTTGTGCAACCTGTTCCACTGTTTCACTCATTGTGAATTTTTTTTTTATTCTCCAGAGCAGGAAAAAAAGCACCCTCGAGTGTTTTAACCTCAGCTTGATATCAGGTGCCCACTAAACCGAATTATGACTTCCCTCTCAGAGGGACAGGGGAGAATGTAAGATGCAAAAATAATTAGTAGGTTGAGACAAGGCAATTTGCTAAACCAAAAAAAAAAAAAAAAGACAAGCAAAAGTTTACATGCACATAAGCAAAGGGAAAAGTTACTCTCTACTTTCCATTATCAAGCAACATTCAGAGGGAAGCAGGGCTTCAGCACACACAGTGGTTGCCCCAGAAGCCAAATATTGTAGAATAACAAATACCCCCCAATTCATTCTGTTTCCCTTAGTTTTTATATCTCCATTTACATCATGTGGTACGGACTATCCCTTCGGGTGATTTGGGTCAGCTGGCTCGGCTGTGTCCCCTCCAGCATCTTGCCCACTCCAAGCCCCTTGGATGATGCAGGGGAGAAAGCATGTTAGAGAGACAGCGCTGCACAGCAGTAATCGAAACACTTCTGTGTCATGGAGGGGAACCAATCTGATTTTTCTTTATGCCTCACCATGTGTAGCACAAGAGGTGAAGAATGGCTGCAGGGCCGTGCCAGCGCTGGGAGCGCTGTCCCCGGGCAGGCTCCGCCTGGCAGCCCAGCGGGGCAGATCCCCTGTGCCCGGCGGAAAATGCCCAGGAAATCGGGCTATGGGAGGAGCTTTAGCACATAAAACCAGTGAATGCACCGCCACAAGTGGGGGTCATTTTCCTTCGGGTTCCTTGGAGGGAGCGGGGCTCATTTTGCTTCGGGTTCCTTGGAGGGAGCGGGGCTCGCCCGGAGGCTCAGCTCGGTCGCCTCCTTCCCCCTGGCCTTTTTCTCCCTGCGGTCCTGCTTCTTCCCTGGCTGCCGTCCCTGTCCGGCCCTGCCCTACCCTGTTCGCCCCTTCCCCGGGGCAGCTCGGCCCCGCAGCGCTCCGCTGTTCCCCCACGGAGCCGCAGCTGCTCCAGGAGCGCGCCCGTGGCCACGGCAGCCTGTTCTGGGCCGGCAGGAGGGACACGCAGCCGCTGCCGCTCGGAAATCGCGCCCGTGGCCACGGCAGCCTGTTCTGGGCCGGCAGGAGGGACACGCGGCCGCTGCCGCTCGGAGATGGCGCCCGGGCCGCCTCGGAGCCGCGCAGACTCCGGGCCGCTCCCGGCACACCCGCTCCGCCTGCCGAGCTGCCCGCGGCACAGAGGGGTCCTGGCGTTCTGACTCTCTCTCTGTCTCTCCTCTCCTCTTTGCTCCTTTTTCTATCCCACCTTCGGTAGCCGCACTTATCTTCCTTTTCAATAAACAGTTTTCAGATATAATATTGCCGCGTTTGCGCTTTTTTTTTTGTCTGAGAAATCTGTCGAAAACAATCCTCTCGGACTTCCCTTTTACAGGAGGACGGGACAATTCAAGCTACCTGTGCAAAGTACAGCACCAGTAAGGAAGAATGAAGTCTATCTCGGTCAGATCCAATATACGGCTGTAACACAGTTTACGCTTACATGTGCATACATACATGCTTTTATGCATTTTACTCTGATTGGATTACAATATCACACTTAAATGCCATCAGAGTGAAGCTTTTTTACTGTGCAGCCCTAGAAACTGCCAAAACTAGACTATAACATTGGCCAGTTCCTCAATGCTACTAGGGCTTAAAGGGGTCTTCTCAGTAAATATGCAATTATTTTAAGTTCAAGCAGTGTGGATAGACTGTTATCATTAATATATATTAGCCAGGTGTATATGTCTCTGAATGATTTTACTCTGATGGTTAGTACATTTGAAAGTCACACATTCATTTTTATTACTACTTATGTTACTTAGGTTAGGTTTTGCATCTGTTTGAGAAAACATTTATTAAATTACGTGTATCTATAACCCTGCATGATAAGGCAGACCAGATAGTTTATGATAACATAATTAAATGTTTAAATTGACATCTTATTCCAGATGAAAATTACTTTTGTATTAGAATGTTAAATATATTGCTTAGCTAAAAATATTTCCCCATTGTTCTTTTAAATTTTTAAATAGAGCTCAATGTTGGCATTTTACTGAAACCAAAACATTTGTACAGTATTTATGATTCATAATTGTAGCATCATCTATCCCCTGTAAAAGACTGCCTCATTCCCTCGTAGGTATTCTACACATAAGATGGAGTCTTCTTTCATTATCCATTTGTTTTAATTTCTGGTTATGTTTTGTGATTTTGACCACTCCTAGTATGAATCTGCCAACCAATGGAGTCCTACAAACATCCCTTCCTCTGGGTACTTGCCTGCTGCTAGCTAATATTTTGAATATTTTTTAGTCAGCACTAGCTAATTCCCCTGGACAGTTCTTTGGTTCATCATTTGGCAAGCAAACGAGATTTACATCACCTGTGTTGTTTTGTTTGATATTTTCTATCTTTGCTGTCTTTCTTTTTCGGTGACTTTATACTGCTTGAGAGCGTGATGTAGCTTCTTGACTCAAGAGTGACACATACAACAAAACAGAAGATATTTAGCAATTAATTGATTATGAAGGGGTCTTGAATTACCTGGTTGCCTAAGGGAATACTGTATTCTCCCAGAACAGTCACAGGCTGCTGTGCTTTGAAGATTTGCAGGAAGAGAATGATATGGGAGATTTTGATTAAGGGACCAAGGGTAGATATTGCTTGAGTAATGGGATTTGTGCCACTCTATTATGTTCAAAATTCAAAACTCAAGATTACATATGACTTTTGTCATTATCCTTTTAATGAAAACTACAGTATGTGGCTGTGAACACAAATCCTGCTAAGTAAACTCAGGAGAATTAGTTCACTCTACACTGGGATTCCAATTACTGTGGAAAAAATCTGAACAAGAAGGAACCGAGCCACCAAAACACTACAAAATTTTACTTTAAGGACATAATCAGGTACTTTTTCATTTCATTGGTGGATTCCTTCATTCTTCTGTCTACATTATGTGAGAATAAGAATGGGCAATACAAATTTCTGTAGCAACACTGCCTTTCACCGAAGTGTCTCAATGGATTTTGAAAGCAGTGATTGATGTCTCACAATTACTAAGGTACCAGAACAAAGCACAGGTGCCCTGCCTGCCTTAGAAATTAATTACAGCCAATACAAAATTTAAGAATAGTGATAAGAAGCAAGGCTTGGTTTCAAGAATATATGTTTAGTAGGGAGGTAGCTAGTAATTGTACTTCAAATTTGACTACTATTCTAAGGTTAATCAGCTCCCTGAGAACTGCTTCACTGTTTTCTGCAATGACTAGTAACCTTAGTTTCCCAGCTGCTGGACAAAGATAATTAAGAACAGTTAAGAGTCACTTGGAGTGAAATTTAAAAATATGTTTCTTTCTTCCTCCTTTAATCAGCTACCTCACCAAAGCAAACCATTATTCATTATATTAATTCATAAGAATATCAAACTTTGTTGTTTCGAAATGTATTTAAATGTATTTGATTTTGAGAAGTGGTGTAAATGATGCCATGGAGACTATTAAGAGTATTATTGAAGTACTGAAGTAATAATATCTTGGCATCTTGTAAAATCTATTTCTTTATAGTATAGATGATTGCATTATTCCCATTAAGAAGGATTTGTATTCAATATCAGATATCCAATAAGACAATTTTATTGGCATAGTGAAAGAGTTGAAGAATTTTGGGGGCTGAGCAGTGCAAGAGAAAATATTTTATGCTGTATCTTAAAAATTTAAAAACCCTTAGGTTTTTTTTTGCAGTGGCACTGAGTTTCTGGATGTGCTTTCCCATACTGAATCAGAAAGAAAATATTCTAGTCTATTATATATGCCATGAAATTATAGGAATTTTTTACTTCATTTAAATTATTTATAACTTAGTATTTATGTTGGTTCATTATTCACAGGTGCTTATCTTTTAACAAAAGCAAAAGATAGTTCCTACTGACTTGATTTAACAATCATTGTAATAATTACAGAGATTCCCATGCTCACCATTGTTATGACTGAAATTCTCTGGGCAACCAATTCAAGTGCTTCACTGCCCTCTGACTAAGGAATTTCATCCTCACATCTAACCTAAAGCTCTCCTCTGTTAGTTTAAATCTGTTCCCATTTTGTCCCAACACTATGTGTCAGTTTAAAAAGCACTATTATTATAAGTCCCCTTTAAGTACTGAAAGGGTGATGGCTGTCGCCAAAATGGTAATGACAGTCGTAATAATCTCAATAAACTTTTCTGCACATAGATCATCCTCAGAGCACTTCCAAAATAAATAGCTGATTAGGGTGACAGCCTTTAGTGAAGAGCAAGATCTACTTTTAAAGTGCTTGTCATGATGGGGTTAGTCTATAAAGTTTGAAAGACCTCAGTTTTTACAGAAGGTGATATGACTTTTCAGCAGCAATAATCTTAGTTCTTCTCCACAATCCTGCTCAACAACTTTCCATTTATGGAAGTGAGTGTGAAGGACAGTCTTCCAGAGAAATAGGGTAAATGAAGTCATAATTTAAGATTTTCCCTCATGCTGAATCTTTCAAGTTAATCTGTTTTACTGGGGGAAGGCAAGGAAGAAAAAAGAAAAAACCCTCAAAATGCTAACTCATTTTGATTCTTGATTTTCAGTAATTTCAGAGTGTGATTGCAGCAGAACCAGAGAACCAGAACCTGAGATTCATTCCAGCTGCTTTCATGGCTCCACATTTCCTTATTTTCTGACGTTTCTATACTTTTTGCTCTATGATAAATATCAAACTTTTCCAATCAAGCACTAACTTGACAATTATATTGGAGAATGTGTTGGTTTTTAATGCACATCAAATTGCATTTGTGGAAAAGGAAAATCCAACACAGGACATACTGTCCAAGTCTGAAATTAGGTTGCAAGCATGCACAACTCTTTTAATGACTTCAGAAATAGGTACTGTTCTGATATGATTGCTGCAGTATCAGCTGCTTGCTTTTGATCAGCATGAGCTGATAAAAAACCAGTGCTACAGGATGGCAGGGGAAAGGCTACTCTCCAATGGTTTTTAAGAACATATCTTGCAGATCTGCTAGTAAAATGCTATTGATTGATAGAGTCAGCATTAAGTCATCTGGCAGGCACACTATTTAGAGAATGAAGTTATTAGCAGTCTGCATTTGTTATTAAGAGCTGGAAAAAGCATAATTCTTACACTGTCAATAAAAGAGTAACACATACAGCATTTGTACACACATATATGCCAGCTGTTGTGTACAACCCATTCACAAATGTTCTTGACAGTACAAGCATGTACTTCATGACTTTTCTTTAATCAATATATAAATACACAAATATAATCCCTGTTGGCATCATGATACATTTTTTATTTTACTATGTTCCTTTGCTATTAATTAAATAATAGAAGTGGAATTTTAAAGCATTTTAAAAAAGCCGTATATAGTAACTGCTTCAAAATTATGAGCTAGATTCTTGTCTATGAGATCAGAGCATTTAAATCACAAAGTAATTCAGGCATTTTTATAAAAAATAAAATCTACTATAGCATCCAGCTTTCCCTACTGATTTGTCATAACTTTATTCTGTGAAATAAGCCGAGGTTAAGTGCTCCAGACTGGAGTGAAAGAGAAAATAGAGGGATAAATTTCATTCTTCCTGTTATGCTTAAAATGTTGTTTGTATCCTGAATACCCAGAGAGTGAATAAAGAAGTTAATAGATCTTTTCATGCAACTCCTCAGGTTGTTACCATACCTGCCAAGCAAAGCAGGACTTGGCACAGTAAGCAAGCATGCATGACCTCTAGGGGAACCTGAGGGCTGTAAAAATTGTGACAATAGATGAAACTAGTTCTTTTAATGTCAAGAAACACTATTGCTTTGGCTTTTTTCTTCTTTAAATGAACAACATAGTGGTGCTGATCTGATAATCTGATACCCTTTTTTAGACTCAGTTTAGATACTTTTTTTTTTTCTTTTTCCTGTCTGGTCACACATCTAGTAGTCCTGGAAGACAATATTTGGAAACTACACCTGTCACTAAAAAAGGAAATTCACTTCATCCATGAGTACATTTCTGAATTCATATTCAGATAATTCCATGATCATTAGAGAAAACTCAATCAATAGAGTTTGTGTGGCTGTTATCTGGTTGTTTTTCATTAGTTTGTGCTGAGTTAAACACGGATTTACATTTTTAACTATATCAAGTTATCTCACTCTGCATTTGACACAAATAATGTGAAAACAGGCTGACAGACATAAATGGACCAAAACATGTAGTTTGCACAGGGAGTAACTTTATTTTCTGGCTGACTTGTATCAGAAAAATGTTTTGTACATGTTCTATGGCTTGTATAAAATGCACAAAGTAATGAGGCTCATAATTACCATGCTATTGTCATTTCAAAGCATTGAAATGCAAAAATTAGCATTATCATTAGTTCCACAAGTTTTTTCCACATAATGAAAACAATTAATCAGTATAAACTGAATGTTTCAACTGACTAGCGAGGAATGAATTAATAGACTCCTTGGAAGTAGTACTTGCACATATTTTTTACCTTCTCCATTATGCATGTATGAAGACATTAGATGTCTGTTCTGGTGTCCAGGCATAGAAAATTAAGGGAAAATAGAGATTATTCAAACTATTTGTTTACCTAAGGCAGGATCAAGTATATCTTCATCAGTCCAAATTAGAAAAAAATTACAAGTTTTTTTTAGGATTGATTTACATAGCTCTGGAAAATCATAGCTTCTCTGAGATTACATGTTTTTATGTTCCTTTTGTTAAACCCATTTTTACTCTCCATGGGCTTGGAAGCAGTTTATTCACTTATTCTTGAAAGTTCATAATGTTATTTCCTCATTCTTCACCCTGAGATTAGCAGGCATCAGTCATTCAGTCTTTTATCAGTGCTGATGTCTTTCTAAGCCTCCGATCACTCATATTTCTGTCCCCTGATTGCCTCCAGCTTATGCACAAAACTCAGTGCAGCTCTCTAAACAAGGGTTATTAATGTGAGAGAAAAAGATTACTTCCTATGTTGCAAACAGCATGAGATGTCCCTTCTGTGCAATATGACATTTAAACTTCTGCTCAGTTTGTATGTATGGAATTCCCAGGTTGCCTCTGAACTATTGCTGCCTGCCTGGTTACTCCCCACTGTATGTCACATTTATTTTTCTGAGGCGTGGTGTGTCATACAGGAGTTCTGCAGTGTTTCCTTCTTGCTTGCCACTCCACTATCTGATCTGTCTTGGACTCTTTATTCTAGTCCTTTTTCCTAGTGGTCCCCAGGGCTTCATTTCATGTGCCACTTTTGTAAATGTTCCCTTTTTTCTACCATTCACAAAAGTAATAGTAAAAAGAAATCATTCTCTTGCAAAACAGCTCTTGATAGAGCCCTTCATTCTGACAGGCAACCACTTATAACAACTTTCCAAGTACAATTTTTCTGCTGGTTTACACCCCTTTTATCTGCATTGTGCTTTTCTAGCTTGTTTATCAGAATGTCACATCAAAAGACCTAGGAAAGGGAAGTTATGACATGTGCTGCTTTTCCTCTCTTTTTAGGGTCTCGTAACGTCAGACAGGGTGATTAGAGTGGTTGACAGTATTCATGATAAATCCATGATGACTTCTCATCTCTTTCTGTTTTTCCATGTAGTTAAAGGAGCACTTGGTTCTTACCTTTTAAAGAAGAGAAGTATGTTTCCACATTTGTTTTTTCAAATTTCAAATATCGTTAAAATTTCTCCAAATGCTAAAGGCAGTTGCTAAAGGCTCCCATTTTATCCTAACTGTAAGACTGAGTACCTTACCAACTTAAGTTCCCCCTAAACTACTGCTTTCTTCTTCTTGCCTATTCTTACTGCTTAGTAGTATTTTTATTTTTTTTATTTATGGGTGACATGTTTATAAATAGAAATATAGCTGTATATGCAAAGACAATCTCATCACAGTTTTTTTTCTCAGCTTTCATGTACTTTATTTCAGTTTTTCTATTGTTACAAACTGGTTTAATATAGAGGACCAAAGGAAGCTTCATGTACTTTATTTCAGTTTTTCTATTTGGTTTAACATAGAAGACCAAAGGAAGTATACCTCTGTGAATAAAATGGATCATAACCCAGAAAGGTTCAAAATACACCCAAAAAATGTAATTAAAACCAAATGAGGCTGAATATTGGTGCCAAAAAAATTGCTATATTTAATTTAATAGTAAAAGAGGCAAAGAGAAAGAAAGAGAAAAGAAAGAAAGCAAAAGAAAGAGAGAAAAAGAAAGAAAGGAAAAGAAGTGTGCATGGAGGTAGGGGGACAGAGATTAGGTAGAATAGTGACAGGATTAGGAAGAAGAAAATGACCCATCTGAGGCTGCTCCCTTCCATCTGGTCTGCTGGTGAGGGTCTGGTTACTCCCCTCCATCTGGACTGCTGGAGAGGGTCCCCTGCCACTGCACCACATCCAAAAGTATAGACTCCAGTGGATTCCTCCAGTGGGCCAGGTAGGAATGTCACGGTACCTTCTGAGAGGGCCAGGTCTGACCCTGTCCCTTGCCACACTGTGGATCTGTTGCATCCCAGTCTGGTGCAGGTTCTGGGGACCCCTTGGGGGCCATTGATGGGCCATATCACCCCCTCTGCTGTGGATAAGCTGTTCTGGGGTGAAGGGGCTCCACAGCTGAGCTCTGCACAGCGGAGGATGGGTGTTCCCTCAACCTCTGACCAGACTTCTTCACCACACACTCTAAACCTCTCCTCCCCTCACCCTGTGGTGTGAGGGTCTGTCTGAGCCTGGCAGCTGAAAGCCCTGGGTCTGCGATCTCCATCCTGAAGGCGCTAAGCTTGATCCCTCTGTGAATGTATTTTTGTCCCCCAGCCCAGACCTGAGTCACTCTCTCATCTCCATCAAGAATACTTCAGAGCCTCAGTCAGAAGGACTATTCAGTGGTGTTCTCTGCAGCTTTTGTAATACAGTTTTGCTATAATAGGCAAAGGTTGTTCATGAAGACGTTTAAGCCTTACATTATAACATTTCAGTCTCTGACACCTATTTACAGTCTCTTCTTCAAATCAATATCATCTACAGAGAATAATAAACTAATCGTGTTTATAGAATAAGCTTATGAAAGCATTTAGTCACGTAAAAATTGCATAGAATATTACAATTTTCTTGAACTGCAGTAATTGTTTGCTCAAGAATTAAGACCGGTTTAAGATTTGCATCATCCACCTATTCTTTGAGTGACTGATGCACTTGTCTCAAGCTATAAAGTTTCTATTAGATATGAGCTGCTTATTGTTTGCCAAGTAGTTTGATTTCTTTTTGAAGAAATTATAGTCTCTAGAGAAAAAGCAGGTATGAATTTAAGGTGAGACATTCTCTCATCCAGTCTTTTCATTTGCAACAAACAAATATTGAATCCAATTCACAATTCTAAATAGGTAAAAATGTTTTCTGAGAGACTCATATAAAAACAGAAACCACACAGTTACATTCCTAGATCTGTATCCTGAATTGATATAAAGTATTTAAAGACTACAGTATTATAGGAAGGTAGTCTGGTGACCTACTAGAGGCAATGTGATTTTAAAAATTGCTTTGAGGTAATATTTTGCTATTGTGTATGAGTCTGAGAAAGTGAGAGCTATGAGTTCTTTATATATTTAGAAATATGGGAAATTGATTGCTGTCTTGGAGCTGTAAGAATAAATGATATTTCATCTAAAGATATAAAACAAGGAATCATTTTATCAGAAGTTAAAATGCTCATCTGAGTATTGACCAAAAGAGAATCAAGAGGTCTTTTAATCCCTGATTGTGGGAGAATTGTTTCAACCCTGGTTACAGAGGTAAATGTGGATGTTTATTGAATGCTAACCTAAGATTTATATATTTTAGAAATATCTATCATTTACAAATACATTTTCAATCACTTCAGCAGCAGCAGTCTTTCTGGGATATTTCAGTACTAAGGTTTAATGTCAAGTATGGCACGTTCATCTAAGGTATGATCTGAGTGAAATGGAGAGACCTATGTTCACATTCACAGATTCAAATGGTAAATTGCACTTCAAGAATAATAAACAAGGATTTCCCCTACCCCCCCCCCCCCCCCCCCCCAATTAATGTCTCTTCCTTCAGAGCAGCTACTATGCCATACGCACAGGCTTCACTGGAGTGCTGTCAAGTGAAACTGCAGAATTAAAGCATGATACAGGTTCAAAATCATATGGAGTCCCAAAGTTTTTCAGTCAGTGCAGTTTATTAGCAGCTCATGCTGCAATAATACTTGTATTTATTGTACATTTCAGGCAAGAGTTAACTTAATCCCGTGCACATTGCTGACCAGACATGATAGTCTGTTCAGAAGTGTGAACAAGTGCATAGCAATGAAAGATGACAAATAGATTCACAGAAATACATCACTTCTAAGTCTTCTTCTAATGTGTTCTATTTTCCTGTGAATTCATATCTAAGTAAAGGTAACAAAGGATTATTTTCTCCCTAAACTGTTCTAGAGTGCTGTTTAGCTAAGGCCTGTCAACTCTCTTACTCCAGTGATTTTGCACCACACCTTTAGTTAGTCAATACAAATGCATCCTTTGGACTTTAATCCTAGAGACATTAATTCAGCTGCATTTGGTAGTGACAAGCAGTGATAATGAAACCACATATAATAGCTGTAAATAAGGTATATGGAGAATATAAGTGCTATGAAAATATGTTTAATAATAATGTAATTGACAGCACAAGGGACATCTAATCCTTTAAAAATTGTTTTATTAAACCTGCAAACAACAAGAAATACTCAAATTGCCATATGATTGTGTCTGTAAACTATATATTCCTATCCTATCTAAATATATATTTAGAATTACAAAGTCTTATATATTGGAAATGGTCTTCACAGTTCATGTAGTCCAAAGGAGTTGGACTGCAAAGCAGTTAGAGAAGGCTCATGGCTTTGACTTTATTTTACCAGTCAAGTTAACCCACTGACAGTTTACTTATTCCTCTTATTTTGCACCAAGCTTAGACATTGTGGGTAGGTTTGAAAAGAAAAGGAAGTATGAGAATTTCAATGCAGAACATTTCTGAAAACTAGGCATTTTTATTACATTTTGTGTCTTAGAGTGGTTTTCTCTAATTTAGGAGCTGGGGTACCTGCACACTCCCCCCTTGTCTTTCCCCGACCTGTTCCTGAATGTCTCATTAACTGATTGCTTGTCATGGAATCTAAAATAAACAGTTTCAGCCCTGGTTTGATTAAAAACACAGGGTTAAGCATCTTCTCCTGTGACAGGTGGCAATCAGTGCTTTTTTGTGTGCTTGTGCAGATACCTGTGTACAATTCCACTTGCTGCAAAGGCAGATTGGGGGTCAGGAGCATGTGGTGGTGATGGTGGCCACAAGGTGTGTGACTTGTTGGGGGATGCTCTGGCAAAGTTTTAGTTTCATGAGATCTGGCAGAGTATGCCTCTCCCCAAAATGGCAGGCCCCTGAATACAGTTGCTATTAGCAGTTTCATTGCTCTTTAGCACTGCAGACAGTGCCTGCAAACAAACAAGTATGCAGTTTGCATGGCAGAGGCTGTGGAATTTAAGGTCCTGAGAAGAGTGAGCAAGACAATCCCGGAATGACATCTCTGGAATTCAGAAGAGCACATTTCAGCCTGTTCTGTGAGCAATGTGGCATATCCCGTAGGAAAGTGTCCTGGAGTTCAAAGGGGTCCAGGGGAACTGTCTACTGTCTCATCTTTAAGCATACCTCTTCAGGGCATGAGAATTGTCCCTTCCTCACAAAGAGGCAAAGCAGAAAGCAAATGTGGATGAACATGGAGTTCCTGATTGAGCTCAGACATGAAAAGGAGATATACAGATGGTGGCAGCGGAAACAGTCTTTGTGGAAAGGATACACAGACAGTGGCAACTCACATAGAAATGAAATAACTAAGGTCAAAGCTCAGCTGGATTTGATCATCCTGGAGGCCTTTTCCAACCTAAATGGTTCATTACTCTTTCTGAGCCCGGAAGTGAGACTGACTGGCCTGCAGTTCCCCAGGACTTCTTTTCTTCTATTTTTAAAAATAGGCACTCTATTGTCCCTTTTCCAGTCAGTGGGTACCTCACTGGACTGCCAGGACTCTTCAAGTATGATGTGTAGTGGCTTTGCCACTTCATCTGCCAGTTCCATCAGGACCCATGGCTGCACATCTCATCAGGTCCCAGGTACTTTTTCACCTTCAGGTTCCTTAAATTGTCTCAAACCTGTGCTGCTCCTATGGCAGGAGGTTCTTAATTTTCCCTATCCCTGAAGGAATATTCTGAGACTTGGGAAGTTTGGCTGGGACACTGTGCCGATGAAGATTGACGTGAAAATTTTCTTAAGTACCTCAGCTTTTTCCATGTCCTGGCAAGCAGGTCTCCCATTTTCTTTTGGAGAGGGCCCACATTTTCCCTAGCCTTCCTTTTTATCACTGAGGTACCTATAGAAGCTTTTCTTGTTGCCTTTGACATCCCCAGTCAGATTTAATTCCATCAGGGCTTTAGCTTTCCTGACCCTTGTTGCTCAGACGAGTTGTGTTGGGCTCATGCTCTTGCAGCCAAGGAGACCAAACACATCCTGGGCTGTGTTGGCAAGAGTGTAGTCAGCAGGACCAAGGACATGCTTGCTCTATTTGGCACTTGCAAGACCTTATCTGGAGTACTGCATTGTTTTTGGGCTCCCTGCTGCAAGAAGGACATTTATGTTTTGTACTAAATCCAGGAACAGTCATCAAGGTGGCTGAGGGCTGGAGTACAAGTAATATGGTACGAGTTGGGGAACTGGATTTGTTCAGTATTGAGGAAAGAAGGCTCACAGTAGACTTTGTTGCTGCCTGTTGATATCTCACTGGAGGATCCAGAGGAGCTAGAGCCAGACTCTTCCCATAAGTGTACAGTGATAGAGCAAAAGCAATAGATTTAAGTGGGAACATAGGAAATTCCAATTAAATGCTAGGATGTAGTTGGTTGGAGCATGGTGTGAATAACACCAAGGTCGCAGGTTTGATACTCTTATGGGCCAGTCACTGCAGTGCTGAAATTGATGATCCTTGTGGGTGCCTTCCAACTCAGAATATTCTGTGATATTTATCTTTTTTATTATAGTGATGATCAGATGCTTTAAAATTTGTATGATGTGTCCAGATTTGACTCGCCATGGCTGTGATTAACCTGGTCTGCTGTAAACTTGCTTTGATCAGAGAATTGGCACAGTTAACTTCTGGATCAGATTTCAATCTTAAATCATTCTATCATTCTCTGAAACCTGTACAGTGGGTGGGAGAGGGAAGACTTAGGCAAGGCAATACAAAGAAAGCAAAGAAATAAGAAAAGAAACACTAGATGAATGCATAGCATGATGAATTCTTTTTCTTTCAGCTACAAATTTTTCAAAATATTTATTGCAGAAATTTTTGAAACAAAAATCTGAATTCTGAGGTCTTATCTGGGGGAAAATTGGACAAATTTTAATTTACCATTACTTTTGCAAATTTCTTTGTTTTTCTATGCTCTACTTGCATGAATAATCTTAGTATTCTGCAGTTCTGTTTTCTTGCCTTTGTATGTTCTTTCTTTACAAATCCTTGTTATTTTAATACATAAAAGTTTTAGAACATCTGCAGAAAAAATCAAGAATGATTATAATGCCATTGATTATCTATGCTTAACGCTGTACTTTATTTAGCAAAGAATAAAATTACTCGATAATGGGTCATAAGTTCCAGGCTAATTGATCTTCTTTCATCTGGTGAGATTGCCTTAAACAATAATTAGTTCTAGCTGTACTTTGGATATCCAAGTGGAAACATTGAACCGTATATCTGACATTATCACAGACCCTGGTAAGCAAAGTTGTTGAAAAAACCAAACAACAAAAACAAACATCAAAATGAAACAAACTAACAAACTTTAGCTATACCATGGCACAGAGAAATTAACAAGAAAGAAATGAGACTTCTTAATACTACATGGTACTAGAAGAGACCAGTCAAGCAGAAAAGTTTATTTTAAAACATAAAACTTTCTATCCTGAAAACCACAGGCAGTTTCCCAAGTACAAATTCTCTCTCCACTGATGAGTGTCAGAGTCACACTTTATTTGAGACTCTAAATCCATGTCACTATTCTAAAATGCATTTGTGAAGAAAATTTTATTTTTTATGTAGTGAAGGAGCTTTATGGTTTTAATTGACGTTAATAAACCTCAACAAGAGCTTAAAATACTTCAGAGTTGGAACTTTTTAAGATGTAAGATTTCCATAAATGAATCAAAGGAGAAAAGAATCAGGAAACCATAGCATCTATGAGATGATTGTATAAATTAACAACAAAGCAATAATTAATAGAATTATTGTCTGTTACAAAATTCTAACAAAATTACAATCATAAACTTTAAAACTTTTCTAAATAAAAATGGTCCATTATAAAAACATGTTTATATATCACTATATAAATATGTTCATATATGTGTGTATGTGTGTATATGGTTTTTAGTGTATATAATTTATGAACTTTTGATGTGACTTCAAAAAGTTAAAATCTAGCAAAGGAATTAATAAAGGCGCACTGATGAACATTAAGTTCATTGAATGTCAAATTGTGTTATTTCCCAAATGTTAAAATAGTACTTAATAGCCTTTGATGCAGCAAAATAAAATAGATGTTTTCTTTGATATGCATGTGCAGAACAAAGATGGCTTTGAAGTTTGTTTTTGTGTATTCCTTTAGCAGCAAAAAACTGACACATGATCGTAAACTTTGGTTATTTGAAAGCATGAAAGCACATGAGACTTAAAAGGAAAAGTAGGACAATTTTCTTGACAGAAAAGTAATGCTACCTTTAGTGTCAGTGATGCTAATTGACTGCACTTGAACTTTCCCAAGGCTTTAGGTGATCAGTTTGTTTAAACTAAAGGGAAACTATTGTGGAAAGACTTTATAAACCATAAATTATGTAGAGAAATAATAAAATGCAGTTGGAAAAGGGAATGATTTAAAGTGACTTCTCATTCATTTTGTGTACAGCTACTGTTTGACAGTAGATTTTTGAGAACACAGGGCTCTACCAGATAAAAAAATGTAGGTATGTCCCTCTGCGCATTCTGAAGAGGGATGCAGAATCTGATACATCGCCTTGTCTTGATTATCTTCTTATGAAGTCTGTAAACAACTATTTGAAAGGATATTTGCCCTGCACAAAGACTAAACTAAACCAAATCTCTCTACTGCTTTGTAATATTTAGATACAACCCAAAACCCTTCTGTTCATTGTTTCTGCACCTGTATTCCAGATTAGGTAATAAAATACATTTTTGTTTCAAATGCCCTTAGCAAAACTTCCTGTCTGCCAGCCAAATAGCTCTTCAGATTCTGTGCCTCTCTAAATTTGCTGTAAATCAACGACAATTTCACAACTCCTTTATATCTACATTTTGATGACTGACAAATATATGAAATTTCTTTCACTTTTCTTATGTCTCTATATCCAGTCTAAAATTAGGTTTCTTTGGAGAACCTTTGCCATTCTTGTTCTCCTGTTCAGAGGCATTAATGATATGCTTATCTTGTCGTTCTCAACCAAGTCATTCTACCACAGAATTAAATGAATAGAATATCTAAAATGCAGGCCACCTAACCTGAAGATTTTCTCTTATTTCCTCCAAGTATTGGAAAAATATGATTACTTTTTCTGTCTCCTTGAATCTCCCCCAGTACTTTAAGTTTTGCTGGGGAACTGGTGGCTCACAGATATCCTCAGCCTGTAGTTTATCTCTCAGGCTGCTTCTGTGATGTCTTTGGCAGCAGAGCTGGTGAACACCTGACAAAGGTTTCAGACTCACTCCCTTCTGCCATTGTTATCTTTTTCTCTGCCCTTTCCTGACTTTCCATAACCTCCCACCACTCCTGCTCTCTCTGTCCTATAAACAAAGCCCTTTCCCATAGGCTTAAAGTAGCCTCTTTTCAATCTAACAGAAGTGGAAATTCTTCTCAGTTGTAATTCCCAATGATGTCATCCAGGGTCTGAGACTTGAGTATTCAGTAACTGTCTTGAAAGAGGTTTCCTACAGCAGTCCCAGTTTAGAATCAGTGGAGAAAGAATTATATTCTAGCTCTATTCACTAGTATCTGCTTCAGGAATACTTTCCTACGCTTCTGACTAATCTGTCAGGACCAAAACACACATGTTAGTATGTGGATGCCTAGAGTATATCTGTTGGTTTTGAATAGTGAAGCAGGAGAATGCAGAAAAGAAAAAAGAAAAGAAAATGAAAGGAAAAGAAAAAAAAAAATGCCAAAAGTGTATTCTGTAGACTTTAATATTTAATACCTTTCATTTCTTCTGAAAGGAAGATGTCAATGTAAAGCTAGCTCCTGTAACAAATGGAAATGGGGAATAAATGAGAGAAGCATTATCAGCTAGATGTTGTAACCTATGTAGTGTATGTGAAGGTAGTAGTAGATTGTTATTTTTAGGTATCTAGGTCTACCCAGGACTCCCTTAGGTACCTTAGACATTTGTACATATTACTTAGAAAGTATTTGATTATTTACATATGGAAGACTTAGAAAGACATTTATTATCCTTCCAGCCTTGGTGTAACCACTTTCTGAAACTGTTTTTGATTAGTCTGGATTTTTGAGGATTTGGATTTTCCTGTTGAAAGAAATAAGAATACAATTACACCTAAATGAAAGAGTAGAAGGCTAAATCAAGTCCAGAAAATGTTCATGATGTGACATTTGAAGTGTATTTCCCATTGAATGAGAACTTGTCTAAGAAAATGAAAGTTACATATGGTACAGGGAAGGAAACAAATAAAGGTTTGTGGTCATAATTCCTATCCTAGTAAAATACCTCTGTAATAAAAACATGTTGGCAGGAGACCCAGGTTTACATTTCATTTCAAACTCCTAGAAAATTACTTTGACTTAAAGTAAAAGACCTGAATGAGATGAAAAGTTAAACAAGAAGATTATGTTATCTTGAATTCTCAATGGAAGCTATTGTCCTACATAATTTATAACAAGTTTTTCTTTGATCTTTTATGTTTACAGAGAGTATTACTAGTGAATAAAATTTTTGAAGCTAAAATATTCCCATTAATTCTACAATTTATACTTAAAGTAATTATTTGGATTTAGTTTAATATGAGTGAGAGAATGTTGTAGTGACAAACCAGCCATTAAAAACTAAATCTATACCTCTACATGTATTTACAAAATCTGCCTACAGTGTTTCCATCTCAGTATGTGGATCATATTCTGTAGTTATGACAAACTTGCAGCTAACTGAAAATTAGTCGCTATTTTAAGCTAACAAATTACCTGATTCTTGCTCTGTCTGCTGTTTAGGTATCCATTTATCTGGCATTCCTGGGAACTCTGACCTAATGGGCTTACACATTTGTTGAAAATATTTAGTTGTATTTGATAACTGAAAGAAAAAAATATCTTGAAAGAACTAAATACTTAGACCGAGACTTGGCATATTGGCAAGAAAATTAATAAAGTCATTTGACTCCATCACTAAGAAGTACAGAATTCTAAATTCTATAAAGTACTTTTTCTTACAGGCACATGTTGAAATTTCTCATTTCTCATTTTCTCCATATCAATAACTATTCAGTGTTTCTTGTGCTATCCTGGATATATATTTTAAAATAGTAACTTTAAGATAATTTTCCTTAGTTTTTAAATCAATAACCTTTTTTTAGAAATTGCATTTTTAAAACCAAATTAATAAAATGAAACATTCATTGGGGGAAAAATAGGTGATTGTGTATCACAGTCCCAGTGCAAATTGCAACTAAGATGTATTGCATGTGATGATCTACAAGGTTCTCTCCACACAGATAGTATAATCCTGCCACAGTTCAACAGCCCAGGTGGCTTTACCTCTTTGCTGCCAGCTTGCTTGCTTCCATTGCCGTAGCCACACCCACAAGGCATTGGCGACCATCCATGAGTCACTATAGAAGTAAAGTACTGGCCATTTTCTAATTCAGCTCTTGCAGAATCTAAAGCCAGTTGGATAGCTTTCTCCTCTGCAAACTGGCTCAATTCACCTTCACTTTCCGCAGTTTCTTTGGCTTGTTGTGGGGGACTCTGCATAGCAGCATTCCACCTTCAATGATTTTCCTATATTACTACAGAATCCATCAGTGAAAAGGGCATATTGTTTTTCTTTTTCTAGTAGACCTTTTGTACAGTGTGTCCTTCTCTGGCACTATTCTGAAACCTTAGCTTACTCTCTATTCAATCCATGATCACTTCCAAAATTCCTGTGTGACTTGGGTTTCCTATTTGAGTCTACTGTGAGTTCAGTGCAACCAACTTACTCCATGTAGCATGAGTTGCATGATGTATAGAGGAGATCCTCCCACTGAACACCCAGGTAAGCACCAGCAAATGGGATGCCAGGAGAAGCTGTGCTTCAGTACCAATCACTCCCAAAACAGCTCAAACCCCTTCAAAAGCTGCCAGTATCTCTTTTTCAGCTGGAGTATAGCTGGCTTCAGGCGCTCTGTACACCAGACATCAAAAACCTGAGCACTGACCTCTAGTCTTTTCTGGTGCTTTCTGCAAGAGCCTCCAGGCAAAGCCATTCTCCCCAGCTGCAGTGTAGATCATATGTTTGAATCTCTTGTGCTGTCCAGAGTGGCCTGAGAGCTACTGAATGGGCTATCTCCTGTTTGATTTGTTCAATGGCTTATCATGAATCAGGACCCTATTTGAAATAATTTTTCTGTGAGACTTGACGGAGAGGGCTGACAATCGGGTTATAATTTGGAATGTGCATTCTACAAAATCCCACAATATGCAAGAAAGATTAAAAATGACACAATGTGTAAATTTTTGCTAATTGGTTCAGATGTGGCTGTTATTTTGTTGATCACAACCATTGGGATCTGACAATTTCTGTCTTGCTATTTTATTCCTAAAAACTTAATCTCTCGTTCAGGTCCCTTGACCTTACTTTATTTTATGACAAAACTGGCTTTCAGAAGAATTTTGTCTGTTTTCTTCCCTTTCTCAAAAACTTCTGCTGTATTGTCACACACAATGGTCATTGATATAGCTTCACACTGTTCCAGTGCAGTCTGGATCAGTCCATGGTTGATGGTAGGGCTGTGTTTCTACCCCAGGACAGTCAGTTCCAGCTCTTCTGGATTTCCTTCCAAATGGAAGCAAACAGTGTCCTGCTGCTGCCCAAGTAACAGAGAAAACTGCATTAGTGATATCATTTGTGGCTTACTGCTTGGCTTCCTATGACTGCAGCTTGTATTTAAGTTCCAGCATGTCCAAAACACCACTTGAGGGTGGTGTGACTTCATCCAGGCCACAGCAGCCTGCCATTAATCTCCACTATCTGTTGGGCTTCTGCCCTGATCATATGGGACTGTTAAAAGGTGAGAGAGTCTTGCTGATCACTCCTCAGATCTCCAGCTCAGGAGTCATCATATGGATGAGAATCAGGAAATCTTGGCCATGGCTGTCAGAGCACCATGGTAGTAGTGACTGGCAACCATTCTTCAGCCTCCAGCACGCCCACAACAGAAGGGTCCTTTGGGAGGACTGATGCTGGCATGGACTGGTCCTTTGGTTCAGCTGCAGTGCCTCCCACTGGGGTTTGCACAGCCACGGTGCCTGTCACTGAGGTTGGAATAACCTGCTTCCTGTCACCAGGGTTGGAATAGCCACATGCTATTTTGTCATTTTGTTCAGAGACCTTCCTTTCCCCTTGAGGTTGCTTTATAAACAGGACTCAGTAGACCTGGGCCAGGCCTCAGCACATTGCAGTGATTTGTGTCTCTGGATCTGTAAGCAGACAGTATATTTTTCCAAATATTTAAGTAGTTTTTCAGTATGGGCTCTTGCCCAGACTACCTCACACACCCTGCCACTCATAGCTATCCAGGCTCAAGGCAGATCTCTGGATGTTATTCTTATATAGTTGTTTACATCTTAAACAAGACCAGCACCACATTCAGGAGCCATAGAAATAAGAACATTATTGTTTGAAAACTCCATCAATATTCAAAATTCTCAAGAACTATTTTAATTTTGGACAAGGAAAAGATGGATAAGTTATCTTCCCTGTAGATCAGATCTCTGAGGAGAAAAGGTAAAAGATGTAATTATTAATAGCTCCCAATAGATGGCTCCTGAAGTACAGAGTTGATGGCAATACTGAGTACAAATACCAAATTAGTGTCACGACCAACAGTTTTATCATATCATAAGTCAGTGTTACAAAGTACAACAACATGATAACCTAAACCCAGCACCCCCCCAGAGATTATAAACAATGCAACAGGGAGCACATACTACAAATGTGTTACATGGCACAACTAAGAACACGTGCAAAAACTCTGAGAGCAAATAAATCAACATCGTTATTACCAGTGGATATGAAACTAATGTAATGAATGCATATAAAAAAATTGTTTCAATACACTCTAGTCAGTTCTGTTGTTATCTCAAATCTTCAAACCCGATGTTGGGTTGCAAAAAGGACATAGTTTAATGTGACAGGCATTTAACACCACACAGAGGCTTGCTCACTACTCTCTGCCTCTTATAGATACAAGAGAGAGTTGTAGGGGGAAAAAAAAGGAAAATTCATGGGTTGACATGCAGACAAATTAATAAGAAAAAAATGAAGGAATAATAATAATAATAATAATAAAAATAATATTAGAATTCAAGTACACAAAAGAGATTATGCGCAATGGAATTTCTCCCCACTCAGCAACAGATGCCCAGCCAGTTCTGGAGCAGCAGCTCCCAGCCAGTTTTCCTCCTAGTTTAAATACTGAGTGTGACACCATATGGTAAAGAATACCCCTTTGGCCAGTTTGGTGCAGATGCCCCAACTGTGTCTGCTCCCTGCTTCTTGTGCCCTCCAGCCAACTTACTGGTAGGATGGTGTGAGACAATAAGAAGTCTGTGGCTCAGTGTAAACAGTGCTTAACAAAAACTGAAACTCTAGTGTTTTATCAACATTATTCTCATCCTAAATCCAAATATATCACTGCAGCAGCTAGTAGGAAGAAAATCAACTTTATCCCAGCTGAAACCCAGACACAGTACAACAGAGCTAAACTTAGCAAACAGTGCCAAAATAGAACTGTTCAACTCCGGATTTAGATCACACCAATACGGCGATGTGTGACTTCTTCATATCTCCTGAAAGTGTGTGAGATGAGGTCCAATTCAGCACAGTCAGATTCCCAGTTCTGCAGTCCCATCACAAGCTGGAGTCCATGCAGAGATTCCCTGGAGACTGCTCTGAGTTGACACAGCAGAGTCCCAAAGGGTTCCATTAAATGACAAAGTTTGTGCTTCAGGCTGAAGACCCTTGAAATACTTTTAACATTGTATCAAAATTTGAGTTAATTATGTCAACATTCATTAAACTTGCTTAAAAAGCATTCTAGCATAATTTGAGTGTTTTCTAACATGGCTGGCTACACAGATTGTTTTTTTTATTCAGCTGAATATACTTTAACTCAAGCAATTTTTTTCTTTTTACTAAAAGTCTTGTATTTTCCAACTCACAGCTGTAACATGGTACTCAGTATCAAATGTCTCTTCTGCTTGTGGAGTCATAAATGTAATGAGTGCTTTCTTTACACTCTGACAGTAATGCCAAAATGAAGTATTCTTTAGTTTTGCTCTAGGAACTCCAGAAGGGGAAAGAAGCAATAACAACAGAATAGGAACAGGGCTGCCTATTTTAAATGCCTGCCAGTTGTCTAGCAATAGTCCCCACAGTATGCGGGAGAGATTTAGCATTATGCAGCTGCCAGAACTTTGGTTCTGTTTTCACTCTGGTAATGTGTTCAGGGAGAAGAAATTACTCAATTAAGTAATTTCAGATTTACATTAGATACAAAGAACTCGGGATAAAAAATGAGGAAGCTGAAACATTTACTTTAGATATACATATATATAGATATATATATATATATGTATAAATGTCATGTAAATTTAAGGAATTAGCACACATCCAAGCCTACCTCCCACTCTGCTCACTGCAGCAGCTGTATATATGAGTCAACTCCACCTAATATTAGAAGTCCTTTATCTCAGTATTTCTTTAAGGATCCCTGAGATTGCGAGAGAAAAGAATACCACAGATTGATTGAATCTTTATCCATGAGCATAAGTATCTTAGCAGGAACCAAAAAAACAAGATCAGAAGTGAGACATGTAAGAACTGAAGGACCAAAATTTACTGAGGTCAAAGGAGCTTACGCTTGTAAAGTCAGATTGTGTAAGTGATCATTTTCACAGAGTGAAAATGAGATTTGGAGACAGTCTGACCTCTCATAGTTAGGAATCCTGAGACATTTGCAAGGCTCCATCTCTGCTAAACATTACTTCCAGGAAGGTTAGCCACTTAAGACTTTGCCTAAAGAACAGTTGAGAGAAACTGCTTTGCAGTCCAGGAGAGCAGAGCATGTGGGTGGGTAGAAATTCACTGACAGCACAGCATCACGAAGAGTAGCTTAAAGAAAGCACAAATGTGACCTCTCCGAGAATACTAGATTTAAAAAGGACTTTTGTTACCTTTCTTCGCCAAAAGAAGAATCAGCCAATCAATGAACCAGAAACTGTGCATCTGATTGAAATTCTGTGTTGAGTCTCTTCAATAATTCCTTTGAACAATGAAAAGCAGCTTAAAGCTGGTGAGTGGAAAAACAATCCTTTGATGTCAATTGTTTCTCTTGGATAGATAAGCTTGACTTTTCTAAGAGAAAGGACAGAGAAGGTAAATTCTGGTTTAAAAGTGGAGACTGGGGCACATTGCTAGACCTGTGATTTAAATAAAACCAGTATTTCAACATAGTTATGATATTGCTGTGTTAATACATAACTATCTTCCTAGATAGTTTAAAATCCAGATATTTATTTGAATAAAATTACACCTTTAATTTCAATCTGCTCTGCAATACTCTAGTATATTTATTGTTAATTTTTTTTTATAATTATGTTTTTTGAAAGTATTCTATTTTTTCATCACAAAGTTAGCCTTGCAGATAACTTAATTTCACTTAAACTGTCAAAGTGTGTAGCTAATAACAGCCAGTCCAGGTTCCAGAATTACATTTGTGTACTATGATAGTTCATTAACAAAGTTTATAAATATGCAGAAGTAGAAACCGACAGGAAATAATTAAAAACTTTTTCCATCCCTTTCAATTTATTTTAAAAGCAGTTTTTTATTTTTGCTGTTATTAGGATGCTTATCCTAAAAGTTCTTATTGGCTTTGAGAACGTGTATATTAATTTTGAGCATTTTAATTTTCAATTACTTCGTTTGAACTTTTTTTTTTTAGGTGACTAATTACTTCAAAATTAAAACAAACTTTCATTTCTGAGTGTAATAAAATAATTAAGGCTGACTCAGCCTGTTTTTCCTTTCCTCTTTCTTTCTCCATTATACCACAAACCAAAGTAACATCTCAAAATTATTTTTCAAATAATTCAGCTACCCCACAAAATGATATCTCATTTTACTTTCATTTCAATATTATATTGAAATTGATATTAGTTGATATTCTTTTTCCTTGAAATAGTGCCAGATACTAATTATACAGTGACATAATACCCTGTGTTAAAAGGATGAAAAGGAAGGAAAAAGTTGCGGTGTATACTTTTTAAAACAATACTCGCTAAATAACAAATTTTAAACCTTGTAATAGAAGATGTAGAAAACTGGGTTAGTTTCTTAAAGTATTTTCAACAATTTATTGATAGGATGTGACCAAGCTAGTTAAAAATGGAAATTACTTTGGAAGTCGCAACTTCAACACACCTTTTTACATGAATTGGTAAGCAACAGTACTCTAACTCCTGATAACCTGAAACTTACTATTGGGATCTTAGTCATGTATGTAATGTGTGCTGCATGTAAGTTCTTATAGATATGCACTTTTTCTAGCCTCCCTTTACTCCTACTCATGAGATACCCAAAGCCTCATAAAATTGGTGGGAAGTCTAGCTGTGTGCGATTATTGCATGACTCTTGATCTGGGTTTTTGTGTTGGTTTTTTGTAATGTGTGCCTTTCTCTGTCCCATTTGCCATTTAGTAGTGATTAACTCTGATTTTGTTTTTGACTTGGTCATACAATAACACTATATGAATCATATAATACTTTAACAGCAAACTTTAATTAATGACTTAGCCATTTGAAATTTTATTTCTTCAAATAAAAGAAGTGTGGTCCAGGGGTATGATTTCTCCTTGAAAAACAAACTCATAGTAATTAACCTAAGAGAGTATTTTGCATATCCAAATTTATGGTTCCTCATTCATTTTCAGCAGTGACAATTTCAAAATATATTTCAGTTCTGAACACTTGGTAACAAAAACTAAAGCAAAATCCTCATTTTTAATTGCAGCAATTAACAGTTAAAATATGAATGAAGTCCAAACTTTCTTAACATTAGCATTTCTAATTATCTTATGTCCCATTTTTACTGTAGCAATTTAATTGCTTCATAATAACTTGTGATCTATATTTGCAGAATGATTTTTCTTTACTTCTTTGCTTTACTTACAGAATTTTGCATAATGAAGGTTAGGGTTCATGTTCTTCTGTAGTTTTTTCTTTTTTTTTTTTTTTTCCCTTATAATATGAAGAGCTGAGTTAGGTGATTTCAGCTGATTCATGCATTATTCTTTTTAGTCTTGTACTATGATTTTTTTTTAGGTCTGGCTGAGATGGAGTTAATTGTCCCCCAGAGAAGGCCCCATAGCACTATGCTCTGCATTGGTGGCTGGAAAGGTTTGGTATCATACCAGTGTTTTGGCTACTACTGAACAGCTCTAGCACTGCACTGGTGCTCTCTCCCCAAAATTCCACCCCTCAACCAGTAGACTGGTCTTGGACAAAGTTTTGTGAAGGGCACAATCAGGATTCCTGGCCCAAAATGACCAGACAGGTGTTATGTAATAGATGTTGTCAGATCAGATATAAAAACTAAGAAAAGGAGAAGGAAATGAATGGACATTTTTTTTATTTACAGCATTTGCCTTCCAGAGAAACCACTATAGTGCTAAAGCTCTGCTTCCTGGGAAGTGGCTGGAAATATCTTGCTGATGAAAAGTAGAGAATAAATCTTTGTTTCATATGCTTGTCTGAACTCGACCTTTGCTGTTGCTTTAGTAAAATATCTTTATCTGGACCTATGAGGGCTTTTTTTCATCTTCTGTTCTTCACCCTAGTCCTGCTGAAGAGGGGAGTGGTAGAGTGGCTTGGTGAGCAACTGGCACTCAGCCAAGGTCATCTCAACACAGATCTACATATGAGTTTATTAAACTTTCACCAAGTCAGTTAATAGTAATTTGAGTGAAAAAAATCAAAACAGGGATAAAATAATGTAGAATTTATACAGTTTCAGTTGCAATTGGTTGGTTTTCATAGGCAACTATATGCTCACATTTTAAAATGTGGATCTTTGAATTCTCAATGCCTGTAAAAGCAAAAGCTCAGTAGAAGATGCATATGTTTAAAACTGCAGTTTTACACTGAAGGCTAAAATCTTCTCAAAGTTTAATAAAGCAAGTATATTTTAAAATGTTGCTTTTGAATTTATCTTAATTATTTCTCAGATACTTTTATTGTAATGAGTAAATGATAGTTTACAGAGGTCAGTTTTCTTTTGTATGTAGAATCCTCTATGGAGTATAAAAAAAAATGGCAATCAAAAATGTGAGAAACTGTTAAAGAAAAATTAAGGTTTCTGTGTCCAAATGGCAAATGAAACATTACATGAGGTAGAATATGATGCTATTCTAACTCAGGGATGTTTACACACTTTTAGATTAATAGCTTCTGAAAAAGACACTTTTTTTTCCCAAGCAATTTGAAATGCATAAAAATTTCAAAGCTGTAAGTATATAAACTTTTTACACCCAATCTATTCACAGGCAAATTTGACCATGTATATTACATCTAGTCTGATCCCAGCCAAATCAGACATTGTCCAATATTTGATAAATTTCAATGACAATGTTAGAATATCTCAATCCCAACCTTTTATCTGTATTTCTTAACTGTACCTTGATATTTGGAGGGTGGAAAAGTGAAGGAAAGACAGAAACATGTGGAAAACTTTCTTGCTTGTTTCTAAAGTTTCACTGCCATTCTCCCATGCAGAGAATGAAACAAAGGCAAAAAACTATGTCACAAGGGCAGAAAAATTCCTTGAAAGATTTCCCCAGTGTTATACAGCATGGGAAGAGCATATGGCTAATTCTTTTTGTGGTCACTTTAAGCTCTCCACTGATTCCCTAGGTGTGTTTATTTTCTTTTGTTTTCCTTAATTACTTTTTATTTGTTTGTGAGGTTTTTTTAATTAATTTTTAAGTTATGATGTGGAGTATGGAACCTCATATGCAAACAGAAATGCTGAGTACACTTCCCTTCTGGGAAGATAACATTGGTCACAAAACTATGAATTCTAATGAAACTTGTATGTGTTCTACTGGGAACTGAACATTGATTGCACTGGAACTGCTTATATTTTTGTCTTGGATTATTAAAGCATCTATTCTAAAAATTTTCATAGAAATTAGGTAGAAAAATTGCCTTAAATATGGCAAGTAGGAACTGAGGAAAGTTCTGCTAGAGAAATTTGTAGGCTTCATAATGTAACCTATAATATTAAATTAGTCTGTTAAGCAATGCATAAAAGAAGATATAGACATAATTGGAAACAGATGGACATCTCAGGTTTCATGTAAGCCTATGTGATTCAGTCTGTTAGTTCTTCAGAGGGATGGGCAGAAGACTACTAAAATGCAAAAGACAAAGTCACAGTCACATCAGAACAACCGTGTTCTTTCATTAATAAGTCCTGCCTCAAAGCAGGGCATATTGGCTTGAGCAAATACACATTTTGGAACTTTCCAGTTCTGAGTTTCTTGAGTTTTAATCATCCAGCACATCCTAAGTATCTGCAAATAGATATACAGACCTATCTGCAGTTACTTTTCCTAAATATCTGGAATATTGTGTCCACTTCTGGGCTACCTGGTACAAGAGAGACTCAGAATTACTGCTGAGAGTCCAGCAACAGCCCACTAAGATGATTAGGGGATTGGAGCATCCTCCATATGAGGGCATGCTGAGAGAGCTGGGCTGTTCCACTTGGAGAAGAAAAAGCTCAGGGAAATCCATGTATATGAATGCCAGGATCTTTTCAGTCATACACAGTCACAGGACCAGAGGCAAAGGGCACAAGCTCATACACAGGAGATGCTCTATGAACATCAGGAATCACTAAAAATGTGACTGAGCATTGCCACAGGTTGTCCAGGGAATTTTTGAATTTTGCAACCTTGAATATATTCAAAAGACATCTGTAGATGGTCCTGTGTAGCCAGATGTAGGTGACTGCACTTGAACAGGATTGTGGACTCAATGACCTCTAACTTGTATGTGCCTTTCCTTAGGTTAGCCTTCTCAGCAGTGATTTAGTCCAACATCCAGCTCTGGCCCCTCCAGTCTTATTTGCCCTGATACCTTAAAGAGCATAGGGAATAGAGCTCTCCAGCTCTATTAATTCTACTATAATTTAGAATGTGATCATCCTAAATGCATGTTAACAAGATTTTAATATAACAGCATTTGATGAAATATATCAAACTAATCTAACTGTAATAAATAGAGCATAAAATGTGTGAGGTAGATACTATTGAAGTATAAAAATCAATACAGTTTACTTCTCATCTGCTTCAGGAAGCTTATTCTTAAACAGTACTTAGCTGCATTGAAGGTTTTTTTCCATCCTCCTTTGAAGCATCTTCTGGGAGACATCTACAGACCCTGTTGTATTAGCCATCTGGATAGTCCTCTGCAATTATAGAAAATTTCATACAGATATTGCAGCAATTGTTGTTTTGTGAGGTCCTCCTCAATTAGATGGTCGCCAATGAGAGAGTTAGCTTGGATAAATACTTGCAATTTTCTGTTTAATCTGCTTTTTCCTGATGGCTAAACTTTATTCATGTTTGGTAATATCCCATTATATGGCTTGAAAAGGAGCAGAGTAAGTTACATATTACTTAAAATCCTAGCATGTATCCAGACTCAGTCACCTGAATTGTCACCTAAAACAGTATTGCCTGTCTAAAAAGAATTTGAAGGTGATGCCCATGGTTTAGCAGTTTTGTAGTATCATGGCTCAGCCATGTTGTTCTTGTTAGATGAGAAGCTTAGGCTTATACTGTTTGTGTGTTTTGTTTAGTTAGATTTTTTTCTTTTGTATTGTTATTCATTCACATTTCTTCTGTGATGTAGGACTACTTGATCTGAAGTCAATCGAAGAGGAAAAATATTCTTCTACAATCCCCTGTGCTTACAGAAAGTGTTTATAGTGAAATAGTAATGTGTAGTTCAATTCATACGAGACTTTACATTGCACATTTCAGAATGTTAAAAATGACATACAGCAACTGCTGTAATTTCCTCAAGTGTACCATTACCATACATCTGACAAAGATGTTTTACTTTGCTGCTGTGTGATATTTTATTTGATTAAGTATGTTGATAATTCTTACATGCCTTTAATAGAACAGCTGATATTTTGCAAAAACCCTTCTGAGTCAATGTAAATATAAATTGTCTATGAAGTGATGCAACAAGTTGCGACTCATAAAAGACAAAAAAACTTCTCTTCTTAATTTTCTTTTTCTACTTATTTTTCCCCTTTCAATAATATGTAGAATTCTAACAACTGAGTAGGGACCAAAGTTTTAACATCACTTGTATATAGACCTCTAACATGCATGGACATAAAGTTATGACAGTGTATTTATCTAAGATACACTACTACAGCCTCAACCAACTCACTGTTTGATGAGTTGGCTGAGGCTGTAGTAGTGTATCTTAGATAAATGCACTGTCACAGGCACCCTCTTAGATAAATACACTATCACAGGCACCCTCCTTCCCCCAATAATACTGGCTAGTTTTGTGGAAAATGGAAGTAAATACTTAAACCCATAAAAAAATATATTATTGCAATAAATATGTTGACAACAAGCATCACTATTGTTAACAAAGAGCAAAATGCAGACAAGTTCTGACAATTCATCTGTAATCAGTCTCTTTAAGTTGTAAATTTTCCTGTATCTGGTTTGGATTATAAAAATTAAAGGTGTTTTCTTTTTCTTTTTTTCCTATATTGAAAAATACAGACAATGGCTTTCTCTGAAAAGTATTTTACAATTTAAAGGACTAAAAATGTAGTATTTAAAATTAGCTATTTTAATTAAAAAGTTAAATAATGTGAATTTTTGAGACTGCTGTAAAAATTAAAACTGTTATCCTCATTTTGTGGAGTAAAAATGGATATTTAAAGCATAGAACTAAAGTATAGAAACTCATCTTGGCAGAGTTGGGGACAGGAGAGAAGAAAATCAGCTCTTCAAGCATAATGTCATATACCTTGTGCTAACAGTACTGAAGTACTTTAGGGAGTTCATGGAAAGCCTTGTTTCACTGTGCTTAGGAGACTTGTTTCACTGTGCATTTTCTTCTGGACTGACAGTTCTTAGGAAAGGACACTAAAATGCAAGAAGCATATAAGGCAGTCATTTTAGGGATCCTCTTATATTTGTCACTTCCACATATCATCTTGTTGAGATCTGTGACTTGGGTTTAGGAAATAATATTAATGCTCCTGTATGAATTTGACCTACTGCTCTTTGAGTGACTGAAATGAATCATGTTCTCTGGGTCTTGGAGAGATATGGTAAATATTAGCCTTGCAGGAGATAGAAGCATTATGTGTGGGAGATGCTGGCCTTTCATAAAAGCTGTAAATCCATAGTGCAGATGATGAGATACAAGTAAAGATAAAAATGTGCTTTTAAGTGTATTGTTCCTGCTTTTTCAAAAGTAGAATGAAAGAATATAAAGAAATGAAGATGAAAGAAGTTAATTCCTTCCCCTAGAAGTCAGTAATGCCTTGTCATTTAAGCCATGCTTAAGAGAATGAGGTAAATACTCTGTGACACAGAGAAGCAGCACTGTTAAAGCAGCACTGTTAAAGCAGTTGTTTTTTATTAGGAAAACAGATTCCAAGGCAATGACCTGTACCTATTAGTCAGAGCTGGAAAACAGCAGTGTGACTCTGACAGATTCAAGAATAATTTCATTCTATTTTTCACTAGGATGAAACTGAGAAGTCTTCATATTAACTAGAAGAAATATTTACTTATTAATTTAAAGCAGTAGAATAAACTAAATAGCAGCATGGATTTATAAAACTTTTCAAAGCAAGGGATTGAAACAGTGATTGAATACCTTTTATTCCATATGGACAATCTCACCATGCATTTGAGGCTTATGTTTTACCCTGTTGCCCTTTCTTTCTGTCTTGAAAAGTAGTTCAACCCTTAATGTCAAGATACTTTTGTTTTTGTACTTTAGATTTTGTACTGTAAAAAGTTTTCAGTTTTTTTACGTATACTTCTGAGGAAAGTAGTGGAAACCTTGCATTTTATGTAGAATATATTTTGTTCTAGTTATTTGCCTAACATAGAATTATCTACAATCTTACTAGAAGCATGAATATAACAGCAATGAAAACCAAAACTGGACTTAGCTAATAGCAGCAGTGGTAGCACAATCATAGAATATCCTGAGTTGGAAGACACTCACAAGACTCACTGAGTCCAGCTCCTGCACAGGATGACTTCAAGACTCACACCATATGCCTGAGAACATAATCCAGAAGCTTCTTGCCACCCTTGAGCCAAGAATGACACAAGAAGAGATGAGAGACCCAATTGCAAGAGCAGAAAAAGAGTCTTTATTGCAAAGGATTCTTTGGTTTATATAGACCGATACGATACATTCCACTTGATTGGCTAGTTAATAAAAAACATCTTTCTCACACACCATCCTCGAGAAGAAAAGGAAAACAAGGTGGAAAAACACCACCTGCAGATTGTTTGTACTAACAAGTTATCACATTCCTACAACTCCCTAAAATTCTCACAAGCCACTATGAGAAACACTCCCTGACCAGACTGGCATCCACAGCTTCTTGAACTCTGTCAGGCTTGGAGCTGTGACCACTTTCCTGGGGAGCCTGTTCCAGTGCCCAAACTCTGGGTGAAGAACCTTTCTCTAATATCCAACCTAAACTTCCCTGACACAACTGCAGGCCACTCCCTCAGGCACTGTCACTGGTCAACACAGAGAAGAGATCAGTGTCCTCCCACCCTTTTCCCCTCATGAGGAAGTTGTAGACTGTAGCGCTGTTTCCCCTTAGTCTCCTCTTCTCCAAGCTGAAGAGACTGAGTCATCTCAGGCAGTCCTTGGATGGCCTCTCCTCTGGACCATTAACCACCTTTGCAGCCCTCCTTTGGATGCCCTCTAATAGCTCTATATTCTCCTTACACTGTGCACCCAAAACTGCACACAGTATTCATGGTGAGACCCCTCCAGTGCAGAGCAGAGCAGGACAATTCTCTCCCTTTCCCAGCTGCCAATGCTGTGCCTGATGCCCCCCAGGACAGAGCTGGGCCTTTTGGCTGTCAGGGCACTGCTGACTCATGTTCAACTTTGCATTGACCAGGACACACAGATCTCTGTTTGCAGGTCTGCTCTCCAGCCCCTCTATCCCCAGTCTGGATATAGATTCATGGTTGTCCTGTTCCATCTGGAGGATCTGGCACTTCCCCTTGTTAAACTTCATATGGTTGGTGGTAGCCTAGCCCTCTAACTTTTCAAGTTCTCTCTACAGAGCCTCTCTGCCTTCAAGCAGGTCAACAGCTCCTCCCAATTTGATGTTGTCAGCAAGTTTATTTAGTAAACCTTCTTGTCCTGCATTCAAATAGTTTATGAAGATGTTGAAGCAGAGTGGCTCTAAAATGGAGCTCTGTGGAGCACAGACTTCTATTTATGGTTTATACCACTTAGTACAGTTTGAAATATCCTTTTTCACTTAAGTTTTTCCTGAATACTATTTTGCTACCTAAACTACTATTCTCAATATATTTAGTGCTGAATACGTTCTTGTTAAGAAGCTTCTGCAGTCTGGCAAGTAGCATGATAAAATACCAGCTTTGAACCTCGATCAGACAAGCAAAGTACTAAAAAAAGCAGAAAAGATTAGAACATCTAGAAGCAAAATTGATATACCAAGTCAATATATCTGATGTGCCTCGTGATACTGATGCAGAAAGGAAGATCACACAGATCACACAGCTGTGGAATTTTCTTAAAAATCTTACAACCTAGCTGATATATACCATAGCTATTCTCATGAAGTGCAGATACTGGAGAAAACAAATGGAAACATTTCTATTGTGCAGACAAGGAATTGGGGAATAGAAGGAATTGCTGAAGCCAATTCTCAAAGCATTTGAACTAATTGTTTTGTAATGAAACAATTTAATTTTAAGGTAGAAATTATCTTCAGCTTAGTCTGACTAGGTAGGAGTAGTGTATTCGTATTTCTTAATATAAGCTTTTCAAAGTATATGCTCAGGATATAAATATCCCAGCTAAAATGTTTCAGAATTCTGAAAACCCTTTTGTATTTAAATTTCCCTGTATGTTTGTTAGATGCTTCTGAGAAATTAGTGTAATGATGATACCTTGACCTCACTGTACAATCATTCATACTCCATGGAGCAGGCCAAGGGGAAAATACTGGATTGATTTCTTTATTTTTCTCTTCACTGAACACACATTAATGATAAAACCTTCTAAAATCATGATCTTTTTTTGTTTAGTTTATGGCCAATGTAGAAGCCTGTTCTTGACATGCCTGTGAAACTGTAACAGGTGTTAGGTGAGCCAAGTACTGTTATGTTACCTAGAGGAGAACACCACTTTATTCTCAGTCCTTTCCACTTAGCTGGAAAGATAACTGTTTTCATTAATGGGTTTCTAAAAAAAACTTCCATGAAATAGAATGAATCCCATATGTGGTGCTATGGATATTTCGGTGCTGGTGTAGGAAGCAGATTTACTAAAAGCAATAGGTTAGTACAGCCTATCAAGTCTGTTCATGGCCAGCTCCAGTTACCTTTCCTAAATCTTTCCACTTTCATTACTTCTCTTCATGTGGGAGGCACATTCTCTTGGCTTTCTTTTCTGTAATATAAATGGAGAAAAACATGTACATTCAAAAAAGATGCAGAAGCCTATCAAAAAGAAAACACTCCAGTGCACACAATTCTTTCCTCAGGGACAGGCTGAGAGGGAGAATGAATTGCACATGACAGCTGTTAGGATTTGGTTTTGTCTAATGCAGTGCAGACAGATGCTGGAAAGGGTGGCATTGAAATCCCAAACAAAACGAAACCTATCACTGAGCTATGAGGAAGTTGTGTGGAAATGCACATTGCTGTGCTTGTATTATGCCTGTAGATAACAGCTAGCATCTAAGACCTGCCATCTTCTTCTTTAATTGGCACAAAATGCTGTATATGTATATACATATATTTTAAGGTCTTTATTATATGGCATACAATGGCTAGGAGAAAATCCAAAGGAAATATTCGTCTACATTCTTCACATCTACTCCTGCAGCACTTTACAACATGCAAGTTATTGAATTTAAAACATAAATATCTTCAATATTTTTCATTATTTTCAATAATGAAATATTAAGAAATACAATTAAATTTAAGCAGCATTGATGCAAATAATTTTAAAGAGTTTATCACTCCTTAAAGTTTTGAGGGAGTCCATGACTTCTCTTTGCATGTGTTCTTCCTCCTTTGCTGTTTTAAAGTCTTCTAAAATCAAGGCATGAGGTTGGTGAGAGAAAAGAGCAGAACTTGGTCTAGATGGAAAGCAGAACAAGCTCTTAGGCCAGCTGTCATCCCAAATAAAAAGACATTATAAGTATTCCTGAGTGTTATTTTCATATTAATTAATTCAGGCCCCCCACCAAGCAATGAGAGACTCCCTTCCGTTAATCCCTGAAGATATTTACAGTGCAGTCTTTTGTAGAAGAAATGAGAAACTTTCTTTTCTTCTCCTCCCATCTCTTCCTTCCCTCCTGTCTTCCTCTCCCTGGAATATTTTGGCTGGATTGCCAGCCAGAAGTAGGCAGGAACCTGCTGACTTCTGGCTTCTTTTGGAAAAGTGATACAGCTTCCATTAAACACACTAGTTCCCACACTTGAGCCAGAGAAACAGATGGAAAAAGTGTAAAATTAAGCTGTGTAAGCTCCAGTGAGGCAAAAAAAAAAAACAACAAAAAAAACCCCACAACTTTTTAAAGTTTTGTTAGCTTTCTACAAAAATGGCACCCTAGGGAAAGTTCTGTCACTGAATTTTATAGGCCAGGTGTTCATCTGAACAAAAGCATAAAGAAAGAGATGGGCTTTTTCTAAAAAAAGAGCAGGGAGTTTGCTGCTTTCTCAATTATGTGAATGCTTTCACAAAAGAAGTCAATAGGGGTCCCAAAGTGCAACTTTAAAACCATCTTAAAAAGCTTTTTTAAAGTAAGTATTTAAATATTGTAGAGGTTTATTTCCAGTTTCCATTTCCCCTATATTTTTTCTGGTTTAGAATGATAGTTTTAGTTGCTTCTGAAGTGCTGAAAATTACTTATAAGAAGCTTTGCAAATGACAATGGGGATTTTTTTCCTCCCTTTACTTCAGTATTCTGGATGTTTTTTAAAGAAAGATTTCAAAGCAAAAATGAGCACATATGAAAATTCAGTTACTTACAATGATTTTAAGATTTTTTCCTTATTTTGTGTTTTGACCTAGTTTTGACCAATGCTTAACTGTTTAGTTCTGACTGATTGATAACTAAAGTGTGTATCACTAAGGCTCTTGAAGCAGTCCGTGTAAGTTAATTTTATTTGTTTGGGATTTTTTTGTTTTTGTGTGTGTGTTCAGTGTTCCTTCTCTTGGGAATAACAGGAGAAAACTTATATGGAGAAGAATTATGATTGAGAGAACTATTAAGGGAAAACATGGGATGGGAACAGGCTCCATAATTTTGTTATTCTTCTTTATCCATAGTGACAACTTTTATGAAAAATAGTAGAAAATAATTTTCTTTCCTTCCATAAATAGCAAATCTTTTATATTGTTGATTGTGTTGTTTTGTTTTTATTGCTTTAAAACTAGTTGACGAATAAGTCCTGTTTTTAATTGGAAAAATAAAATACAATATCTTTTTTATCTGGAAACTCAAAAGACCTCTGAAGGCTCTTATCTGTCCTGAGAGCTTTTAGTCTAATGTTGTTCATGTAGAAATTTCTGAGGCCATATGGACACAGTAGGTTTCACAGACTCCTTTTCAGTTTTTATCTATGTTTAACATATTGCTGTGCACAATTGTAACTTGAAAGACAGGATGGTTCATTTAAGGTTTTTAAAAGTTATAAAGTATCAATAGATTTCTAATAGCAAGTTTTAAAAATATCTGGACTTAGATGAAATTATATAGGTAACAATTATGAGGTTTTTGACACAAATGTTGACTGCCTGAATTAAAAAAAATTGTAAAGAAAACCTTGCATTTGCAAACTCCGGTGCATTTGCAAACTTGATGTGCAGATTCTAAAAAAACATTTTTAAATCCTTTTGCTTACACTCACAAAGCATGAGACATTTATTCAACTGAAGGTCTTTAAGTAACCAGCCTGGAATGTAGGCGTAGATTTCTCCTTGCCAAGAGAAATATATTTGAATAAAGTCTCTTACATGCCATACTACTCCAATGAAGGCTTCCTGATGCTATTTGCTTCACAAGTTAGTCTGATATTTAATGAGGAAAGTAAGTAAGTTGCAATTACGCCCTGGAAATCTGGTAAATGGATCCTGGGAAGATGGTATTCTTTTGATGTTGTGATCTGCTTTAAGCTCCTGTATTAAATACAAAGAATATCTTCCACAGCTACCATCAGTGTTGTGTCAGCATTTGCAAATAATGAGACATAAGCAACAGTGAACACAGTAAATGAGGTTGGTATTAATAAAAAAACAAACATAAATGGGACTTAAAATTCCACATTATAATTTTGGGCAGGTGTTTAAATAGAGCCTAGAGTTACATGAGCCCTATACCTTGGGAAGATTTGGCTCATTAAATTGCCTCCACCATGTCTATCTCCTGGAGATAAAATACTGCAATAATTCCACTTGACTACTTTTCTGCATAAGTTTTTACTCAGAATTTGAGGATTTGAGTAACTGCAAGGGGAGAAAAGGGAAGACTGAACTATGCCATCTAGACTTCTGTAAGGCTTTTGGTATGTTCTAACACAGCATCCTTACTTCCATATGGGAAAGAAATAGTTTTGAAGGGTGGACTATTCTGTGGATATATTGGAATTGGCCAAAGAGTTCCTCAGCCAATTCCTAAACCCAAAACCAGTAACATATTGGGAGTCAATGAGCCAAAGACTTGTGATCCATTGCTCTATGTCTAGGTGACCCTTAGGGTTTCGTCTTGAGACTGATATCTTTATTAATGACACAAACAGTGAGACCAGGCACACCCTCAGCAAGTTTGTAAATGACACAAAGCTGAGCAGTGCAGTTGACAAGACAGAAGGATGGACGCATCTGGGGGGACCTGGACAAACTTGAGAAGTAAGCCTGTGAGTCTAACCAAGTTCAGCAAGTGTGAGATGCTCCACCTGGGTAGGGGCAATCCCAGACATGAGTACATTGTGGAAAAAGAAGTCATTGAGAGCAGGCCTGCTGCTGGACATGAGCTAAGAATGTGGGCTTGCAGTCCAGACAGCCAACCTCATCCTGGGCTACATTCAGCGTGGTATGGCCAGCAGTTCTAGTGAGATGATTCTGCCCCTCTACTCTGCCCTCGTGAGACCCCACCTGGAATGTGTTTCCAGCTCTGGGTCCCCAGACATAAGAAGGACATGGACCAGTCGAGGCCAGTCCAGAGGAGGACCATGACAATTATCAGAGGCTGGAGCAGCTCAGGGCTGGAGCAGCCCTCCTACAAAGTCAGGCTAAGAAAGCTGAGATTGTTCAGCCTGGAGAAGAGAAGACTGCAGGGAGACTTGTTGAAGCCTTCCAGTACCTAAAAGGAGCCTTTCAAGAAAGCTGAAGAGGAACTTTTTACACAGGCGGATAATGCAATGACACAATTGTAGTTTCCTTTGGCAGGAACTATTCCTTTCAGATGTGTTATATGAACTGCTTGTTCCTGGTTTGGTTTTTTATATTATACAAAAATATTAATTAAACTCAAGACATCTTTTTTTCTTTAGTTTACTCCCTTACCTCTGTCCCAAAGCCAGTCACTTAGATTTCTTACTAAGAATTATACTCTACTGTTACTTTCCAAATATGTATGCAAAATTGTCTATTATAATATATTTGAATCCTATTTTTAATAAATGATCATTTTAGGTTTGATGTGTCAGAATGTATGTTCACAACAGCTGAAGCGTTTGGTAAATGGGAAGTTCTGGTTCCATTATACATTGATAAAAATACTCAGACTTCAGTGAGGTAAAATTAATGTGAATCTCTTGAAATTATTTGGCATGATAGTTGAAGGTTTCTGACTGTCTAAGAGACATCTGAAATTATATATTTGTCTATGTGGAGAAAAACCTGACAAATATTGTGGATTTATTTATAGATACTTATTTAAAATTTTGACCATAAATAAAAAAAATGAAATTAGGAAATAAAAAAAATGTATTTTTTATGTCTCTTACTATTAATAATTACTAGTATTTTTGTCTGAAATTATACCTATCTCCTAAAATGCCTTCACTGTTGGACTATTTCTAGCAGAGATACAAATTATATCACTGTATTTTGAATCACTAGATAGTGCTACCATTACTCGAATGACACACTATATAAAAAGACAGTCAGATTTCCAAACTGTTCCTGATATCCAGAGGCTACTCATGATTTACATTTAAAGAGCTGTGAAGAAACAAAAATTAAAAAAAAAACAAACCCAGACCAGTAACATATCATACGTCAAATTGGCTTTGGACACAGTCTGAAGCAATTAGGATTACTTCAGTTAATAAAAAGAACACTCATGAAGACTGATATGGTATAAGGGTATTAATTTGAAGTGGAGATTATAACTTTATTTTGACATATGCTGAATATTAGCCAGACATATCACAGAAAAAGAAATACTGGGATGACAGCATGCAGTCTGACTGAGCATCTGCCTGAAGCATTCTGCAGCAAATTCCAGATTTAAACATCTGTCCAAGAAAGAGGTAAGGTGGATTTATTATTAAGTCACTAGATGGGTATTTGCAGCTCTTTATTACTTTATTACTTATTAGTTCTGCTAATATAGAGCTAAAGAGGAAATAAAGAAATGGTGAGGAGCAGGAAAAAGTTTGTTTTCAAGGGCTTATCACTTTATGTTTCATTCTATTTTTTTGCAGGACAGCAGTAGCCATGCTGTACCTATAAAAGCTCATGCCAAATACAACTCTCCCCTTTTCAAATCTTTTTAAACTCCAGCCCAGAAAACCAGAGAAACCAGAAATACACAGCCACCCAAATATGTCATCAAGTAACTTACCAAGTGAGGATTTTCCATAATGCAGACTATATGCAATGATGTTCAATAGGGGACCACTGAACAGCTTAAAAATACATGGAGAAGTCATATGTCCAGCAAATGACTGAACTGGCCTCTCCTCTAGGCAAAGACCTGGTTCTGCATTGGATGTACAGATTTAACAGAGTATGTGGGCATGTTCTGCAGGCTGTTAGGGCACTGATCCTTTGCTAGGGTGAATTTAGCTGTAGTGATTTAGATTGATTGAGAACTGGACCATATTTATAAACATACTTACACTCACCAACACTAACATTAGTTACAATTGCAATAGAGAAATAAATATAGATAGGTAAAAGAGATAAATGGCATGACTAGGTATTTATAGCATGGAAAAGAAAAATTTTTGGCACATAGTTTGTAGAATGTGGTGCCTAAAAATACAGCCAACCAAAAACAAAAGGAAAAAAATAGGGTCAGGGAATAGGGACGAAAACAATTTAAATTTGTTTTACTAGAAGCTACTTAAGTGAGAATTCTTGTGTACATACAGCTTTTCCTCAGTTAAAACTTTGTATTTTCTTAATCTTTCTTAATTCAAAAGGTTCAGTCATGTAGGTACATTAAATGATTGATTCTTTCAGAAGAGCACTGTTGGAATAAATGAACCTTTGAAAACACAGTGCTAGGCATGTAACTGGTCTTCTTGAAATTTCTGTAAGGAGACATTATTGCATAGTGGTTTCTATGGATTAATTTATGAGAGGTAAAATAACAACATGGGATGAATTATTTCATTACTACTGATCTGCTTTTTTTCTTTTCAGACTGTTTTTCTTTTTTTCTTTTTTTTGCAGTAGAGAAGAAAGTGGTAAGAATACATAACAAATATCTCATTGTTTATATTCCCATACTACATGGGGGAAGATTAAAATACTAAAGAGTAAGCAAAAAAACCCTGAAAGTCAATTTGCTCTCTAGAAATTGCTTCATTTAAGTTGACCCTCTTATAGACCTTTCATAAACATTTTCTTTCTTTCATCTGCTCAACCACTGCTGAATAAGATCCTAATAACTTCAGTTAGTTATTCCAGAGACATATTTTTTCTGACACATGCTGCCTCAGGCTTCTCCTGAAAACATCATTCTTGAGATTTTTGGCAATCACTTAGTGTCCATCATTCTTTGCCATTCTTCTAGTCTTTCTCTTTGCATTTCGACTACTTCCTAGGGATCTGTTCTTATTCTCTCCTCTTAAATTTGTCTCCATTTGGAAAAACACATCAAGTTTGCAATAATCAGTCCATTTCCAGCTCACTGCCATCCTTTGTTTAGAACAGTCTCACAGTTTGCAAAATGCAAGAAATCATTTGTGACTCATTCGTGTAGTATTTGTCAACTTTTCTTTTTAGAACACTTGTCTGATAGATCTTTTCCTCAAGGCAAATGTAAACCCCATGTGTTGAAGATTAGAGAAAAGCAATGTAATAACAAATTGGAAGAATAATTTGCAGATGGCATGTATTAATTAAAGAAGGCTATACTGGATATAAAAATCAATCCTTCACACACAAGACGTTCAGAACTGAGCTGTTAAAAATATTCCACTGAAAGGGGCAAAGCTTGGCTGTTAAAATCATAACTGACAGAGTACAGCCTATAGTATGTTTTATTTAAATGCAGCGCTCAGTCATGTGAGTGAAAAATTGGTAATAGTTCCTTTTAATACGGGAGAATGAAAAGTCTCAAAAAGACAGAGAGTAATGTTATCACTGCAAGTATTCAGAAACGACATTTCTGTTCTTACAGCAGGGATCACAGCTTTGTGTACTTCAACAACAGCCTGTCAATGTATTTGTCAGTATGTAGGAGCAGTTACAACCTACACGCACTATTATCTGTACTCTCAGGAACAATGTGATATACAAGGGAGGAAAGACTGAATAGCTGGGTGGTTTTTTTATTTAGAGTAATCAACTGAAAGATCTAAACTACACCTCTGTGTTAATGGTTCATTTACTCTTAGGGATTCATTTGTGCAGCACTTCAAACAAACTGTGCTGGAACATTAAAGACTGGTGGAACAGATCAGTTACTCTTTTAGTTAGTCTTTGCTGTCTTTGTCCAGGAAGAAAAAATAATTCACTTTGACAGGGTGAAAAGGTGGACTTGGAGTTTTCTTTCACTCAGATGGAAAAACAAAGTCTCCAAAAAACCCCATACTCTTGCCTGGCATAACACTTAATTTTTTTCTTGCCAAATTGTTAAAGTGTTTTTCCTCCCTGTTTATTTATGTCTGCTTTTTCTCTTGCTCTGAATAGTGGATACTATGCAACCCCAACCTTTGTTCAAAGAGCAAATAAATAATGCAGACTTCTAGATGTTGGAGTGGAAATGGAAGGACAATGCATTTAAAAGACAGCTCTAACTATGCTGTGGTTCTGTGACGTGTCCATGTAATTGAGATTAGAAATTGTACCTGAATAGAAAAAGAAGTGCTGCTGAATTTAGCTTTCTCTCTCGAGTTTTCTAAATAGAGCTCTGACACAAGTACTAAAGATCTCCCATCTCATAAAATCAGGAGACTTGGGTTACCTTCAAATAATATTAGAAAAACCCTTCACTGTAAATATGAGCTACATAGGTCTAGTCAATACTTGCTTGGTTCTGAAGTGCACTCTGAAGTCTTTCATCTGACTTACGACTCCAGGCAGACATTTCTTTTCATTTGATATAAAGAATCCACTTCTGCAGATAACTGTGAACAACATTCCATTTTCTTAAATGTACTTTTTATATAAAATGTTCCACTGGATATAGAACTACACAAAAAGTAGAAGCATTAGGTTCTTTTTAATAACTTTTAGGATACTCTTTAGCTTAAGTTGTGCTATGGCATAGGTTTGAAACATAAGATAAAGAAAGAAGTGAGATACTTTTAAGATGTACTTATATTTCCATCTTCTATTAAACAGTCATTTAATAAATTCTTCTTTTTAAAACAGAGAAATTTCACCTACTCTTATTTAACTAGTCTTTCCCTTCTTTGTTACCCCTCCCCTCATGCTATCATTACCTCTAGCAGATTCATTTTTGACCAATTTTCTATTGCCTTATCTAATTACAAAGTCAGTGAGTTAATATCACAAATATCTGGTCGTAATGAAAGCTAATGGAAGCAACTGTCTGGTTTCACAAGATTTATTTATTTCCATGGGAATTTTTTTAACATCTAGGGAGGAGAGAAAGCTTTATGTCTGGACTCTTAGATTTTTAGCCTTTTGAGAAATTTTAATTTTTTTCTTGAGAGAAATCAACCCTGAAATAAATGAATAAAATAAATAAATATTAATGGAAGGAGCAAGGAAGAACTTGTGCTGAGTTGTATTGATGATCAGCCATTCATAATCTTAGGTTCAGTGTTATTAAAGCATTAAAGGTTACTTAAAAGGCAGCTACCTCAGGTAATTGATAGAATTTATAGAAGAGAATCAAAAACATATCCTTCACAACTTCACTTCATTTTCGTTTTTTTCCTCCACACAAATAAAAAAGGATAGCCTTTCATAAAATGAATTCATTGTTATGATACTGGAAATATTTTATGAGGAAAAAATTGACTATAGAGAGAGTAAAATTATTGCAGTATTTTACAACCAATTACAAAACTTAGAGATCATTTCAGGAGCAGACCTAGTATAATCTGGCACACTAAATCGCCATGATATTTCTCAAAAGGCCCTGAAGAAATACTTGCTTAAAGCACTTCAGGATAATAGCAACTAAAATGAAATAAAATTAACAAAAACTGATGTCAACAATATACTATTTCCATTTTTCTGACTTATATAGAGTCGGCACTTTTTAGATAAGCAGGCTTTTTACTCAGTTAAAGATTTTGGCTGGTTGTGTACATACTTTCAAAAGTCAGCAAGGTAATTGTAGTTTTGGTTTGGTTAAACTTCAGCCTGAACAAAGCTTGCATGTATCTTGACCATACTCATCAGAACATAAAGTTATGTCTTAAGAAGCTATGTCTGAGAAAACTCTGTCTTTAACTACAGAATAATATGTGGAAAGGATGTGAAGTATATCCAGTGGGAAGTGCTGATGTTCTGGCTAAGAAGAATACAGTTTCCCCATCCTTGCTTCCACAAAAAATTGTCTCAGCATCCTGGAAGGGTCTTAGAGAAGTAGTTAGCCTCATAGAAAATTTTCTATTCTCTCTAATTATCTGTTAGTTTCTGTAACACTATCTTCAAATAAGAAAAACAGCAGACTTTATTCCCTGGCAGGGAAGTAATTTCCTTACTTCCCACACAGTGCCTCCGAGGATATTTCTGGCTAGGTACTCTCAGAATACTCTGTTTTATTAATTAAATACACGAACTATAGTGTAGTGGTTTGACCTTGGCTGGATACCAGCGACCCATCTCTATCACTTCCCAACCCAGCAGCACAGAGGAGAGAAAATAAGGTGATCAACAAATAGTAGATTAAGAGAAGGAACTTTATTGAAGGAAAAAACCTGCAAAACCCCAAAACAACTCCCAAACTTGTGCCTGCATAAGCCAAGGGCCATCTCAGACAGATCTAATAAGTACAGTATATTCTTTATAGGTCTTTTTACATAGGCTTTATTGTTAACATTTTTTCTTGTTTGGTTTGGATTAGGTAGGGAAAGAAAATGCATAATTTTAGGTAATTTTTAAAAATAAAAATACTTTCCAAGTACTTTTTTACAAATGCATGAATATGAGTGAGTGTATGCACAGAAAACATAAATAATAATAAACTACTTCATATGTGATCTTTAATTTCTATTTTATTTGGGATCTTTGTAGGCATTAAATTAGGTAGAGGAAATTAAATTCCATTCTATACTGTATTTTTAGTTTCTTGCTTATTTTTTTAAGGAGAACCTAATTTATCCTGGTTTCCCAATTGACAGATATTCCATGAAGCTACAGAAGAAATGGTTCCTCAAATTTTAAGGAAAACTGGAAAAACTCTGAGCTCACATCATTAAAAATAACCTTTAAATGAATATATTAGTGTAATTTTTATGTGCCATCTACCTTAAAATGCCATAGAACTACTTTCACACAAATGGAACTACCTAGGTATTAATATACAAATATTATTGGGGAAGTTTAAAAGTAAAATAAATCCAGTTTAAGGTTTTATTTTCCTTTCTCCAGTTCTAATCTATGTTCATAGTTATTGAATTCAGTGGGGATGTATTTAGGCCTCAACCCTGCAACACTTAAAAACAATTCATATTTAGGTAAAATTATATGTAGCATATAGGACTGCTACCTTCTAGCTGATTTACTTTTTTTACAGTGCATGATTTGTGATTCAACACTTAATATTAAAATAAATTTTTTCTTGAAATCACTAGATTTCAGAAGTAGAAATACTTCTGAGCTCTGGAGTCAGCACCACATTTCATCTGAGAATTTGAAATATGTGTGCATAAAGTCGGAGATCAGAAATGGCTTTGAGACAGTAAGTACCAAATATTAGAAGAAATATTCATCAGGAACAACTATACATGGTAGCAAACTTGTGCTGAGAAGAAAGAAAAAAATTTCACATTTAAAAGGCCATTATAATTATACATGTATATAAATGTTTTATAAATAGACATTGTTTGTGATATTTATTCCAGGACAGTTACCTGTACTGAATGCAGGTTTCACAAATGATGAACCCTTCACTGTAAATGATCAAACCCTTCACTGATGACCAGACCTCATGTTGTTTGGGAAGAAAGGCAAGTAACTGTTCAAAGGCAAGGAACTTTCTTTTTGTTAAATGCTCTCGTTTAATTTTTTTACATGCTACCTAAAAATATATTTATATACTACTGTGTGTGTGTGTGTGTGTGTGTGTGTTTGTGTATATTTCTATATATCTATATAGACAGATAGATGTGTGTGTGTTGAATTATTTTCAAAAAATGGAAATACTGATGTGTGTATTGCAGATTTGTCATTCAAAAAACATGCAGTCTGGAAATGATCAGGATACAGGTATCTCTGTGGGCAGATCTGTATCGAGAATGGGTGTAATTTTTTTGAAAAGTGAAAAGCTGACTCAGACCAGTGTTGGTGGTGGGTGGGCCTCTTACATACTCAGCTTGATTTGAAAAGTGGAATCCTGCTCAAGGAGATGTGCTGTTCCAGGTAGCTGTCTAACATGTTGTCCTCTCTTTGGAGAACTAACGGCACTTAACTGATTTGCACAAGGCTATATACTGGTAAATTAGTGTCAACCTCAGAATATCAATTTTTAAACCTTTCTTAGCTTGGAAGTATAAAGATAAATGGCTGCACAGTTGTCAGACTTCATGTATTTAGTTTTAATTCAACTATTTTCTACTTTATTGCTCTTCCAGTGGTTGAATTCACTTTCTGCTAACCATCCATTTCCTTGTAACTAACTTTAAATTTCTAACACTTGATTTAGCACTAGTGTGAGACTCTTGATTTATACCAGGGATATTTATCTTTTCCAAGACACAACAAATCCAGGCTTCTGCTATATTTTACATAAACTTCTTTACAGCACTATGTATTGAATAAATCCAAACTTTTCAGTGAAACTTTAACAATGCAACCCATTATGCAAGCCATTACAGATACTTTGAAGATAATTACTAGCTGCCTTTTAGCTTTATATTGTAAGTTAATGGTGTAGCAACAGCACACATACCTTTCTAAATAGGATTTTATATTTTGCTCATTTTCAATACTGACTTTCTTCATGGAATGTTGCAAGAAGTTGTCAAAACAAGTGACCTGGGAAATATGCTCCTTCATAAGAATGTGATCATGATTATTATAATTCAGTTGCAGAATGATGTTAGTGGTGCCTGATACTAAAGTACTGATGCTTTCTGATATTTCAAGTAACATTTAAAGCAAACAGTTAAGGTTCAGTGAGACCTGCTTCCCAGAACTGTTGTCAGTTTGATGTGTTTCTTTGTAGAGAAAGCCTGACTTTATACACAATTGTTTCTGTAAGACATAAACTGTGTCAATGTGAACATGGAAGTAAATTGGGATAGGTGTATTTTTCTTAAAATTCAGACTGGAAGAGGAAGAAAGGAGACATAGTTTCTTACCTTGTCTGTGAAGATCTTGTCTGTGCACTGGTCACAGTCCGCTGGTGGTCTAGGTGTAAGCATTTTAAAGAAAAAGGGTCTCTGGCTACTTGGCAGCTGTGCTAATTATGACTTGGGGCATAATTGCAAGACCCAGTAACAACAGAGAATGAATTAGGAACAGAGCAATCCAGAAAAGTCCTTAACTATGAACATGATTTAGTGTTATTTTAACGTTTACCTTTTCTCTTTGGAGTTCGTGGGGAAGATGCCCCCTCTACTCCCCCATTATAATAATCTCAAGAACAGAGTGTATACAAGTGATTCACAATGCAATTGCTCACCAACTGGTGGCCAATGTCCAGGCAGTTCCCAAGCAGTGGCTCCCATCTAGCTTTCCCCCTAGGTTACATTCTGGGCATGATTCCTATGGTATGGAATATCCCTTTGGCCAGTTTCTGTTTATGTGACCTCTCAACTTCTTGTCCCTTCAGCCTGTGTGCTGGTGGGATCCTGTGAGAAACTCCCAAGTCCTTGACTTAGTGTAAACACTGCTTAGCAACAACAAAATCATCAGTTATGCAGGTGTGGCTTAATCTGTGCCATGAAGAAAGGTGGAATTTTACCCTGATATCTTAGACAAATACCTTGAATGTGCCTGAGGTTGGGTGTGGTAACATTGAATATTTGTCTCTTGGTAGTGATACAGAAGACTAAGAGTCACCCTTCTCTCTGTAGTGGTAAGATTTCTCCTGGCATATTAAGAACTCTAATACTTACAGTCCCAGACCCTTGCATCAGAAGGCATTGAATGCTGGATTTCTCAGCTTGCAAAATGGTTCTGCTTGTTATCAAGTGACCCTAAGGTTTTTTTCACTAGTTTAAATTGAATAATATGAAGACTGAATTCAAACGTGTCTACGGCAGCCATGAGGAGAGAAAATTGTAACTTCTTCAAGATTAAAAGTTCAAACTGTGATGGCTGTACCTTTTAACTCCATAACTGGCTTTTACCCTGATCTCTGTAATCCTGTTAGCTTCATCATGTTGAAGAGATCGTGACATTTTCCAAAGCACCTGGGGGAAGCATTACCTTCCAGTTCATTGACTAAGCTTTTCTCTGGGACAGCCGTGTCACCCAGCTGTGTGTAGTCTTTTTATGCTTCACAGAGTGGCTAAGTTTGGAAGGGACCACTGGAGGTCAACTAGTCTGACTGCTTAAGTAGTTGCAATTAAGGTTATAGTGATCTTTACTACTTTGTAGTAGTGCATTAATATTTTTAGCTATTTCAAAGAAAACCCAAAAATAAACCCTAAACCAGCTAGGATTAAAAGCAGGTGCATAGAGAAGATGAGGATTTACCAAGTCTTTGGAAATAAAATTTATATAGGAAAACTGTAGAAGAGTTTATCATAAAGAGAATGGGTGCTTTTTTGAGAGAACCATTCTCTTGAGAAAGAGAATAGTATTTTTTTCCCTTTGTGATTTGTAGCATACTCATTCGGTCTTGTTAGTTACTAATCTTAAAAATACCAGATTCCTAACTAGGAATTAGACTAAATTATACTTCTTTTAGGCACTTGCAGCATGTAATCTTGGACTAACTAGAAAATTTGTGTGTCTTTTTCACAAAGGAGATTATGTTTTTCTTGGTGAGATTTTGGATAGGTACATTATAGTAAGTGGCATTCACACTACATGTAAAATAAGTAACCCTTCTGGAAATTGGTAATTTCTTGAATGAGAAGAATAAGAATTCACTGAGATTTTTTGAGACGGAAAGAGAAAGAAATAAAATGAAGTGTGACAGAGACAAAGGGGAAAAAAAATGCAAATCTATAAGCTACATCCCACTTAACCAGATTGGTATGCCCACATTGGTTTGGAAAATGGAACTTTGGTAAGTAAATCATCTAGTTTGGATAACCTGTAAATTATAGAAGGAAGTGCTACCTAACATAGCCTCTTCTAGATTTATGGGAAGCTTACATAAACTGACTGGTGTCATGCTTTAAAATTTAGGATGTGTTTCCTGGGTAAAGGTATGCATGTGATTTTAAAATATATCATGAAGCTAGGCTTAGGTGAGGCAAAATTGTTCAGCTTTGCAAAAGAAACAGTCTGAAACAAAGAAAAAACGGTTATGACCTGCATGATGAGTAAGAGAGTTTTTCTATTTCTTTCTATGTTTGAAAAATATTAAATTTAGGACGAATTATGAATATAATGTCAAAAACATGAAGCCATTTCTACTCCCAAGAGAAAATTGTAGCAACTTTAAGTAAAAGCAACTGTTTTCTCATTATATTTATTCATAGAACAGTAAGTTTTGACAGGAGATCAGGACCTCTAGGCACTATTGCTATTCTAATTTATTTAATACAGTGAAAGAATTCATCTTAAATAGGGAGTGTTTTGACACAGAGCTGAATTGATGCCTCTGTTGTTAATCTTTAACTGGGCTTTAATCATTACTTTTTGTTGCAATTTATGTCATTAACTTCATTTAAGCTGATTACCCATTAACTGTTTAAATGCTGTGCTAAGCACTTAAAAAATTAATATTTGAATTCTCTTTGTAGTCAGCAGGATCAGGGCACTGATCATGCCTGTATGTGGTTGAGGCCACACTTCAATTTTGGGCACTGCCTGGCAAAAAGTTATTGAAGTGCTGGAACAAGTCTAGAGAAGGTTAACAGAGCTGGTGAAAAATCTGGAGCACAAGTCTGATGAGTAGTGGCTGAGGAAGCTGTGGATGTTTAGCCTGGAGAAAAGGAGGCTCAGTGCAGATCTTATTGTTCCCTAAATCTGCCTGAAAGGAGATTGTAGTGAATTGTGGGTTGGTCTCTTCTCCCTGGTAGCAAGCAATGGGACAAGAGGAAATGACCTCAGGTTGTACTAGGGGAGGTTTGGACTGGATATTAGGGAAAATTTCTTCACCAGGAGTGTTGCCAAGCATTGGATTATGCTGCCTAGGGAAGTGGTTGAGCCACCACCATGGAAGTATTTCAAATACCTGTAGATGTGGCACTTTGGTACATGGCTTAATGGTAGACCTGGCAGTTTATATTAATGTTTAGACTTAGTGATCTTAAAGGTATTTCCCAATCTAAATTATTCTATCCTATAATTCCACTGTTTTACATTAGCTGGAATACTTTTGATATTGGAGACCTGCATAATGACTGTAAATAAAAGGTAAGAAAGGAAGTAACATAGAAGGGTGTTATAAATTCATTGATTTATCATGGGCTAGGCACAGTTTTTGGAACAGTTTTCAGATTCTATGTCTTGTAGAGAATATCACCTGGTTTGTGATGTTATTAAAATTTCACAAGACTGTCTCTTCAGAACGAAGAAGAAAAAAAGGAAACGTCCTTAGTTGAGAGGAGGACCTAGTACCAATCACAGACTGTGGAGTTTTTAAGTAGTACAACAGATTATTTTGAATTGTTTAGTTGTATAAATATTCTCTCATTAGGAATATTTGAGCACTGGCAAACTAAGATTATAGTGTGCTTGGAATTAGGAAAATTCAGTGCACAAATATTTACCTACCTAAGTTCTTGTTGGACAAAAACCATAATAATCATAACTTCTTACTGCCTTAGTTACCTGTCTTACTGTCTTAGTTTTCTGACAGATAATAAAAGTAAGACTGTTGATCTGTGTATACCTTGTATGTATGACTTTGACTTCCCAGTGTAAAATACTTTAACATATTTTAGCTCTTAAATAAAAAATGTTGCATTGAAAGCTAATATTAGCTATAATCATTGAGTACATTTAAAATTACAAATGGATTGCCACACTCTAATAGCTTGTCATCTGTTTTTGAAATTCTATTTCTTTGAGAACAATAAAAAACTTAGTCTCCATGTAACGTGTATTTTCTTCATTATTTCCCCCCCAGTCCCTAAAAATAGGTGAGGTATCAGTATATATTCTGGAAATTTTATAGCGTAAAAACAGATATGAATTAGAAATGTGGGCCTTGCTAAAAGGTTAAGTCTTTTGAGTCAGAAAGTGCTGGACAGAAGGAAGAAGTCACAAAATGGGACTAAGAGAAAAATATGAAAGCGGTATTTGTCTGGGATCATTAGTTGAGTGAAATAGCCAAGGGGTATAGTGGATGACCCCGAAGACTCAGGTAATAGAAATGGGATGAAATTCAATAGCACAGCATGAAAGGTCATGCACTAGGGGCTAATAACAAGCATTTTTGCCATAAGGTAGGAGCTGATCAGCTGAGGTGCAGTAGTCAATCACAGGATGGCTATAGGTCTCCAATGCAATGCAATCCAAGGATATGTTAGCTAATATATTTATAGAAGACAAAAAGAAATCCATAAACCAGTACAGAAACCTTATTGTGATATTAAGAATTGTTTTGATCATGCTGTTTTCAAAATACACATATTTATTCGTTAATAGTTGTAGAAAGGCATTACTGAAATATCTCATCTTTTAACCCTAAAAATAAATTCTGAGAGGAGGTATGATTTTTTTCCATATAATCACTTTAGGAAGGTGATGGAAGACATATTATATATATTTATAATATATGTAGGAAGTTAAATATCAGTACTAGCCATCAAGTCAACATGTTTTGCTGGAATATGAAGAGATGCGTATCAACTCTCTCTGGGTCAGACTGTGTGTCAATTTAAAGTCCAAAAGCTATCAGAGCTGTGATGTTCTGGTTTGGCCTACTTAAATAAGCAAAAGAAGTCACCAAAACAAATAACCTAAATAAAGTGATTTTTTTAATGAATTTTAGATTTTTTGGGATCCAGATATCTGTAAGATCCAGTGCTGTAGTGGAAGTAAAACTTTTTAGCTAGGTCAGTGGTAGGGAGTTGGTGGGGTTTTTTATTCCTAATTTCTATGTGGAAAATTGCCTTAACTGAGGATTTGGCCCCAACCTCTCTATGATCTTCACTGACGAAGAATATGGACAATCAATATTTTCATATTCATACGCAGACAGTATGTGTCTATGATGGATTAAAAAACTTCACAGAAGAAAGGAGAATTTGAAAGATACATTTAAAGAGGAATGTTTCAGAAAGCAGTTTTGGCATATAAATATGCTTTGGACAAATTGAAGATTAATTTTTTCAGATGCTCTCGTGAGTGAAGGAAAAATGCGGAGAAGAAGAAAAAGCTGTTTTGGAGCTAAATATACTGGTCAAGATAAATGAATGAGTTAGGGTTGAAGAATAGTTTTCCAGAGAAGCATAGATGTTCAAAGACAGATGCAGGAGTTTATTTCTGACTTGGTAATTATCAATGACAAGATGACTATTTCCATGAATCCACTCGAAGAGGAGTACTTACTTGCTACTTATTTGTATGTAATACAGAGAGTAGCAGGCTCATTAACTTTGACTTTGGTCAGCAGAGCAAAAGGATATGATGGAGGAAATTAGCTTTCCTGGTGGTGAAAGGCTCTGACACCTGCCATGGCTCTTTTCCTGACTTGCAATTGCCTCCGCAATTTGCTACTCTAGCTGAATGCTCCCCCAAACTCTGGGCACATGGTAATTCACATGTGAGTACTTAATTAATTGGCTCATTTAATCAGTGTGTGAGCAGAAAAGACCTTATGCTAGCAGTATTTCTCCCCAGGAGAGCTTGCCCATTTGAGAGGCATGGTCTCCATGTCCCCTGATAGCAATTAACAACTACTGAATTGCTCCACTGAATAATCATGAAATTCGTCTGTCTCGGATCATTTCGTGTAGTCTAATAGTGCTTAAATTTAGTATCTTGACAAACTGGGGCCCATTAGAATCAACAGTGATTTCATGTGCTTTTTTGAACTAATTTAAATGAATGCCTTATCAAGAGATGAAACTACTTCACGTTTGATGTTTACATATTGATAGTTTTTTGAATATTTTTACATCTATTTGGGAAAAATTGAAATTGAAAAATTTGTACTGAGAGCCTTTGAATAAAAAGACTTCTCTAAATAATCAAAATAAATAAGAGTAAATACCAGCGTAAATTTGTGCTTCAGTTTAAAAACTAAAAGTTAAAGATAAATATCATATTTATGTACATAATTTTCATACTAACACTTGATATAATTTCTACAAAATGTGATTTTTTTTTTTAAATTTCTCTTCAGGAAAATATGGTGAACAAAGAAACATTAGTCTTGTATGTTTTTGTTTAATATCTTGTTCAGAAAATAAAACTTTGCCAAAGTGTTGTTTGAAAGAGACACACTCATCATTTGGCACCTTTGAGTGAAGCTTCTGATCAGTAAGGGTCATTCTTAAAAGCAGGATCTCAACATCTGAAAAAAAAGCATAATGGTAGTTGTGAATGAAAGCAGTATTTCTTTATATACACTGCTTTTTGAGTCTGTAAAGAGCCCTGACCTCTAAAGCTTCAGGTTCTTCCAGTACAAGAGGTATTTTCTCCACTAACTCTTGACATCCAGAAAAGCAGTATTTAAAGACAGAGATCCTTTGAGCCTGCCTGCTTCATCTAAAAACAATTAAATCCAACTCCAAGCTGTTTGAGGTTTTCTTTTTGGGTTTCAATGCTATGAATAATTTTTCCAAGATGAACTGGGACTACCTGTCTGTTTGGAAAGGTCATCAGCCTCTGTCAGAAATTTTGGAGGGAACATTCTCACAGGTCTCTCAAATTTTGTGTCCAGGGCTGGATATGTTATATTCTTAAATACTCAAATAAAATGGGTATTTCAGTTAAATAATGAAAGTTAATCATATGTCAAGAAAAATAACATAGGTAGTATTGCAGTATCATTGCAGTAATGTGAAAGTATCACTGAGTTTCATCTTTCAATTGGTAGACTAGATTTCCCTCTCTCTATTCATCTTAAAGTATCCTGAATGTCCTAATCATATGTGGTTACATCCAATTCACATCAATGTAAATCAAGCATATTAAGAAGTATTTTAAAGCAACATTGACTTTAAAACAGCAAAACAGAAGAAAGGGTTCCCATTTTAAAACTAAAGGACAGTTCTTACTGCAAAGTTTCAGTATTCTTAATTTCTCTATAGCCACTCATATTTTGAAGAGTTGAAATTCATGAGCATTGCACAGGCACAACTCCCAAGCCTGTAAGGGTCCACCTGGAGAGCATCTCTTCCTTCCAGAATATGGACTTCACCACATATTTTGGTGTGTTTGGCAAACATCTGAAGGTGCATTCTATTCTATTGTCTATGGCATTGGCAGATGCTAAAGACTGCCAGACCCAATACCAAACCCAGAGGTTCACTGGTTTGTATTTGGGCATCAAGCCATTGAACCTTTGATGCAATGATCCAAGTAATTTCTTTCCCATCAAGTAGTCCATCTGTTAGATCCACATCTCTTCAGTTTAGAGACAAGGCTGTTGTGTGGGACAGTGTCAAATGCAAGTCCAACTAGATGACTTCAGTTGCTCTTCCATTATCCACCAACGCTGTAACCCCATCACAGAGGGCCACTGAAGTTTTCAGGCATGATTTGCCCTTAGTGAAGCCCCGTTGGCTATCACAAATCACCTGCTTATTTTCCATGTGCCCTAGCATAGTTTTTGGGAGAATTTGCTCCTGGAATGATCTTTTCAGGTACTGAGATAAGACTGACTGGGCTGTAGTTCCCCGAGACTTTCCTTTTTGCCTTTTTAAAATTGGTTTTTAAAATTATATGTCCCCATTTCCAATTGGAACTTCACTGGACTGCCATGACTTCTCAAATAGGATGGATCCACTTCCTTCACAAGTTCTGTCAGGACCTGCAGATGTATCTCATCAGGTCCCATACAGTTGCTCACCTTCAGGTTCCTTTAACTGTCTCAAACATCTACTGCTCCTACAGTGGAAGCCTCTTTATTTTCCCAGTCCCTGCATTTACCTTCTACAACTCAAGCACTGTGGCTGAAACATTTGTTGGTGGAAACTGAGCCAAAAAAACATTGATTATTTCAGCTTTCTCTGTGTCCTCTGTTACCAGATTTCACATTTCCTTCCAGAGAGCATCCACGTTTTTTCTGATCTTCCTTGTATCACTGATGTACCTATAGAAGCTTTTGTTGTTTCTCTTGATGTCCCTGGCCAGATTTAATTCTGTCAGAGCTTTAGCTTTCCTAACCTGATCCCTGGCTGCTTGGACAATTTCTCTGTTTCCTTTCCAGGCTACCTTTCCTTTTTTTTACATCCACTGTAAGCTTCCTTTTTGTTTTATTCTTAAATTTAGTACAAACTCTTATAGACACTGTGCTGTAAATGCTTTCTTTTTACTATTTTCATGGGACAGTAAAAAATGCCTTTATAAAGCTTATGTTTTGTTTCCCTCCTGTTCTTCAAAAAAATCAGCTCCACAATACTTTAACCTAAAAAGTATTCAGAGGATTAGTTCTCTTAAGAAACTTAATACCCAAACCCAGATCCTTGTCAGATGACATAAATTTGAGCACATCTGCACATATGCCTGCCCTACTCATACCACAGGCTTCCACTTTATGTACCTATTTAAGAAACAGTTACAGGAAAAAGTGACAGAAGAAGTCTTCTGCAGTATATATATATATATGTATATATCTTGCAGTATATATATATATATATCTGAAGTTAAATCTAGAAAAAGTCAACTAACCACTGGAAGATTAAAAAAAAAAAGGGGGAAAATCGAGCATGTTAATTGATTAATATTTTTATATTAAAAAAATATTCAACAATGTTAGTTACACTTGTGCAACTGCAAATGCCCTTCAGAACAACAAAGTCAGTATTAGACAAAGAAAAGATATTTCCAGAAATACTTGATTCGAATTAAGGTAGTTTTATTTTTAAGTTTTTCAATATCTAACCATATCTCAGTCTAGATAAAACTTACACTAATATGTCCTGCATAGACTGGAATCCAGCATCAACAGACAGGTGTGTTTATGTCTTCTCTCCAGTCAAGGAATAAGGTAAAGATGCTCACATCCAATTTTCTTGTTTATCTACTGTAAATATGTAGCAGTATAAATAAGAGAGTCATCAGCTCTCTATGTCACACTAAAATTGAAACACGAATGAAAAAGAGAGATTTAAAAATAATTACCCAAATGGTTTAGGAGAAGAATGATATTAAAGGGTTGCTATGATACCTGTAAATTTGGACATAGAAATTCCTGCTATATGCAATGTCCAGTGAAAATTTCAACATCTAGATAGACCTTACACAAACAGTAAGAACTAGTGAAGCAGAGTGGGAACTTTTATATAGCTGGGTTTTTAATGTTTTTTATGGAATTATTTCTGCTTATTATATTGATAATTCAAATTTATGCTAGTTAAACTGCTAAAAACTGCAATACAAAAATCTACTTTTTTTTCAAGAAAGATGAAAGGGGTTTTTTGGTCTTTTTTTTTTAAAGTCTGAAACTGCTGAACTACAGATTAGTTAATTTTTCTGTAAAATAATGCAGGGATAATTTCAGCTGAAAATAAATTAATTTAATCTTTGTACTATCTCATGTTTATGCAGTCAGAATACAGAAAGAATCTGTATATTTTTTGCAAATTCACAGATAGTGAAAAGCAGTTGTGCTCATGTCTCTTTTAATAGAAATCAGAACATGTATTATAATAAATAATGGCAAATAGAAATCTACCCTTAGCTATGGGTTGTGCAAGGTTATTTTAGCATATAGTGCCCCTGAGAGTTCTAGATTGTTGCCAAAAAATTCTTCATGTTCAAATTAATTAATGGGTACCAAGTTTAACAGAAGACAACAGCCAGATCTGAGGAGAGAACTATGCCATTAGCCCAATTTAATTTGAGGTCAGGATTAAAACAAAATGAAGAAACTTTAGATTAAGAAACGGGTTTTTATTTTTAAAAATATTTGGTATGGCTGCACTAATAGAGTCTTAAAGACACTGAAGATTTTAATGTCCCATTTACACTTTCAGGCATTTATTTTAAACTGATTTGTCTGTCTTTGAAAGTGATTAATGCATAGAGCCTAGACACACTGACTAAATAAAAAAAAAAAAATCCCCCTTAGGAACACTTCACTGAAAACACTGTCCTAGTTACTAAAATAATAATTACAGTGAAAATTTCTGGAGATAAAATTATATCAAAATATGCCTCTGAGCTTAAAACTTATTTAGTCAAGCTAAAATTTAGCTTGACCCAAAATTTATTGAACCAAGCTATGTGTTTACAGAGCTCTTTTAAGAAAAAATAGCTTGATAATAAATCTGAGAATGGAAATAGGAATACATTCCATATAGGAAAGTCCTTTTACATGATTTTTTTTAACATTTTTTTCAACATTTTTTTACATACATATTCTGTCTACAGTGAGATTTTATTCTGATCTGAAGCACACTTATGAGATAAGAAGAAATGATAATATTTCCCAGAGCTGCATTCTTTTTAATTAAATTTGCATTCCACCTATCTGTGATAGATAAGTAGGCCCTTGACAGGAGATTAAAGTTAAATGATGCCCCTTACCCAACATTTAGTTATTTTTGTACATGAATTTATGAGTTTCTTGGGCAAAAACCTTAGATTAAAAAAATGAAAAAAGTACATACCTGTGTACACACATTTGATAAACAAAAAAAGTGCAGTTTCCACTAAATTTTCCATGTTTGAATCCTAAGGTTATTTTGAACTGGCCTGAGGGCATTTTGCCCCTCTTGCATTTTAAATTCTGAATATCTGTTTAGTCTGGACCTTTAACATGATTATTGTCATCCAGGCTCCTACTTCTTTTTATTAGGTTATATGTTTTTAGTTCCCTTGCTCCAAATTTCATTGATTTATTATAAAATATTGCATTAAAATAATACTAATTATTACATTAAAACCAGTTTTAGGCATAGTATCATTTAATTTTTCCTAGTAATTGTCCACATATTTTAGAGTGAAACTAGCATGTTAGCAAACTTTTCTTAGCTGATACACTCTGGGTAGGAATCATAACTGAAACTGCATTTTTGAAAATCTATACTGAAATTTCCATTGAAATTTGTTATCATTTCCCAAACAGGATGTTAGAAGTTGTGGCTAGAACTAAAATGCCTGCCTAATGGATCATGAAAATTTAAAAAAATATAGAGACCTCCATTAATTCAGTGCTTTATAGTGACAATTCCAGAAGTGTGCTGTACCATATGGCTGAAAAAGAAAGAAATTAAATGACAGCTGTTAATCCCTTAGGTTAAGAACACTACAGAAAAGAATTTGTTTTGTCTTCAGTGTGTGTCTTTGTCTCTAATATTTTTAACTTAGTAGATCCGGCATATGTATCATCACAGATGAGAGCAAAGTAAAGCTGATGTGTGTATTTTATTACATGCCTGGTTTATAATTTGCTAATGGTTGATACAATGATCTGAATCTTTCTTGCAGCTCCCCCATTCTCTTCTTACAACTGTTCTCTCCAGCTCTTACAATCCAGCATCAGAGATCCCATGTGAATTCATTTCATTCACTAAAAAGGGGTCTCACAGCAGCTTTGTGCTGTAAATAGAAAGAAGAAATATAGAGCTTAGCTCAGTTCAGCTACATAAAATATTTCTTGTCCTTCACTGATAAAATTATTTTCCCATTCTTTGCGCAATTACAATATTGGTGGAAATCTTGCCTCCCCTTACCTGTATGTAAAAAAATGCTAATTTTTTCATTTCTCAATCTATTGCCTTTATTCTGCTGAGCAGTCCCATTAGCTTTATGAAGAAGATAAAATGGAAAAGCTGTATGATGGATTGCAGTTTCTGTCTTCCTTTATCCTACCTTCCTGTAGTACAAGCATGCTCGTAATGCTTGCATTTTTTCAAGTCATGTGCCATTCTCATGCATGTACTGTAAGTTTGACTAATATAAAATATTTGCCAGACAGAGAAAGACTCTTCTGACAGTTTACTTATGGTCACACCTCTTTCTTTTCACAGCATCAAACTTTCATGGTTTATTTCCAAATTTGGGTGCAGTTGAAGAGGGAAGAAAAAGAAAAGTAAAACATAAAAATTTAAAGGAGACAATTTTCCACCTTTTTACTCTCTTCCAAAAAGGGATCAAAACCAATTTAATTCTGTAATCTCCACAGTTCTCATCAGATAATGAATTTAGGAGTTGTGTGGATGATCAACTTTTCCTATATAAAAAGAACTATATTGTCTGGTCCATGGCATCTTTCAACATTAATTTTGCTTTCAGTCTTACCAAAATAATTTTGTGTTCTGCCTGCCCCTGCAGCTCCTTATTCTACACTTTGTTTGACTAAAACAAATGACAGAGAGTGGTTTGAAGTTTCCACCATGGGGAATTCTTGGCTCCATAGGCATTTGCTCTGAAAGATTTTCTCCTGTAACAGGCCTTTTCCTGCATTCCTTTGATGGTGAATAGTAAGCAAAGAAGCAAAAATCTTTTTTTTTCAGGACTAACAGGTGAATACTGCATGCACATATTGGAAAATACATTTGAAAAAATGGAATTACTGTCTGTGCAGACATCATTACTATCAGTGTTGTCTTCTACTAGTTAGTGAATGAAAAAAAACCTTGAGACCTTACAGAACGTGCAGTAAATGTTTTATGTTGCTTTTTTATGTCTTTAATATAAAAAGAATTTTGGTTCCGCTCTTAGGCAACACATGGTTTATAATCCAGGGGAATCTTAATTTTTGTAGAGCTATAATTATTTTTCTGGTGTTTAGAAATGATATCAGACTTCATCAGAACTACTCATCAGTACTACTCATTCTCTTTGAATGCATCCTTATATCATGACTCCTCTCCATCAGGAGAAAGAGCAGGTGAAATAACTGTCCTTTTTTTATTTTCTTGTTCACTTAATGTGATAGAAGTTTTGATGCTTTGACATAAATATCCTCCAGGCTACAAAGGCTTAATTTCTCCAGACTCTTTATTCTTTCAGGAATTCTAAATTTAACTACAGATTTTCTTCATTTGTTTTGTTGCTTGGGGAATCAAAGCACATGGATCTGACAACATAAATAACACTTTATCACCCTAAGATGAGCTCAGTTGTTTAAAGCATGCTGCTCATAATGCCACGGTATGGGTTCAATCCTTTTATGGGCCATTTACAGAAGAGTTGGACTTGGTGATACTTGTGGTTCTTCCCCTACTCCCCTTTTACAAGAGGACGTGACACCTGCTCAAGAATATTTGTTGTAAACATATTTGTTTCCTTATGTATGGCTGGCAGATTGCTAATTTAAAAGAGAATTCTATATTTCTGGTGCAGATAAAATAATTCTATAATGTTGACTACATTTTGAAAAGTAGTAGTATCAAATTTCTTTTAAATCATATTTGAAGCCTGATCAGCTTTGATTAATATTTTTCATTGCACAAAAGTTTGACTATTTATAAAGTTCTTGGTATGGCACTGAGCACTACCTTTCTGGTAACACATGTGCAAATGAATGAAGTTCAGCTGTTTCTGAAGTGGCTGTGTCCATGTGAATTCCTTGGTGGCACTGACATTACAGATGAGAAAGTTGTCATGCTATTGGACACAGGGTAACAAGAGTGTAACAACTGTTTCCAAGGCCTTACATCTGTGCATTTATACTGCCCTTTCCATTTGGAGGTACCAATGACCATTTTGTATTTCGTAGTTTTTAGTAGCCTACGTTTAACATGGTATATTTGTCTCTGACTTTTTCAGCTGAATTCTTACAGAGAATTTTTTTTTTTTTAATGAAGCTGGAACTTCTATTGGTCTGCTGCATTTTCTTAGGTTGTTTATTGTGTACTATGTAAAATATGATCTTTCAAACTGTTGTAAATACATCCACCATCTGTGAACTTCATCGTAGAATATTTAGCGATTTTCAAGCAATAGGTAAAGTAATTTTGTCTTATTTTGTGGTACTAAAGCCAATTTAAGTTTGAACATTTTTTTATTAGCTGAAATGATGGTGCTTTTTCACTGCCTATTAACATGGGAAACACCAACCAAACTGGAAATACTCAACTACAAGTGCAACAGCCTGTGAAGTTGCACAAGGGATTTAATTTTACTTACGAGAAGATTCTGTGCTGCAGTTTGTCATGCCACTGGTACCATGGCATCTGCTATTTTCATGGCTTTTCCACCTTTTAGTTTTAAGTAAAAGACATCTGGGGAAGTTAAAGATCATATATTCACTCAATATATCCAAGGACAATAGTGGGAGCAATATATAGTGTTCATTTTTTTATTCAGAGTTAATTTTACTGTCTGCATACTGTGATTCTTCAAGTTGGTTGCTGGAAGCATTGTTTAAAGGATTTTCTACAGAATAAAGCTACTTCAATATAATCCCTTTTAGAGTTGAGCTATTACAGTTTTTTTTTTTGTTTTCAGATAGTCTCTTTATGTCTTGAGTGACTTCTGGATCTCAATTTATTTTCTATTAACTCTTTCAGTGGTGCTGAACACCATATTTTCTATGGTATCTGGAAGAATATTCTTATAAAAAACTGTTCATGTCTAAACAGTCTAGACATTTATTGCCTCAAACACATATTTTTATCAAGATACTTGTTCAAGAGCATTTTCAGTAGCATCAATAAAGCTCATAAAACTGGTTTTAAGCACCAATGAAGCTCATAAAACTCAGGAGTTAATAAGCTTATTTAGTGATTAATATTGGTTGTTTCACAGTCTGAGTACTGTATTTTGATGAGTAACTACTGAGTCAACTAATAGTTGCCAACTAACATTTGACAACTGTTTTGAGATCTCTGGCAGTAACTGAATAGTTGTGCATGCAATGTCATGAATAAAATTAGTATTACCCTGTATACCAGTTTCTGAGATCTTCCTTATCTCATTTGTTTTGGTTCAATATATTGAACCAAATGGTAGGGAATGAATAGTAGGAAAGAATCCTATTATTTCAAGCCAATGAGTAAAACTTAAAGCAGAAAACCATTAAACAGCTTTCAGACAAGCAAGTAGATTTAGAAGGTTCTGAGAAGAAAATATATTCCACTTAATATGAGTTGGGAAAAACCTTTGTACATAGGCAAACATATCTATCAAGAAAAAAACCCTAATAATATACCAAAAGGAAGAGAACAACCTTATTCTCCCTGTGTCTGTATACTAAGTGAAGAGAAATTAATTTGTTCCAATAAAGACGAAATTAGTCGTATGGATTATCAGCCACAAAAATAGTATCATCTCTGCTGTACTTTTTTTGCTCTTAAGTGTTGCCTATTTTCATGCCTTCCCTTTATTGCTACATGTGGATATTTACACGGGTATGAAAGCAGTAATCCCAGTTCTCTGATTTACTCTCTTGGTGTAGGTAGGGTGTCCTGGATTTGTGCTGTAAGGAGTCAGCTGCTTGAAGAAACTGGAGCTGACAAAGGCATTCCTCATTTGCCATCTGAATAGACTTAGGTTTAAGAAAACAGGGAGATTTGTGCAGAACTCTGTGTGTGTATCTGTTTCCTCAACCCCCCAGTGCAAATATGCTTTATGCCTCCTGAATGCCTGTGTTTTCAGTGAGACGCGAAAATGTTAAGTGGAGGAGGCTTATTCATGGGATTCCTGGCTGGAAAGGACCCCTGGTACACTCAAATCTTCTCATGGGCAAAAGAGGAAGATGGAAATACTCTTTACAAGATGGTAAAATAATTACTTTATATTCCATTTTCAGGCACTTATCTGTTCTGTTGTTTTTAAATATGATTTTAATTGAATGTTTAAAGTTGCATTCCAATAGTGACCAAGCATTGTTATTTTACAAAATACTCTCTGGGATGAAGATGATTTTTAAAAAAAGGAAAATAAACCAGTGATTTATTAACTTGATTTTTCTGAGGAATATTTCTTCATGTCAACATTCCTACAGTCATAAAAATGTGTGCATGTACAGCATGAATACTATTGTGTGAACAGTAGTATCCAATAATGAAATGCTCACAAACCACTATTGTATCATCTGATTCAAACTATTATAAGAAAGATGAGAGAGACTTTTTAGTAAGGCCTATACAATGGGAAAACAGGTCCCATTGCTTGTCACACAAGAATTAAGTGTCCTGATGTTGCAACAGTGTCTAGAATGTATAAGACTCAATAGGATGATTTTTTTTTTAATATTTCTATTCTTTCTAAATAAGGCCACAGTTTTACCATCCCAAGATCGTGCCTGAGATGTCTACTGTGACTGTTTCCTGATTTTCAAAGGTGTATTTAATTTAACATTTCCTGATTTCTTCAGTGGCACTGCAAATGAAGTGTGGAGAGAACATCAGAAATAGTTACCTATAATTGCACAGCAATTACATGAGGTGACACTTCTTACAGCATGCAACATATGTGAAATTTCTTTAGGCATTCTGTAACTTTTTTTTTTTAGTAGATTCAATACGAACTGTGATACTCTTAATGTGTTCTCTTATTAAAAGTTATTAAAAGGACAAAGCAGTAATCTCACTCTACATCTCCAATTTACTTTGATAATGTAATTTTACAATAGAGGGATTGAAGAGTTGCATAATGTCTCACTAGCTCATAGGCTATGATTCTTGTCACCTTTCTTAAAGAGAAAGTCAATTCTTAACAGGTTCTTTCCAGGCCTCTAATGAAAATGTAAAGTAATTTCTGTTACTAGAAGAATATAGACTTGGACTCATAATTGGAAAACTGCAGCTGAGAGAAGGTGTCTGGAGACAAATACAAAAAGAATGCTCTATGCTGCTGTTATTTTTGATGTGTGAAACAAAGATTTTTTTTCCCATTCTTAAATAGTTTCATTTTTTTCGACACAAGGAGGGGTTGTTGATTTAATCCTGCAAGAAAACTTCAGTTATGACGTTCTATGACTGCATTTTGAGAGAAATAAATTAAAAAGGCATTAGGTGCTGTTAAAGTGAATATGAAGTTGCCAGGACTCTTGTGATGATTTTTTATTTTCTTTGAATTAGATTGGAGACTGTGTCGATAGACTTACACTTGTGGTGTGACTTTTCAGACCAAGAGTGTGCATTTCTCTTTTAAATGATTCAACAGATTACTGCTCCTATTTTCACAGTAAAATTACAGATTTTTTAATGAGAATCCCAGGAGTTGGGGACGACTGGAGAAGTGCAGCTCATTAATTCTGATAATATTCATTACCTTTAGTCATGATTATTCACTGTGCTAATCTTTGAGGAAGTAATAAAATAAATAGTCTTTCTCTGTTCTTTAAAATTTGTGGAGCTGCTGTTAGTTATTAAACAGCAGTTAAAGAGACATTAGAATATTTTGACAGTGGAGCAGCAAGGGGGAAACAAATTAGAGAAAATCACAAGTCTGAATGAGCAGCAAATGTTGTGCCTATCATGAGTGGCAGGTGATGCTTAAAGGAGTTGCATGGTTTGTCTGTGTTTAGAAAAAAGTACCTTCATGGAGAACAGAAAATTGGAGAAACACAACCAATTTTTTGCAACAAATCCTCTGAATATAGATTTTAAGGAAAATGGAGCACAATTTACCAGCCTTGTTTCTCTTTACTCCAACCTTTTTTTTCCCTCAAGTTTGTAAAGGATTTAAAACTTCTCAAAACAAGGTGATTGAGCAAGTCTGTTTTCTTTCCTGCTGACCTCTGTTCTTCTGAAGTCTCTGTTATACTACCAGTGTGATAATATCCAAACATGGTGATGCAGTGAACGGTACGAGATGTATTTTTACCACACAATTGACAATCTAATTTTTCTGGATTAACCATTCCTGTTCACATGACAGGAATCTCCACCCACTCAAAGGGTGGCCTGAGCTAATTTAACATAGGTGATGTAACAGAAATGTTCATGGGTCTGGGGCATAGGAGGTCAAAAGGACAGAGAAAACCAAATAAGCAGCTGCTACAATGAAAGCAGAGGTATTGGGTCCCCCACATGGTGACGTCTTTTTGCACCTATAACAAGTGCCCACCTGACTGCAGGACACCATCAGGGTGAGAGCATGAAGGAACAGTTCTGCATGATGGTAGAAAATAAACAGTTTTACTATAGTTTCCTATGGTAAAAAATGTAATAATATAATAATTTATAATAATATATAATAATATATAATATATATAATAATATATAATATATAATAAAATATATAATAAGATAATTTACATAAAGGTAAATATTCCTGGCCATTGTATTGGTTCTTTTTTGTTTTTCCTAACTGATTTGTGTGTACTCACATCACCAAATACTTAAATAGTTTGGAGGAATGCTGCAGTGAGTATTCACAGCTTGCTGTGTTTGGAGCTCTTCTGTCATTCTCTCCCCTCTGTTCCATTCTTTGTTATGCCTGTGCATATAGCAGCCTTGTGATATGCAGAAAATTCTCTGCCTCATCCCCTCCTAATCCCTCATTACTGGATCTGAAATAAATCACACTTTATTTAATCACCAGATGGAGACAGCCTGTGCATCAGCTCTCCTGTGCAACTCAAAATTCGTTCTTTATGGAAAAGTCAAATCAGATACTATCTGCTGGGTATTTTTTTTTTGTATTAAACCTAGGATTAAAAAAAAAAAAGTGATGTTGTAAATCACTTGCACTATATTTTCAGTTGTCTGAAAGCTTTTTTTGTTTGCACTTTTCTTCCAAAGCAGATTATATTTAAAAGAAACTTTAAATCTTTTTCTAGGTAAAGAATCATCTTTTAGATTACAGAGGAAAAAAAAAAAAAGCAATGAAAAAGTATCCATCTGTCTATCAAAAAGAACATTTATTCCAATTATGTTTTTCCTGTCCTCTCCAGAACTCTCAGTCTCTGATGAGCAGATATGAAAATTCCATCAAAATTTGAAATGAACTTTTGAACTTGCAGTGCTGAAAATTAATAAAACAGCTCTGTCCTCTCTGGCTGATACAATAAATGATATAATGCCTGTAACAAAAGATTGTTTTGCAGAGTGATTTTGAGTTAGAAGAATTACACTGCACCACCAAACACACTCTAGTTAGGGTGATCCTATTAAGAAGTGGAAGTATGAATGGAGACATTTGTTAAAACCAGTACACACACAGGAAGATGAAATGGTGCAGTATTGCTTTCACAGGGTAGGCTTATTTTGTTTTTAATCAGGCTGCTACATTCCTAGGCAAGATTCAATTTTTTTTACTAATACGATAGTTAGAGTTCTGTTCCCCTCTAATAATTTAATATTTTTTCTGTGTAAAAGTTGATATGTGTAATATTTTATAAAGTGTATAATCTTGTTAGTATATATTTGCTTAGTCTACCAAGTTTTAGCTGAAAGTAACTAGAAGTTTTTACGTTTTTTGTTGTTTATTTTTTTTTTTTTCTCTGCAAGGGTATGAGGATATGTGACCTGTATTTTTTCCATAGAGTTTGCTCAACTGGAAAATTTTGTTGATGATTTTTATTCTGCATTTGTCCACAACTATTCAAGATTAACAAAAAGATAAAAAGCAAGCAACTTTCTCAGCCTTCTAAAATGTGACCAAATGTCAAACATTCATTTTGATTTTTAGGAAATCAGTGTAATAAAGGCTTTTGTGAGATCTTATAGAACAAGAAAATTATTACTAAAATTAACAGTTCTGAGGGTCTTATCTTTTTGTCTCCAGCTGACTGCAAACATTCTCACGCATCTCTTCCCCTTTAGTTTAGATATTTGTTTGTTTTTTAGAAAAACCTGCACTTCAGTTTTCATGAAAATCTTGCTTAGAGGAGGGGTCAGTCAGAAAGTGGCAGTTTTACAGTAACTCAATATGTAATTTTGAACTCTCTGATCAATATTAGAAAATCAAGGGTATCTTTAAATATCTCCCATATTATTCATTTATAAGAAATTGATGGACCATGGATTTTGTTATTCTGGAAACTTGTTCTAGTCTTACGTATCTGAGATGCTATGATAGCTGCCATAGATAGAGAACAGGGAAATACAATAAGTATGGAAGTATTTTTTATTTGTCTTATGCTGCTGAATATATGAAAATTCCTTATTGGTTCAGTAAATCTCAAAAAAAAAAAAAAAAAAGGAAAAGAAAAGAGAGAAAAATATCTCCTGTTCTGAGAACTGTTGCTGAAGCGCATTGTTAACTTCAGTATCTTCACAAATTAACTTTCTCAAGCTTTGTACTTTATTGAGTGTCAAATTGGGCATTTAGGCAGATTGAATTTTAACACTTTCATTCTTGATATTTTAGTTCTATTAAGGAAAAAAAAAGGCTTTGCTTTTTATTTAAGCTAATGCACCTTTATTATGCTGAAGTAATGTGTCAGTCTTTCACTCTTAATTCAACTGTCTTTTTATGTAAATTGCAAAAAGGAATATTTGTTAGGCTACCTCTTATTTCAAACCAGAACTTGGTATAAATGAGAATTAATCCCAAACTTTAAAAGAGTGAATGAAAAATCTTCTTGTTAAACTACATTGCAGTGATTTAAAAGATGCTCAGTATTTTATTATGAATTTCAAACAAAGTTATTTGTGTCACAGTGATTCACTTTCTTGGCAAATTTTATTCCTTGACATGCTTTTAAAATAAATTAAATCTTTATAGGGTGGTAAAATCAATTTTTACCTCTGTGATAATGAATTCAAATAATTATGCCACTATATACCTTGATAATCTTGGAGAGAGAGTACAATATGTAAACTGCATGCTATGTTTCTATGCTGGTATTAAAAGGCTATGAAGACAACATTGTTTAATTATCAAAGTATAAAAGTTTAATTCAGATATAGAGCTGTACAAGTAAATAATTCACAATATGTGCTCTGATTGAAAATAACTTGTGTTATATAATCCCATCCCATGTCTACTGTATCGTGAGTCATTTGATGGAGTACTGCTGTTCTGTGTAAAATACTGAGAAATAATACTCAGGTGAAACACTTGAGTTTTGTTTTTTAATGTCATACAGCAAACTTGTACTTGCATTGTTCAGAAATTCTTATAACCTTTAAAGTAAAGGAAAAAATATCCCTGCATCTTGGAAAGCAATTTTAAATACAAAACAATTACAGAATTGCATGTACTATGTGTACAGGTGCTTTGGAAGGACAAAAAGAGAGGCTAAAGTCAACAGATGGATATATGTGTTACAAATTCTAGTTGACAAATGTGTCACATTTAAAAAAATTACGTGGGGAGGATAAGCATTTCACTCTAAATCATGGTAATCCAGAAAATCTACATGAGGGACCCTAACTATGGTTAATAGAAGATTTGCATCAGAAGCTGTGACTGGGCATTTTTCCCACCAATTCTAGTGTCCTTCATGAACAGAGACTTCCTGCCCCCTTCTTATTCAGGTTCTGCTGCTATGTAAAGTAGAAAAGAAGTGACAAGGAGATAAAAGGAAAAAAAAAAAAGGAAAAGTTTGTGTAATACCGGTATTTACTTTTTTCAGTATTCATCTGAAGGTGGGTGTTTGACTGAAGTCCTGAGTTTCTGACATTATTTTTAACAGCAACCTAATGGAAAAACCATAAGTGATATTTAATCAGTATGATAGTCCTCCAAATAATTTAGGTTTTATTTATAGTTTAGGGGGAAAAAAAAAGTAGTGCCGTTTCCAAGATCTCTTCCCATGAGGAAGTTTTAAATTCTTTTCTTTTGTGCATGCATGTGAAGAGACACTGCAAGTTATCTGACTAGCCTCCTAACGTGCTCCCTGGGTCACTGGCATTTGTGTCTTTAGTCCTGAATGTATCTTTCAACAAACCTGTACTTAGAACTTCACAGATGGGGTGAACTGTTGGAGGCTGAACTTATCCTACTTCATAATACATGAATCAATAAGATCTTTAGCAAAATATGTCCCTGTCGAAAGCACACTGAATAATACAGTAGTGAAAATTCAGGTCCATATGTCTTTCATTCTGTCTGGTGCTTGTTTGCTAGCAATACACAACCAACTGGAATCAGACACTCTCTAAAAAATCATTCTCCACCAAAACAACATGAAACTTTTCAGAAGGTTGAATTTCTCAACACCATCGATTTCTGTGCCTGAATATACTTTTAATGGGAATTAAAGATTATAATTTACAGACAATAAATTCTGGGAAAAAAATGAGGACAAAAAAGTCAAAAGACAAGAATTTGAGGGCAATATTTCCTTTCTATGTATGTGCAACAGGTGTCAAGGTGTCATGGTAAATTTCTACAGGATCACAGGATAATCTGATTTGGGAGGGACCCACATGGAATCCAACTCTTAAGTGAATAGCCCATACCAGGAAAACACAAACTTTGTTGTTTTCAGCACCATGCTCCTACAAGGTAATCTCGGGGGCTGTGGTGGCCTTTCAGGTAATATGTGCCTACTATGACTTTCTTGGAAGCAATATTACAGTAGTACTGTTTTGCTCATGAACTGTTTTTCAGCATAAGGACGAGCAAGCTTGTTCTATTAGAACAGAACAAACATATTCCATCAATCAAGTGCATATTGCTTTCAGGGATTTTGTATAAAGTGAAATCATACCCAAGCCAAAATCCATGTTGCAGTTCATCACATTTGTTTAAATTCTGATGACTAATAACTTAGTGCCATAGTTACTTTCTGTACAGTAACAACCTAATGGAATTCTAGAATGATTCATTTGTAACAGGAAAGAAAAATATATTCAGAGCATCAGATGGTATAGGTCAACATTGCAAAATACTCTGTCTAAAAGATGCATTGATTTGCAAGGTTATTATTACAGTTCATCTGAATTGTTTTACTGCTGGAGACCATGAACTTTCCTGTGTGGTGAAAATTATAGATGTTGTTCACTGTTTTAATCTTTAAAATGTCCATCAGGAAAATCTATTTCAGCATAGTTTATAAAGGGCTAGGTGCAGATGCAGAGAATGGCATCATCAGCATCACTGGTCCTCTTAAGGCTTCCAGGAAATGTTTTGTAATACACGTACATATTTGATAAATTTGATTACCTTTCCTTCCCTATTAAGGATGTAGTTTTGTTTAGGTATCTGTATTTTTGAGAGGAGCAGTATTTTAATTTCCACATTCTTAAGTCATCAGATGTTTCCAAAATATTCTAGGTCCCATTTTAAAGATAATAGAAGAGTGACTTAAAAATAAATTCCCCCTAAATTTGTCCAATTTGAAAATAAAATTTCACATCTAAATCATCTGGTGACCTTGAGAATTAGACAGCTCATCCCTGAGCAGTTGCATTGCCTTTTCATTCATGAATTAATACACAGATATGAGATTATGGAAGTTCATTCTTCATGTTTCTGCATAACAGAAAGAGTTGAAGTTCATTGTTCTGTACTTGTTTGTTAATTTATAAAAGGCTGTCAATCCTGCAAATTCTCACTTGGATTTCTCTACCCGGTAGGAAATGAAAAGGTAGTGCAATCAATATTCTAAGCTCACTTTTTTTCCTTCTTTTCCTTGAAGTACCCTTCAGTCTTCTTACCTATAATGAGCAGCAACTGTGCCACAGCTCCTTAAAGGTGCCACTCACATTTTAAGAATTTTTATTCAGTTTTGGCATTGGTTTTCTAATTTTTTTTTTTTTTTATGGTGACTGAAGGAGACCAAACCTTACTAGCGGCATTTTTACTTGCCTTTAAGGTAAGGGAAAAAATAGTCTTTTATTAAACCCTTCCTCTTTTTCAAGTTTCATGTTAAAAAAACCAAAAAGGATATTCTAACTTTGCATTCCAGTGACTGAATTGCCAAGTTTCAGACTAGGAAGAGGTATTGCATTTGATATTTTTATTTTCAGTTCGTTTCTGTAGATTGCAAGGTAAGGCAGCTCAAGAATACCACTGACATAAAACATTTACAGCCCTAACAGGGTCACCTGGGTTCGCCTGACAGTATGGTGAGTAATTTAGGTCAAGTTCTGTGAAACTGTGACCAGAACTATATGGCTTCCAACAGGCTGTTTTACCTTCCAACAGCGAGTATATACATGACACTCCATTTTAACGGGATGCTGTTTGTTAGTAACATAAATTAAAGCATATTTGACATCCAAATTGGAAGCAGAGAGTGGTAATGAGAAGACAAATAAACTATTGATAAATTGTGAATTGAATAATTGCTAACCTTTCTAGCCATCCTACTAATGATTAATCAGTTAGCTCTAAATTTCTGACTTTTTAAGCCTGGGGAAATCAAGTTGGATGTTCAGTATGGTGGAAGCATATAATGATTTTGTCAGTTCTCTGTCTGATTGAAGTTAACAATTGTGTGAGCAGAGATGGCCTATTCCAGCAAGGTGACTGAGAGAACTCTGATAATTTGAAAAATTTATTAATATGTTTTCTTTGTTGTTTCTCAATTATATTTGAGGTGTCAGATAACCTAACACTAAATTAACCATAAAAAGAAATAAATGAACAGAGAAAATAACAAGAAACCTGTTCTGCTCTTGAAACTAAAAGGGATGTGCACAGACACACACAGGATGGTTACATGGGCTGCCACCTCCAGGAGCTGCATTCAACAACACCTGTTTGCAGGACTGACATGAACACTTGCACAGACAGGCAACTCCCCCCCGCCTCTGGTAGGGAGTGAATCTCAGTACTGACAGCACACACACAACACACTCTGCATGCACAGAGACGTGCACATCAGTGGGTCCCTGGAGTGCTGACATGGCCCCTTCTGTCCAGCCCACCCCCAACCAGATCACAGCCTGCACCTCTGACCTGTCTGCAGCTGCTGATCCCACATCCATTCACAATGGTCCTGGCAGCGCCTGGTGCCTGCAGCACTCACACACACACACACACACACACACACACACACAGAGCATAAGGGATATAGGGGATTGCACAGAGATAGTCAAGAAGAGATTTTACATGAAGACAGAAAGGCTCTGGTGAGGAGGTGCAGGGCTCAGTGAGAGAAGCAGACTGACCATCTGTTTTACAAGCAACTAATGTCTTTCACACCCGTGTGTCTATTCCAACTTTCTTCTTCCCTGTTCCCCTTCCAGTGCACATTCCATCATCCATTTGCATAGCTCCAAGACCCCTGGCAAGATCCTGGACCCTCAGGTTTGCATGCTTATCAGCAGCAAGCTCCTCATTTTCCTGCAGTTCCTTGGTAGCACATCAATTAGTGTGACTTGGCCACATTTGTTTTGGATCGTTGTCTCATTTATGTTTGTCTGTCAGGTTTGTGTCACCATATATTTTGTTTATGGCTTTTCTCTTTTCCTTAGTATCCCATTTGGCAGTGTCCTAGATCAGGTAGTAGAGAAATAGTAATGATTTCTCTGTAACTTCATCAATTAGTTTGACTTGACCAACTTTGGTTCTCCTTATCACTTGCCTTATCATTTGTCCAGAGGTTTCTGTCTCTATGTTTACGGCTTCCCTCTTTTCTAATCAGACCTTATTCCCTTTCATTGTAAATCACAGACTATTACTCTTCCTTTTAAACTTGACCAGGAAAACACTGAAAGTTTATGGTTTTTTTTCTGTCTATTTCAAGCACTCGGTGTAATTGGGTGTCATTCCTGAAATGGTTTGTTTCACTTGATCGAGTAATTCCCATCTACTGATCAATCATTGGGTACAGAAAAATGCTCTTCCAAATCAGTTGATGAATCTGGACCGAAGGTTTCAATTTATTTGCATCTCTCATTTTGTCAAAACCTTGATGCTGTTTCCTGTAATGTAGTTTTCTGCAGAATTGCAAAAGGTTTCATGTGGTTAGATGTAGCCCTAACTCCAGGTCAATCTTAACACCTTTTTGCATGGATGCATTCTGCCTAAAGGGTAGTGGTTTGTTAAAGAGGAAAGGGAGATTGAACGAAGTCAAACATATTTCATTTTCTGTGCACAAAAAAAAATTAGTGCCAGGAAATTTCAACAAGAACATATAGTCTCATATAATGTATTTTCTACCTTTGATAGGAGTCTCAGTCTAAAGCTAACTATGTAGCCTAATTGCAAACATAAATATGTACACATGATTAATTAAGAAGGATTGCAAGAATACATTTGTCTTTGCAAGAGTGCAAAATTTATAGAGTGTAGACTACTTTTAAAACATTATTATCCTTCTAACAATGAGGTCACGCAGATAGAATATTACTAATGTATAAAACTGAGAAATATGTCATGAGAGTTATTGGAAAATATTTACTGAAATGTAATATTTCACTCATCTGTTTCAGCAGCATGCCTTTCTTGTTTTTATGCTTGATTTAACTGATCAATACTGAATTATAACAACGTGAACATTCATTATATCTTTGTTGTCTGTTGATGGTGACTAAACCTTTCCCTGCCTATACCAAAATTTGCCCTTTATTTTTCTTGAACACCAATCATGAAACGGAAATTTGCCATGAAAGCCATATGTCTTCAGTCACAATTACTGACCACTGCTTGGATATCACCTAGCAACTGGAAATGCTCAGCATAAGTTTTCAGACCAGAGAAATCTTAGAAAGGTTTCAAATATTGAATGCCTGAAGGAATAATAATTTTCCTGAAGGTATTTTTGTGAGAGGAGATAGCAGCACTAACTGAAACACAGGTGTACAAAAGTATCAAAATCTTTTGCTTTTGGTGTCAGACAGTTAGCAATGCTCCCTGTGTTAGGTGTGAAATTCTATCAAATCCAAATGAAATATATTATTCAAGTGTGGTGAGCTCTATAACTTTATATTCCTATAACCAATCTTTTATCCTGTGTATTTGCAGGGAATTAAAAATTTTCTAACTTAGTATCTGTGAGCTGTGCGTGATCAGAATCTTAAATAAATATTTATTTGCTTCTGTTTTTCAAAAATAGAATATAATTATGTCTCCAAATGCTGCAAGTTTCCATCCTGTTTGTTTTTCATCTTGCAGTGTAAATAACATTCTGCTGATCAAATTCACGTACAATCATTTTGAAAGCTCCTGATGTTTTTGCCTTTGTTTTTTAGTAACCAGATTATAAATGCTTATCTTTTTAATACATGAGGGATGAATCTCTCAAATGCAAAAATATTCATTACAGAAAAAAGCCACAGATATCCTTTCTAGACATGTTGTTTCTTTTGAATTTCCATGGAGTTTGGCAACTTTTTACACAAAACATGGATCCTTCATTGTATTCTGTTGTATTTTTTTGTTGAAAGCACTGAAAGAGGTTATGACAAAAGGATGGATAGGGTAAAATGCTCCACAATATCTGTTAGCATTATAGCACCACATATCCTCTTCAAGTTTTTATTTTGGTTTGGATGTTTTTAGCCATGTACTTTGTTACCTGAACATGCCTGTACCAAGAGATTCTTGTTTATTTTTAGTAAATGTAAGATAATTAAAAATTATTCTTTCAAATTTAACATCCATGAAAGAACTGCATAGGTGGTAGTGAGGGACTGGTGACAGTGCATATAATTTTCATGGAAATCAGTTCATCCCATTATGTTAGGCTTATCAATCATATCTTTAAGGCAGTTTTGAAGGTTCAAATGTGCCACTGCAAAATGTCAGATACTTAGAAGTCATCATTGTAACTTAAATCCCGCCTTCTTATCTCTACTCTCTGCTTTTAAAGATTCAGATTTAATTTGAAAAAAACAACAGTTTGCCTGATAATTTTGATGCCAGTCTTTTAACAAATCAGGAGTTTTGTTCATTGGTATACATCCTAGATTGCACCACTCCAGGAAACTTATCTCAGTGAACAAGATTAATAACATTGCTAATATATGGACTTAAACCAAATAAAATAAATTTTTAGTCTCCAAACTTCAATTTTGGTCTCCAAACTTCAACTTGTCTTAATTCTGAAGGAGTTTTACTCAATCCATTAATTAGACATGTTATTTATTCATATTTATACTTTTAAAATATATATTTTACATCAGTAACAAACATGTCATACTTTTAACTGAAATGTGAATATACTAATCAGTCATAAATTTTCCTTACACATTACCGATCTGTGCATCCTAGCTTTCTGCAGGATAAAGACAAATCTTCATTTTCCTTAAAATATTTTGGTTTTGATAATTTTCTGTACTTTACTTGTCATATTTTTTTTGGTCCTTGCATTACTCGAGCTGAACTTCATACTCCCTGGATGCAATTGAAACATTCTAAAGGCTGAGAGCTAAAGGGAGTGGAAATATTTCCAGCATGATCCTTTTGTATTGTGGCCATGCTTAGCAATTTCTTATACAGCTTTACCTTCACTTCAACTGAGTAGCGTCTGTTTTGACCTATTGTAGTCTTACTGCTGGTAGTACTTTGTATGTCTGAACACAGCATTATTCTTCACATTCTGAAGCATATGTAGTAGTTAAGGTATACAGGCAGGTGGGCAGTGTTGAGGGGGGGTTGGACAAACTGGACATTCCCAAACACAAGGTACAAAGCAAAGTAAATAAATCTTGAAAGAAGCTCTGTTGTATGTCAATGAATTTTAAGTTCAGGGTAGGAACAAATGCAGAAACCTGTTCCTGTGTTTTAAAAGGCACAAAGTGATGGGTGTGCTAGGTTTTGTTTGTAGAAGGGAAGAGTGTAATTTGAAAAAGGAAAAAATTATTTGATTAAATTGGGCTAAGATTGATATTATAATGAATGAGCCGTAGAGATAGCATGGTAAATGAAAACAAGAGCCTTAAGAAGATAAGATTTCATCAATAAGCTGTTAGGGTTGCTGAACAGTCTATAATAGCAATTAATAATCCTTCTTAAGCAATTAAGGATGTGCTTGGGAGAAAAATCACTGACATCTAAACGATATCCAAAAGTTTTTACCTGTTCTGTGGAATGGTATCTTTTTTTTTCCCTGAGGCACTGAATGTGGCAGTTTCAAAGGATGATGAAACTCATAAAGCTAAGCTTTTAAAAGAAAACTTTATTTTTGTTCAAGTTGCAAAGTCTTCTTTTTAAAGCCCATGACAAAAAAAAAAAAAGAAGCTCTTCGAAGGTATTAATTGATTCAAGTTATTGAACAAATGCCTGTGAGCTGCTTAAGCACAGAAGTCTCTGATTGACTTCTTTTCTTTCTTTTCCACCTCCAAAGAACATGAAGGAGAACAGCAGTGGTGATAATACATTTGGTATTCTTTTGCATATATTAGGGTACAAGATGTACCATAGGAGTAAAAAAATGTTGACTTTGAAATATCACCTTCAAGGGAGAGTGCACAGAGCACATTGGGAAAAGCACTACAGTTCACATGATTACTTTCCCTCAGGGCTCTTCTTGGGAGAAAATAACTTGTAAAAGATGTCTGTTATTTTTTCAAGATCCCTGAAAATTCTGAATCCCCAGAAGAAAGAAAGAAACAACAAAAAAACAAAAAAAAAAAAAAACAAAAAAAAAAAATCAGAGAGGCCGAGAATTTAGTTGGGTAATGTATCATTATAATTCATAAAATAAATGTATAAAGCCCAGTTCTTGCATTATAGCTGATTTACTTATGTCTGTACTAATGGCTTTACAACAGACTATGGCACAGGCTTGAAAAGTGGTATGTGATTGTTGACCTGCATTCTAGCAAGGTTTCAGTGTTAATATTTTCTCAGCTGACTCCTGAGAATTCCTAATTCTCAGCAAGGGGTTATTTCTGCTTCTTGTTAATCCCTTGTTTTGGGAAGTGGAAAGCTGAGGTGTGAGGAAATAGGTATCACTTGTGCCTGTGACCAAAGAATGCATCATAAAAATTATTTTTGGAGAAATAGAATATCAGCACTACTTTGGTGGATTTAATGAGAAATTCAGCTTTAAGAAAGAAATCAGATGCGGCTCCTTCTCATAAAACGATAATTTTAATTTTTTTCCAGGATGGAATAGGTATCCGAATAGGACTGATCTATGCAACTGGAAAGTAGTGCTCCCTTTGAAGCTGGCAATTTGGTCTGCTAGCATGGAAATAACTAGACATTTTTAATCCTATTTCTCAAATATGTTCAAGTCTCTTTCCTCAGTACAGAAGAAGAGGACATGTACCATATTCAGAATTCATTATGACTGGAAGAAAAGTAGTTTTGTACTTGGCAACACCTTCTTGTTTCCAAGCCTTTTGTTGTTTTAACAATAAAATGCAAAGAAGAAGTATTTTGCAGTTGAATGGTCTTCAGCTAAACTAACACTTGTAAAGTCAGGATTTTGGAATCCTTCTCAAAATGTAGACAACCAACCAAATAAGTGCATCTCCCAGAGAGTAAAGCCAAACCCAACATAAAACAAATAAAGGAATAAATAATACTCACAATTATAATAAGATTTCTTAATATTCCTGATTGCCAGTTTACTATCATGTTTTCCTGGTTATTAATCTGTAAAGAATCATTTAGTATGTCTGGGTTTTTCTGTAAACATAACCCTGAACTTAAAAGCCCTTTAAATTATTGTTTGTTATATTACAAAATCTTTGCACTAAGATAAGATTTATGGGATCTTATCCAGAACTTTTGAAACAGGAAAAAATGTCCAGTTACTTCAATTGGTATTATATTGGACCAAGCCCTGTTTTCATCAGACTGGTGTAAAAGATTAGATTATATTAGAGCAGGTTAGATTGTATTGGATTAGATAGGTGAGTTTGTGGAAGATCAGTTTTTTTAGAATCATGGGTTTGCAAGCTTAGGCTGCATAGAGCTGGTTCAGGAAAGCAAGAAAAAAAGTGATAACACTTTACAGCTAATTTACAGCTAATTAGTTCAAATAGCTGCACACTGTTGATGACTCCTCACATTCCCATTGTGGACCATCCCCTTCATTAATTCAGAAGGTAATTTTTTGTTAAATATATGCTAATTTTGCACAACAGAAGTTCACGATTTCTGAGAGTTTTTTTATATTATGATTAATGTAAGCATCTGGAGGTTATATTTCTTTTAAGTAGATTCATATATAAGAAAATGTATTATGTAATCAATATTTCGAAAATAATGCATTTTTTGGCATACTGATATATATATTTCTATAAATAATACATTTATATCTGCATCTTTAAAACAAGAGTAATAATCCAGATAAATAAAAAAAATTGGCAGAATTTTTTTAATCTGCTATATGTGCATTGATGAGGCCCTTAATGGAAGTCAGTGATTTTCTCAGGTGAAAGTTTCCTTTCGTTTTATCTAATTCTGTCTAGTTCTGGTTTTTAGACAAGTGGAAGAGTAAGAAAAACTTGCTTTTGTGTAGTTTTTAGCATAACTCTTTGTCCCCCTGGCTAACAGAATTTTTTTAATCTGCTATAATGTGCATTGATGAGGCCCTTAATGGAAGTCAGTGATTTTCTCAGGTGAAAGTTTCCTTTCGTTTTATCTAATTCTGTCTAGTTCTGGTTTTTAGACAAGTGGAAGAGTAAGAAAAACTTGCTTTTGTGTAGTTTTTAGCATAATTTCTTATAATAATAAATTCATAATTGGGGTATCCAATCATTCTTGATTTCTATTGACATAGTAGGTCTGGAGAACACAAGCAAAGCGTTAGTTAGGGGTGCTCTTCAGAACAGCCAATCACTGCTATAGCACTCTCCACACTTTGTAAGTCCTCTTTAAGTCATTTAGACAGCTCTTGAAATAGGCACCACTTTACTTCTAGTGCTTGTTAACTTGTTTCTATTATCTAGATTAAAGCTAAATGTTTTATTAGATGTGGATTGTATGCAGAGCAGATCAAATACAGGTAAGAACTATGTACTGGGATTAATTGAGCAGTAAAACCCCTACTCAAGGTCATCTTAGTTTTTTGTATTTTTTCCCTTCAGTTTTTGCTGTTGATGGTTGTTTTGGTTTTTCATTTCCAATTGTAAATAGCATTAGCAGAGATGTTAAGGGTTGAATAGACAGGATGCAGCTTTCAGAAGTGAAAACAAAATGTGATTTTTTTTTTTAGTGACTCATTAAAAGGGTCAGTGCTTATTAATTTCTGCTAAATGACTGCTTAGCATGGAGGTGGAAACTCAGTCACCTTAGTTACAGAGGTGGACTGCAGTTTCATTCACAGATTTTCAATTTGATTGTCTGTGGGCAAAGGGAGAAAATGGCTGTGTGTGACTTCTCAGCTGACTTGGCAATAACACAGCCAGTAATAGCAAAAAAAGGAAAAAAAAGCAAGTCTAGGGAAAGCTTCACTTCCTGTACTTAATTATTTAAAAAACTGCCTAATTGTAAGCTTTATCTCTGACAGTTGTCAGATGTCTTCCAGCAAGTGAAGATCAAAAGGAATAATTAGTATGTAGTCTCTTTGTCCCCCTGGCTAACAGAATTTTTTTAATCTGCTATAATGTGCATTGATGAGGCCCTTAATGGAAGTCAGTGATTTTCTCAGGTGAAAGTTTCCTTTCGTTTTATCTAATTCTGTCTAGTTCTGGTTTTTAGACAAGTGGAAGAGTAAGAAAAACTTGCTTTTGTGTAGTTTTTAGCATAATTTCTTCAGCAAATTGACAAAAGGCTCCTACTGTGAGAAAAATGTTTCACATAGTTCTTTTGCTTTCATGTAGAACAAAGATGTCCCTGCAAATGTAATTTTGAGCTTTGAAACTACCAATAATGTGTGAATCTCTCATTCCTTTCCTGTTTTATTCCTAATTAAAGCCTTAATTGGCTCCTAGCATTGAATATTTTGGACTCTATTCTTATCTGAAGTACGCAAATATACAAGTTAATTCAGTTTCTAGGGAAGGCGGTTAATACTTTAAATACCTCTGCCTTTTAAAACTGGGAAAGTGAGAGGAGACTCTCCTCCAATGAGGACTTGAAAAGTAATGGGAGGGAGGATGAAATTTCTCTAGTGGACACAGAAGGGTGGTTTCCTCAAGTTTGCTTTTACACTTTCATTCAGATGACCTTGCTTAAACAGTCAGTGTGGCAGGACAGTCATAGGTGACTGAAGGAGATTACAGCTCATCTCTGTCCTTGAGAGGAGTCAGTAACATCCAGTAAGAGCAGATGTCTTCACCACAGAAGTCTGGGGGACAGCTAGGCTTATTCAGACACTTGGTCACACTTGCCTGCAGCAGCATTATTTCACCTGAAACCTTAGCTTTCACCTATTCTTCTCTCTGCTCTGCGTGGCCTTTTATCTCTTCCCTCCTGACCCACTCCTAACATTCACTTGTGTGTCTTCCTTTGTCACTCTGAAATTGCTCTTTCTGAAAAAAACATAGTTTTAATGACATGCTGGTAAGAGAACCCCATCAATGACTTTAAATTCTATTTCTGTTAGCAAATAAGGATATACAACTGAACCGCATATAGTGTTTATTATATAGTAATAAAAGTGGTTATGGAAATATAAATTCAGAGCTACTGAAACCAGCAGAACTGTCCGTGCATGCTGGTCATGCTGAGCTTTATAATTTTGAAAGGCATAGCAAGAGGAATGGAAATCACTCAAGACAGCTTAGTGCCAGACTATTTCAGATCACAGCAAATACGTAGACTTAGTCTCCAACATACTATGCTGTTGCACCAAAGACAGCCAAAGAGCATGGAAGTTAAGCTGGCCTGGCAGATATTGGTGGGTGCTCAGATCAGAACCAACAAAAAACATTAGAGTAACAGATAAATTGGAAATGCTAGAGCAGAATGCAGACCCCTGCCATTGGTGGAGTGGGAGGTTCAGACAAATTTAGGCAAAGTTTTTTAGAGAAGACCTGCTGCTGAGCCACAAGATGCAGAATTCCCCTTGTGCTTTCTAAGTTCCTTTTCGGAGAGAAGTCTGGTTGTGGCTGGATCCAGTCTTAGCCCCAGACTTTGTAATTAGTTTTAGTAACTTTGTCCACACAATTAATAATGATAAAACAGATATATTAATGTAAAAATGAATTATTTATTATGACAAATGATTAGATAAACATCATAATCAGAATTATTTACTACACAGTAAAAAGGCTCAGACTACTAGTAGTGTATGGTATAGGATAATGCACTATATCAAAACAATTATATTGAGGAGAGGGAATAACAAAAAGGAAGCAATTATCAGATACCAGAATTAGAATAAGTTGAAATTGATATAACTCACCATATCAATACTCGTAGTGTTGGAAATAACTTGAAAATTTTTTTGGCTTTTAAGTAATACCAGTCATGGGTTTGTTTGCCTTTGCCAAGGTGAGGGGCAATTGAGCTTCCTCTTCAAAAGGCTGTTCACCAAGGGCTTGGGTTCACCAAGGGCCTGGGTGAGGCCTCATGGTCCTCAACAAAAAGAAGATTGCTAGACTCTAGAAATGTAAATGCTACATTGGCAAGTAGCAGAAAATATAGAGAAGATAGACATTTCACCCTAGTCTGGTCAGAGATACCCAGCCTGTGAAAAGATTGATAAGAGAAGCAAAGATTGAGGATCAAATTAGCATTAATTGAAGGTGAAGGGATAATAACCAATAGGAGATCAATTACTAGAAATTGATGAATGGATTGTTTTGGGGTTTTTTTTAATGTATAAATATGTAAATATCTGGTAAAAACCCCATGTGTGATGGCATGATTTCTACTGCACATCCTGGCAATGATTTCCATTGCACATCCTGGCCAGAATAAAGAGATTCTCTTACACTTAAAAGATGGTATTAAAGAGTTTCTTTTATCCCCACAGTTTCAATGGCAGATCTCTTTTACTCAGCCTCAAGTACTATCCTAGGGGCCTGGCTCCTCCCAGGAGAGAAATCTCAACTCATTCCACAGAAGAATATGCTAGAAGAACCTAATCATATGAGAGTGGACTGAACTTTTATACTATAAAGTGATTCAGTCTGTCAAACTGCCCCAGTATCAGGATGTCAGTTTGGAGTTAGTGAACAGACTGGTTTTAGTACAATTCAACCCCAAACACTGCCCGTGATGGCCCCTGTCAATCTGCTACTGACAGCCTTGTAAAAAGAGCTTTGAGTTCTCTGACCACAGTCCAGGGCAGAGCATCCTGCTACATAATGAGCTTGTATAATGAGATGTATCTTCTTCTCATGCTTCTATTTCTCTTTGAATATATTCTAATTCTTGAGATCCTAGATCAATTTTGTGTTTTAAGTTTTTCTCAAGTCTCAGATTCCTGAAACAGAAAGCTCAATGATTAGTAACAGATAGAAAATTGTTGTATATATTTATGAAATCTTTCAAAATATGACTTGAATATATCTTAATAGCTTACAACACAGAAAGCACATAGAATATAAACATCAATGCCTCATAAGTCCAAATTAAATCTCTGCATTTATTTTTACATATGTTGTTTATGTATGAGCATACATATATGCAAATACATGTCTTTTGAAGAAATATGTATTTGGTTTTAAAACATTTGAGTTGAAACTACATTGAAGGAATGCTCTTCTATCTGCTATAAATATACTTTAAATAATTTCTTACAAAAGGCCTAACAGAAATGCAATAAATGAAAATCTTACTTTGATTTATAGTATGTGGGTGACTGTGAGAGTTAAGCAATGTGGAAGGCAGAGGAGGAAATGTAATAATGTTCTAATGTTCCATTGTATGAAATTACTTTTTTAGCAAAGTGTAAATTAAGAAAGTCATAACTTAAGAAATCTAATAAGATTTTTAAAACCTGAATCAACCTTTCAACTGTTTACAGTTGATGATCACTTTATATTTACAGAAATATACATTTAAATGTGTATTACTAAAATTACAGTAATCAGTGAAAAAAGGGTGCTTTTTAAAAGATAAATATAGAGAAGAGATAGAACAAAACTATGCAAAAAGAAATATATGAATTAACATTCTTCCTTTTCTATAATTCTGGAAGTGTAAAATTGTTAAGATTTAAATGATGAAAACACTCTTCTTGTTCTCATGAAAGCTACTGAACAAAAAGAGGCTTGATATGAAAGGTACTTTGTGCATCCCCAAGGACTTCAGCATGAACTTTGGGTACAGGCAGGGAGTTCTCACAAAAGTGAGGGCCTGGAAACTCAGAGCTGGAAGCAGGAACTCAGACACAGGTAGGTAATTTATCGCAGGGGCAACCTGAGATAAACAAGGAGTTTGGCTGTTTTAGAGATTCATGGTCTGATGTTTTTGCTTTGAGGTCTGACACAGTCCCCCCTGTAAGTTTGTCTGAAGTACACATATTTTATTGTCCCTTTTGGCTCTACAAAACTCTCAAGAACCTAAACCACACACCATTGTTTTTCCTTATCTTAAGTGTTAGCATTTTTAATCTTTATCTGATTTTTTTCTTTAAGTTATATTTCAATGACAACAATTGTGTGCAGTTACTGTTCTCCATCCTGTTTATTATCACCCAATGTTCCATTATTCAATTTATTTCTCTTATATTCTGATTTATCAAATTCCACAAAAAAAAATTGTATTTTTTCGTTCTTTTTTTTTCCATTTCCTTCAGATCTGTTGAAATGTAAAATGGTTGCTTTAGTCAAATGATTTTACATTATTCATGATGAGGGAAACTTTGTGGAAAATTTCTATTACCTTTTGCTTTCCAAAGTAATCAGTGGCACATATCATTAGTAGTTTTGCTGTGTCAATCCATTCATCATTTAAAACTTGTAAATTCTTCATTCACTTTCCTCTTCTAGGGACAGTGGCCAAAACCCTTCTCATAAGTCCCCATTCATGTTTCATACTATTTTGCCAAATGTGTTTTCTTATTTGGGTGGCCCTGGCAAATTTTTTCTTGGAAACTAATAAGATTTTTCTTATTATCAAGCCACTTTCTTTCCTGGGATGCATCCAAAATTCAGTGTGTGCCTTTTCATACTCTTAATATTTGCATTTAAAATGACCATATGCCAAGTGCATATAGTCCAGCAGAAGTAATCAAGGACAGTATGAAAAGTGGGTTTTGTACAGCAGAAAAACAATAGTGATGCTTTCAGTAATAAAGTTTTAATTTTTCCAGACACCTGCAGTTTATTGTGGCACTACTGAAAGTGCATAAATTGTGCTCCATTGGTAGTAGCTTTATTGTACAATCTTTTCATCTGGACAGCTGATTTGAATGGATAACAAGTCGTTGAAATGCACTCTCTTTCCCTAGAGAATGGTTCCTAATATTTCATCTGTGAAGACATTGATTTCTCCACCTAGCTCATAACTGATCTTTATATGTTGAAAGAAGCTGTACTAGTCATATATTTATTTGGTTGTATATTTATTTATTTCTTTGAAAGGGAAAGCTGTCACTTAAGTGAAATGCCAAGGTTGATGCTCACCTATGGCAAAACCTGTGAGTTAGTGGGGCTGTGTTCCCTTTCACTCAGCTGAACTTGGCACAGTTTCTGGAATATGGTGAACCTGCAGAACAGAGCAGAGAATAGAAGATTAATGTAAGAAAATTGCACTGAAACTAAAGGCTGTCTGGTGTATATAATTCTACAGGCAAATAATGTCTGCACTTCAAAGGTGTGGTGGAGATTTAGGTGATCCTCATTTCATAAGCTGGAGGGTTTTTATAGCCTTGTCATAGGCATATTCATAGATAAAATCTAAATTCTTGATCAGATTTATAGAATACACACTATTAGGTAAAAAATTACAGGGACAGATAAATAGAAGGTTTTGTAGATTTCAGTGACAAACAAAAAAGTCTCTTACCATCCGTGTCAAGTGGGCTAGGGGTTAATGACATCAGAGTTCTGTAGCCTAAGTGGGCATACATTTGTTCTCCTGCAGGTCGTTTTGTTCCCTCGCTGCATTTCACTGATAGCATCTCCCTTGTGCTGACACTGGTCTTCATTCAGCCATGTACTACCCTGGGAACAGATTTGGGTTAAAGCTCTTTTGAAGAGGTTATTTCTCAATGTGTGTTATTATGCTATTCCAGTTCATCGTGCAGCTTTGCAAACACCAGGCAGTGGCAGTCAGAGGAAGAGATTCACAGTGCTAGGAAAAAGCAGCTCAGAGCAGGGGCAGCAAAGGGTAAGGCCTCTCCTGGTGTTACAAATTCTAGCTTATTCTTGCTCTAGGAGCTTGTTACAACAACATTGTTAGCCATAAAAGTTTTATTCTTTGCTGTGTTATTCCATGATCTAGCCAGACTTGAAGGTACTTTTTTTCTGTCTGAATAAATCCTTTCTCTCAATTAGAAGCAGCTCTTATACTACAACCCATTGTCTCAGGATATTGCCTGAACAGATATTTGAAAATATTCTGCTAAAAACTCCCTTGATATCTAAGGATACTTTCTCCTTTACTTCTCTGCTAAATGTTTTCATGTCTTGATAGATGGATATAACATATATTTTTCCTATTATTTTCTTTAATAACACAAAATGCAGAAATATAAACTAGTTCTATAAACATGTATTTATATATATATATATATATTCAATTCTGTGTTCACATTTAGCTTATTTAAATTATTTTTTAGTTAGTTTATATTCTTTTTCAAAAGTAGTTCATGGATATTTTAAACACTGAGGAATAGGACAGTAAATGACACTGGTTATTGTGCCTTTAAATATTATGTAATTCTTTCATCTGCTAAGGAAATAAATTTTGAACTCACTTTTCAAAATGACTAAGCAGAGTGTTTTAAAAAACTAAATGGGGAATTCTGATGGGCAAAAAAAGAAAGTGGAGAGAATATGTCATGGTCTTAGCCTGGCGAAATGCCAGTGCTTCCATGAGAAAACCTCTTTTCCTGGTATCTGCTGTGAGATGTGATCAGAGACAGAGAAGAACAGGCTCTAACTTATGATTGAAAGGAAAAAAACTTTATTAACATAAAACTACAGGGAAAAAACACACAGAACACAGGATGAAAACCTTCCAAATTTCCTCCTCCTCCCCCCACCAAATTTCTTAATTCCGTTGCCACCCTTTGGATAATCAATTCTCAGTTGAGAAGAGAGGAGTCCCTCTTGCACCACAGACTTCACCCAGGAAACAGTCGAAACTTCTCGTGTCTCTGTGTCACATGTGGCACTGCTAGGAGAGCATTTTGCCATCGTGACCTCTTCCTTCCATGTCCAGTGCTCTCACCACTGCACATGGACCAGAGCTGCTTCTAGGGTTTTTCCTTTTAAGGATGCTTTGTCCAGTTCCAAAAAAGAGCACAGTCCCTCTCCTTTTGGGACACCTGTCCCCCCCATGTTTCACCCCCTGGGGCTGAGGGGTCTCTCGAACAGAGATCATCTTCCTCTTCTTCTTCATCGAAGACGGAGGGCACCACCACCACCCTCCTCACCCGTCGTTTCTGTTCACACACCTTCACATCACCGCACTCTCCTGGCTCTGAGCCCTTGCCTCCCCCTAGAATGCAGTCTCTGTGTCACAGGAACTCAAGGGTTCTGTCCGTAGCTATCCAAGAAAAGTCCAGCCAAAAGCCACTCCATCATCTCCTCCCACCTAGAATTCTTCTCAACTTCTCTCAATCTCACCAGCTCCAGGAGGAATCAGCATTTGCAAGGTTTCCATCATCCCAAGAAGGGTTAAAAGTCCCAGGCTCTGCCGGTTTGGTTCATGAACTCCCACGGCTGGCTGCCCTGCTGGGCACCCCCCTTCTCCTTCACTCCAGCCGTGCTATCACAAGCACAGGCTGCTCTCCTCTCTCTCTCTCCCTCCGGGGTGGGGAATGGGGGATGGCTGCCCAAAGCCCTCGCAGTGCAATGCTCCTCCACCCTTCGGCCCAGGCCTGGCCTACCTCCCTCCGGCCACATGGCTCCCCTCCCCCCTGCCCAGCTCAGAGCTGGACAGGGGAGGTCTCCTCTGGTCCAGGACCGGAACTCAAAAGGAACTTCCAGTGGGAGTTCACAGCTTTTAACCCCTGTGTTCTCAGAGGCGTATCCATGCCCTCAGTGGACAAACCAGGTGCCAATATTAAAATCTGGACACCGATTGGCGTGACCACACCATCCCAAAAAAAACCATTTCCTCTCAAACCACGACAGAATACCAGAAATTTCCAATTACTATTCTCAATAAAAACTTTTTGAAAAGATTACATATACTCCCTTGAAAATAATTTTAAAATTCTGAGTAGCTCTAAAATCTGCCTGTTTAATTTCTTAAACAGAAGTGTGTAATTAAATGCAATAAAATATTTCAAGATACTGAGGCCACAGTTATACATAACTGAGAAGATGTTAAGTTACTTGTGAGGAGATGCTAAGGCCTGTGATCAGCTGCACATATGAGGCGTCGGTGAAGAATCCCAATTCTTTCTGCTGTGTATTTTATATTTTGTGTACTTTAAAAACAAGTGCTGTAGCACCAGCTTAGGATTTGCTTTCCTTTAATGGCGTGTTTTCAGCATAACCCTGCATTTAACCAAGGAGTTTAACTCCAGGCAACTGAGAACCTCATCTAAATAAAAATGCAAAGGACTCCAAGGCAAAAGAGAAAGTTAAGTCCTTCTGGAGCTGTAGGTGGTTTAGTGCAAGAATTTAAAGGTAATACTCTTAGGAGATCTCTTTTGCAACTAAATTCCTCTTTGCATATACATGCCCATTTACTTATTGGCAGTCACTGTTTTTCTCCTGGTACTGGGGCTCTACCACTATAGCTTTTTATGGGAAATATGCTTTGTTTTCTGTTTCCCTGTTGCTTGCTACCCTGACTCTTTTTCATCACTGAAAACTAGACTGATGCCTTTTTCTTGCTGGATCTACTCTTGGATATCTTCTGGCTCTGTCAAGCCACATTCCCTCAAACATCTGGGTATCTCTACCTCCTATATTCCATGCTTTACAGCAGACTTTACCTATCTTTCCAATAGCTGGATAATAATGTTTTGAATAATGTTTTTGAAAGCACATATCAAGAGGTTTTCTCCTCAACTAAGGTTAAGTTAGACATAAGTTCAGTCAAAATTAAGGAAATCTGGTTCATCTAGGCATGCTCTTATCCTGATTAAGAGAAAGCAAAAAAATAATCACAGTCTTCTATGAAGAAAAAAAAAATATTTGGTGATATCTAGTTTTATCTTATTAGTTTTTGTGTATCTAAAATGATGTAATGAGAGAAATGACAATATTAAAGATAATTGAGTTCAAATAAACTTTTTTTAAAATCCAACATTTCTCCCTTGCCTCCCTCCCTCCCCCAAACAGATTAACTGGACAGATTGCTTGGATTCCCTATGGTTTATAGTTAATCCAAGTGATTGTGGTGGGTCGTCTGCCTGTAGACTGAAAGTCTTCCTCATTCTGCTATAGGGGGCTTGCACAAAGACTGCCATTCTTTGAGAAGTATTATTCAGAAGTTGATGAAGGTGAAAGAGTAAGGTGATAGGATTTGCTGATAAGTGAAATGTAACTTTGCATTAATGTTGTTTGGGTTTAGCAAGACACTTTCAATTAACATTGAGGTTTATTTGAGTTAGCAGTGCTTTTGAAGTAGAGCTTGTGGTGTTCAATAAATTCCCCTTGCACAGAAGAAAACTTGGTTTTACTATGAAGGTAAAATTCAGTCATTCACAAGAACAATGTAGTCAAGCATTCCATTTTCTTAATAAAAACTTTCTAATCTTATAAAATTTATTTCCCTACCATGGTTTCTAAGGTGATACTATAAAAACTGTTTATTACTTGATTAATAAAGTAACTGATGACAATGACTAGGACATATGGAGCCACTGTAACAAAAGTTTTATTGTTTCCAAGAGTGTTATGGTCTAATTAGTAGTCTTTTATTATAAATAAACCAAATTCTGAAAGAGCATTTGCTTTCTTAGGCACTGCGCACCTACTACATATCCTTAGAGAGAGAAAAGAAAAAATAAATTAATGCCTTTTTTGATCCTGTGATTCATAGGATTTGAAAATGTGAAAGGATTTCTGCAAGAAAATAAAGAGCGAGCCATGGATTTGAAAACAGGGAACTAAATGAAAAGTCACATTGAAAGAAATAGTTTGCAGCCTTCCCAAAGATGGAACACATTTCATATTGCTTTCATGCTTAAGGACAGGGAATCAATTTCACTGTTTGAGGAATGCCCTTTCAGTTCCCTCTTGGGATGCTATTATATCCAGGGTGTGCTCTGGCTGGATGCTATGTAGAAAATGGCAGCATGACACTGTTACAGTTCTGTGAAAGGGAAGTGAGGGATATGTGCCCAAGGAGCACAAGTTTCAGAGCTGCCAGGCTGGACTGGGGGTGCTTTCAATGCATCATGTGGAAAAGAGGGAGGCAGAAGGGGCAAGGATGGGACAGGATGGCGCTGGGTGGGTTGGCCAGCCAGCCACTCTTGCACTTCTATTCTGACACACACAGTGGAGGTCAGAGCTTCACCCAGAAAGTTTTCTTCAGAGTACATGTATTTCAGTCTGAGTATATCAAAGCTGAAGAATTGTTTTGACCTTAACTAAATTTATACAAGGGACTATTAGTAGACCAGGATTCTTATTTCATAAACAAAACAACTAATGAAATATACTATAGAGACATCTGAGCAAGAAACTCCAGTTAGGTTTATCAATAGAAGAGAGCACCCTTTGTTTTTAACACTGATGTCTAAATGAAGCACAGCTAGACCATGTTATCATGTCACATAGCTTAATCATCAGGCAGAGTTCAGCAATCAGTGTTCCTGGGCTTACAGGGCTAGGTGTCACTCAGAATCTCCGTTAGCAGAAGTTTAGCCAGCTTGAAAGACTCTGTAGTGTGCTCTGTTATACCCTGGCTCTGGTCTGTGGTGGATAAACCTATAGTCCTGCAAGGAGGAATGGCAGAAAAGGCAGGAAAACATGCAGCGGTTGAGTGTTAGCAAGCCTCTCTGCATTGAATTATCTGAGACAAAGAATTTCTCCCTGAATGCATACCTGACCTATTCCAATTTAATTTAAAATGTCTTAAGGAGTCGAGGTTTTAAGGTTTTGCCAAGCTAAGTTATGACTGTTCCAATTCACTTTCAAGATTGTGTCGCTTTACATTTCTGTAAGTGAAAACTCTAGCTAATGTTCTTCTTGGGTGAAATATCTCGGGTAACAGATACTAAATACTCAGAAGGAGGGGAAGGACACTGTAAATCAATATGTCCCTCTTATGCAACTTCCCCATAACTGTTCCTTGTAGCACATGTTTTCTGTAGCTATATTTTTTATAGAAGTGCTCATCACTGTAATAATTTTGCACCTGATGGAAAGAGATGCTTCTGAAAATAAATACATCAGTGAAGATATCACCCTGAACATTTTTATTTTACCACATTCAGGAAAGTTAATCACAATCTTAGTGGTGTGAAAGACCTGCTTTTCCATGGGCAAACGCTCTTATAAATGAGAGAATTGTCAAAAATATTGACATATAATAATTAATTTTAAAGGTGAAATTTAGCATATATTAAGGATATATGTGAAAAATCTCAAGTTTCCAAACCATATGGCTGTTGACTGATTGGAGTCTCTCCACAGACTCTTTTCCCCTTCCTCAAGGAAAGTTCCTCATATTATCTTCTGAGGAAAGCTAACTATTGAAGTTTACCCTGAGTTCAGGGATATGAAATGTAAAATAAAGTTTTCTATTTAAAATTAAATTGCCTCCAGCAGAGAGAACAGAACTTCAGCAGTTAGACTGCTACCATGCTCACTTGCAGCAGCAAGTTCAGGCAGCCCTAGAACTTGGAAAGACAAATTAAAAAAATGCGAACAAAAATCTGTTCAGCACTAAGAACAACAATACTGTAACAGGGAAAAGCCATTTGGGATTAATATAATTTAGCTGCTGAAAGTAAATTTGAGAACCTTTAAAGAGTTTGTGTAACAATGGAAAGCAGAAGAGTTCTATATCATTTATTCTGACTGTTAGTTTGTTCGATCAAAGATATTGTTCAGAAGTGGAAGAACCTTGGTTGGGTTTAAGACAGTATTTTGATGCTATTCATTATCTCATTTGAGTATTACTCTCTGTAGCAGGACTGTTGAGTGGACCTTACAAGAACAGGTATTAGTGAGGTACTGTATTTTTAGCCTTTCTTTACAGAGAATTTATTCATGCTGGGTAGCATTTTGTGTCTTTTGACAATTCATATCTCAGTCTCATCTACAGATGTCATGCACATGATGTGATATGGTATCCTGAATCTTGACCTTATAGCAATCATAACTTTAGGTCAAGGTATTGCCACAAAATTTGCAGCAAGACAAAAAATGGAAGCTGTTAAAAAAAGTCCTAATTGGTGTGTTCTTAGAAAAACCCCAACCAACCAAAACCAACCACAAACGAAAAGCACCCCCCCTTCCTCCCTATCATATGAGTTTCTTAAACTTAGGGCCTTTAGATGAGATGAGTGTATTGATCAGAGTAAAAATTCATTATTTTTCTTCATGTTTCTTCTAATTTTGTTGTATCACTGAACTTAATGTAAAAAGAAGCATGTTAGAAATCAAATGCATATGAAGACTAATATGCTGTATAGCAATAGATGCAGAGAGAAGCCCACAGTGTAAGAGTAAAGCAAGCACACAGATTTTGTTGGTGTGCATTCTTAGTGATAAAAATATGCAGTTCCAGTGTTTCCTGAGCCTGAGGTAGTTTCTTGTGTTTAGGATGGATTATTCTTACATACATTTATCAAATCTTCCACTTACTTTTCTAAATGAATGTCCCAGGAATGTTCATCCTATGGACAGGCAGAGGATGTGGTATTGATTTTTTTAAAATAAGCTCTTACTTTTACTCCAGGTTCTTGGAAATAGTAATTTATTTTACACATTATACATATGCCTGAAAAAATGCAGTCTTCCATTTTCTATTTTGTGTTCTGCTTTTAAGCTTTCCCCCGTCCTTCTGTCTTTAAGGTCTGTACCTGGAGGCATTCTGGCCGTTGGTGAACTAAACTGTTAAAATCCATTAAAAAAATAATAATGAATTGCATTAATTAACCTGCCTCTTTTTTTTCCTATTGTGGCAGACTTAGGATGTAATTCTTGTAATGAGTGTAATTCCTGAACGTCTGATTGAGACATTTCATACCTAAATTAATATTTGCAATGACAGATGCACAAACAAGCATCATAATTCATCAAAGGTGCCAAAGACCAGCTTCCAGCTTCTGTAGCTGAAATATGATGTTGTGCTTTCCTTGATGGTGTCATGTCTTGTTAGCTTATAATTTAATGGAAATGGGAAAATTAACTGGAATACTTCATTCTGGAGGGGATCTTTTTCTTTTCTCCTTTCTTTTAAATTCTCTAGTGGCAGGTTGCTATATCTATTTTATGAAATAGCAATTTTTGACATCACCAAAAAGCTTAAAGTGATTGGAAGGGTTTACTTGGAATTCATAAGACTGGTAAAATGCCATATTGAGGCACTGACATTTTGGGGTAAGATTAAACTAACTACATAATTCTTCTGTGTCAAGTCTATCTAAATGAGAGATAATGCTATTTTACTTAGATACCTATCCCCTGAGTTTTAATAAGTTGGATCAGGTAGATATGAGAGAATAGATAGTAGAAAAACAAACAGCAGTATAAACACTTGTTTCAATTGTGACAAAAAAAATACATGGAAAACAGAATGTTACAAGCTATGTCAAATTGCCTGTGGGGTGGAATCTTGTTCTTCAGGAGCTACTGGAACTAATTCTTCCCTCATACCAATTCTACATTGTCCGGTGGTGTGGCAGCCTGTGATAAGAGAGTGTTCCACATTTAGAAAATAAGGATAGCAGCTGAGCTAAGGATGTTGCTGGAGACTTATCTTATATATTTTGACTTTTAAGGGTTTAAGTCAGACCCCCAAACTTTATTTAAATGTATTTTATATTGAATTATAGTCATCATCCTACTTACCTCCTATCTGCTAAGCTGCTTAGAGAATAAACAGTATGTAGTGCCTAAGCATATGGGCTGAAAATAAACTGTCAAAGAGCCATTACGGGATTATTCTTTTGTTGTAGCTGTCATTGGGAGAGCTGCTCCTCATACACTTGCTAAATTATATGACTTTTTTTTTTTTTTTAATATACCCCTTGCTTTGTATGCCACAGCGTCCCTGCTCACTTGTTTTATGTAACGCTACTGAAATGAAACGGGGGAGCTTTATTGTGCAGCTTCATTCCTGCCTGCCAGATGGCTAAGTGACTTCTGCTTCAGGAGTCTCAACGTTTTCATGCTCTGACAACTGGATTTACAAATGGTGTGATTTGGGTATCTCGAAATGAGAGGCAAGCAGCTATTAAAAAAGGATCTGCTACCTGCCTTTTCTTGTTGGCTTTATGTCTCTGCTGTGATCCTTCAGTGCTTCACTCTGTGCTAATCTGATCGAAACCTCCTATATGTTATCTCAGCCCTACAGGAACCTCCTGGTTTTACTTACTGAATGTGATCTCTGTGTAAGAGTAGATATTTCATTTTATTTTATATCGCCTTATCCTTTAAGCTTTTTTTCAAAAGTCAAATTTTATTTCCTTCATGATTCCTTTGGGAATGTTTCACAAGAAATGATCGACAAGAACTTGAGTAAATCAATAATTTATATGTTATACAAGTTATTTCACAAGTATAGCTATACATTATTTATATTGGACTGTTTTCCTTTAAAATGGTGATATTTTTGTAATGAATAAATTAATACGGCGTAATGTTTCACAAGAGAGATACATGAACTGTCTGAAACTAATGGAGAAAGAGGAAATATTAGAGAGAGATATTTAAGGCCATTAGCTAAAATGTTCTGTGTGCCCTGTGTAAAGTCACCTATTTGGAGTATAAGCATCATAAACAAATTAATATCAAATGTTACATTTATCAGCCAATGAAATAGAAAAAGATTATAGGGAGCAAGAATTCTGAAAAATTATAGGGTTTATTTGCCTTTTTAAATAGTAAGTAGGGTTGTTAGTTTGATGGCTTCAACAATACTAATAAAGTGGTACCTCAGATCAAGTTTTAGGGCTGGGGTCTTGTCATATAGAATATGGAGAGTTGCTTTGTTTGTCAGTTTTTTTCTTTGCCTTTCATTGACCTGATATGGTGTTGTATTATTTGGGTTAGGGTATTTTGCAGGGAAGTATTTTCTTGTCAAACATGGCCTTAGCAATGCCTTAGACCTCTTATCTGTCAGAATTTACTGCATAGTCTGTAGGAGGCAGTGTGTTGCTGGGTCATTGTATGGGAGAACCCCGACTTAGACTGAACAATCTTGTTAAAGCATATTTCTGAAAGAAAAGAAGTGAACAAACCACAATAATCAAACCAAAAATATAGAGAATATCACTCCAAGAATATTTTAATCTCTTTCATGTAATGATAATGTTGCAGGAATGGGTGTTTCCATGTAATGTGAGCTACTACCAGGCATAATAAATTTACAAGGGTTGATGCTAGTGATATACTAGATGGTTGGAAGAGAACACTTCAATCACTCTTGGCAGTAGGCTTACATGATAACAGTCCTCAGCAGTTCCCCAGCTGGTACTTTCTGCTATGTCAATATCTATTTTTCTCCTTCATTCCTGTAACTGGAGAGCTCTTTGCTAGTTTCAGATATCACTGGCTGAACAAATTTTCTTTAAATCTCCTAGCTATTTAAGTGGTTGAAGGCACACATCTTGTATTAACCTGAAGTTTATTTTACTGGGATTGGGTTTTTTTTTTTTTTTTGTTTATTTCAGGCTCAGCTATCATGATTTATATTTCTATTACAATATAAATCATATTCTGTGGCATATTCCTATATTTTATCTTTCAGAAAAGAAGAGACATGGGAATAAGGGGCAGCCTCTTTCCAGGTTTTCTAACTGTTTCTTAGAGAAGAATCCTTTAGGATATGCCCAAATATTCCTTGCAGAAGATTCAGGCAAACATTTCAATGAGAATAGTGGATCTCTTTCTGAAAATGGGTGCATTGGGAAAATACATTTTGTCTTTTTCTAATTTAAGCACAGGTAAGTTATTGGTGAAGATCTACACAAATTTCTTGCTTTAAGGAAGGGCTTGAAATCCTTAAAAGAAACAATCAGGGCTGTGCTTTTCCAGATCTGGTCAAACCCTCAGTTTAAACATCTTACACAGAGGGTTTATTTGACAGCATAACTTGGGTGCATTTCTCGTTCTCTACTGCAGGAATGAATCCTGGTGGCAAGGCAGGAGTATTTGCCCTGAGACTCCAACACCTGAGTGCTACAGGTCAGTAGCAATCACAAAAGAAACCTCAAGTCTTCAATGAACTCTTTGCTGGTACCTGTACGCTCTGATCATAAGAAGGCTCTGGTTGAGATTTTAGGAAGAATAACTAGAGATTGGCTAAAGAGGAAACTTGAGAAACAGCATTGAGGATGGAGATCAAAAGGTCAAAGTTTTGGGATGGGGAAACTGGAAATTTGCTGTGCTAGAGGCAAAGAGAAGTTAGGGAAGAGGACTGAGAATGACCATGGAGGTAGGGAGGAGGGGGAAGCTGACTTGAGAGATGCCAGGAAGGTTACTTCAGGCAGGTAGTGTGGACTAGGAGAGAGAATGAGAGAGACAGGCAAGGTTAAAAGAAGATGAGAGATCACACAGTAACTGGAAGCATGGTAAGAATTTGGGAATTACAAAGAAGGATCAAGAGGAGTACAGAATAGAACCAGAGTGAAAATTCTGCCAAAATAAATAGATTTGGGAAAATAATATTTGGCATGGGAATATCTTTCTAATATCTAATATTAATTAATAATATATTCTAAATTTTTGATGACCCATTTTAAGCAATTATTTATTAACAGAAAAAGCTGTCTGTGGTTTGTCTCTGACAACAGAGTTTTATCTTACTGACCTGCACTGAGCCAGGCCACATCTGCCTTGTGGTATAATTTGAAGTTGTGATTCTAATAGGAAGTTTTGGAAATCAAATGTGTGGTTTCTAGTTTTGAATCTAATACTTTTCTTACTTATCCCCTAGTGATATCATTCTTTTAAAATCTTGTTCCCTCTCTATCCTTCCGAGTATTCTTTCCTTATAATTGCTGTATTTGCCTAGAGGTATGTAACTGTGCCCAACCTCCTGCAGCTGAAATTCTTGCTGTGAAGATGTTTTATTTTTCCTCTGAAAACTGTCTATTTTCATGAGTTTTGCAACGTTGCTTAAAAGTAAAATTGGACAGTAATCCTTCAGAGTGCTTAGATAAGCCCCTCAGGGGATGATAATGATATTGGCCATTTTCTAAATAGCTGAAACAGAGCTTCTGTTTGGAGGAACCATTAAAGAGATGAGTAATCACTGGTGACAGATCTTCACAATGGTATTTTAACAACTAATTAGGATTGTTGTCACAGTTAGTGGCATTTCTTCCTGGTAAAGCAGCATGCAAAGTAGCCCTTCTATTACCAAGCAGAGTGGCTGACAGCCCAGAAGCAGGTGATGGGTGTGAGGTCAGTGTGCAGCTGCCCAGAATAGTGAAGAAATGATTAAATGTCTGCAACCTCGGAGACAGAGATGTTCTCCAGCTAATTCTTGTGAGACTCTGACATGTCATCTGGTGTCAATATGAAGAATCTTTCTAGGCATAATCCCTTATCTAGGAAAAGAAAATGGCTCACTAACAAAAAAAAGTTATTAAAGCAAAACCTTCATATTGTCCAGAATCTGTGCTCTATGTATGTAATCTTGGGTGGTGAAATAATTATCATATTTTGCAGACTAGCAGTCTGTTTGGAAATTACTGAATAAAAACTGTATAGAGAAGAGGAATTGGAAAATTCAAGATTTTTTCTGACTCCAAATGTCTTCCCCATTTTAGTGACAGTTGTAAGTTCTGTTTTCATTAATTCAGCAGTTAATTAAGAGACCAACATTCTGATATTCTTACTTACACTGTTGATTTTAAAATGTTATTTTGGAGATGACTGAGATAGTAAAACCACAACAAGAAGTATATTAGTTGTATGAATCATGGTGTTTGGAGAGAACCCATTTATTTATGAACATATTTCACTATTTTTCAAGCATAAGAAGAAAATGTGTTAATATAATCCCTTGAGATGGGAAAACAGGAAGTTTCTACTATCACCTTTACTGAATCACAGATTGTTCTGAGTCAGTGACTGATTACTTTGAATAAACCAGGCCAAAGCCAGCTTATTTCCTGTGGCAGAAGTTTTTCATTATCTTTTACAGCACTGTGGAGATGAAAAAAACCCATTTTACTACTTTTGAAATAGGAAAAACTAAAGTCCTTATGCATATCTGTATTGCCAATCAAATTTCTCGGAATTAATTTAAAGCACTGAGAATCTGCATATACAGAGTTTTCTATAAGGAACAGTTTTGAGGATATAGCTTTTAATTTGTACTCCTAATAATTGATACAAAGAAGAAAAAATACAATCCTCACAAAATAGTGAATAAAACTATGCACTTTATATTCTTCAGAATTAAATTTGATCCAAATAAACATCTTTGTCTCTAGAAAAATAGAGATGCCATGACTATTTTTAAAACTTAAAAACAGACAAAAAGGCAAGACTTTATGTATTTTCGAAGGAGGTTTAAAGCAAATGTTGAACTTTTTTTTTTAGCTTCAGTCTTTCTTGAGTTTGGCTTCAAATGCATTTCAGAATTTCCTCTTTTTTTTTTTTTGTTTATTATTTCTTCATGAGAAGAAATTAGGCAAAGTTGATGCTTTCACAAAATCAAAATACTTTAATTGAAGAAAATCTTCCAATCAGCTGATCTGTAAAGTTGTATGAATGATGTACTTTAACATAAAATTCTTTCAAAGACAATTAAAGAAGATATTTAATATAACATATTCAAAGACATTAAAAAAAGACATGTACTGGAATGGTAAAATATCCACAAAATTTCCTTAGAAGTTCTCACTCTTATCTCCTGTAGTATTTATTTTTATACTGTATATAATGACATCATATTATTTATATCCAGAAGTATTTTATTATTATTCATTATATTTATTATGAAGAATTTTTATTGGCATTACTATTTTATCAGGGACACTCTCATTCTCTGTTCCTTTTCTGTAATTACATAACAGTTTTCTTCCCAGTCATTGGACTATGTTGAAGTGTAACATTACAAGTTTGGGGTTTTTTGATAGAGACATCTTAAAATATTTCAGACCCGTTTCTACTTCTGAATTGCATTTTGTATTTTCTCCCATGTAGTTGTACGTGACACCTGTGAAACCATGTAATGATCTCAATTACTGGAGACACTGAAAAGTAGAAAGAAATCTAAAATAATGTGTCCTTCTTTTCTGCACAAATCACTTCAGTGGACCCAGTTCACATAATTAACCATACACCAGAATGTGTTGGCACAACTGATGAACAATGCATAAAGCCAAAGCCGACAGAAAAAAACCAATTTCCTTCAGCCAGTTTTTCCACTTTGGAAAATGTATCATGTAGATGCATCCAAAACTGAATGCTCCAATTTGGAAACATGTATACATCTGAAAGAATAGGTAATCTCAGTTTCTTTCTGCCACATCTGACCCTGCCCTGCTCTATTATGAAAATCCAGACCAACAATGAGGACATAAGTCCCCAACAAGGGGACTTATTCATTCCGCTACAGTATAAGGAAGTAAAAAATTTGTGAAAAAAAACAAAAATTATAGGAGACACTGGGTTCTTTAGAGCAAATTTACAACTGAATTGCAATGGAAAGTAATAGTTCAAAAAAGCCCAATTTCTGCCACTTTAAAGTTATTGAAATCATATGAGGAAATCAATAATGGGTCATAAAATTATAATGGGTGCCATGTTGCATTTGCCTAAGGCTTTGTAGAACTGAAGTTAATAGAGAAAATTCAAATTCTTGTCTGTGTTTAATAATTTGGATGATACTTTATTAAGTTAAATGGAATTCCTACTGATTTTTACTTTATAGTGTTGATTTTATTTTGGAGGAAACAGTAAAGGAAGAAATATTGTTATAAAACTGCTTGAATTTTAGATAAAAAAGTGTTTAATTGAAAATTGCAGGTTTTCAAGTAAAAGCGTTATTCTGGAAAAGGGTTAGTTGTTCAAATTTCTGATGTAGACAAAGAGATTTTTAGATTTCCAGAGAATCCCAGAGATTACAGAGCTTTGAGGCTTCTTGGCTTTGGTAACTGATAACCAGAAATTGAAATTAGGAGCTTGTGAGAACTGTTAACTGCAGCCTCAGTCAGAATTTTTAGACCCCACCTCGATTGGGAATTGGATGCCTAGAAGGTTGTGGTAGGTTGCAGCCATATGTTTTTATCTATTTTCTTACAACTAACTTCAGTTAAAACAATATTATCTTCTCATGTTTTCTTTCTCTCAACTTTATTTTCTACTTCATCCCTATTTTGTGCTATTAATGCTATCTCCTTGCTAATTCAGTCTTTTCAGTTAATCCATATATTAATTCATTTTGTAGGATTGCCAAATGTCCACATATTAGAAATATGGGTACTTTAAATGAAATTCACATTTTTTATTTCCCTTGATAACTGATACACTTACAAATTGCGCTCTTCTAATCCCCTACAGAAATTCTATCAGTATGTTCCTGAAACACGTAACATAGCACAGAGATCAGCCAGCTTTTCCTGGACAGCATTGAGTTTGTGGAGATTAATAAAAGAAAATAATTCCACACATGGTTTCTCATAATCTTTGATAATTAGTATTCCACTCCAGATTTCCATAGCAGGATATAGGCTAAAGAAAAGCTATTTCTTTACAGCCTAAAGAAAACCTCTCAGAAAGCAAGCCTGCTGTGTGTTCTTCTGTTATTATAATAATGTCTTAAGGATGTTTTGTTTCGCCCACTTTGGAATTTTGATTTTGAAACATGACTGTCTCTAGTGACACACAGCTAAGTTTCTAATTTTCAGAAATTTAAGGCAACATGTAATAAAAGTTGGGTGCCTTTATGGAAGTCAAAGTTTTCTTGGCACACAAAAACAAATAAAATTATTTTAATTCCTTTGTCACCTTAGTCTTGGAGGTATCTAGGCTTCAGAATCTGTCAAAACAGCTGGGAAAATAATAGAGCTGACAAATATCAAAACGTGGGAGAAGAAAACCTATTTTTTAGAAAGATAATGACTGTAAAATGAGAGGAGAAAAGTTGGAACTGGTTTAACTGGGCACCTGAGACACTGACTGAAAAGATAAGGAGGAGAGTTTAAAAGGTCTGCTTAGGAGAGAGGACATGACCTGGAAGCTGGGTAGAAAAAGAAAAATTGGGAAAACTGTTTTGATATGTGAACTAAAAGAAAACTGGCTTCTTGAAACACCCTTAGTGGAAGGGAATCCTCCCAATTAGACTAAAAGCTAAAAGGGGTTAATTAGTAACTTGTTCAGAAATTGAGGAAAGAACAGGAGAAAACAGCAGAGTAGAAATAGACATTAAATAATGCAGCTGTGCATTAAATTTTGGAAGTCACTCTGATCATAAAAAAAGGCCTCAGTAAAATCTGTGGGCATAAGATTTTTTTGCATCAAGATGAATATGTGCTCTTTAATGTATTAGCAGGTGTTTTAAGAAGCCTATATAAACCATTTTGCATGGAGAACCCTTTTTTATGATTGTTTGGAGAGCTCTAGTCTGGTCTAATAAAATAACCCTAATTACGTATCCATATGCTCAATCTCATTTATAAACAGTGGAGAGAAAATAAGAGATATTTTGCTGCTGATACTGCTATTGTTGTTATAGCCTGCTGCTGTGGGTATCACTGAAGCAGTTAGCTGCCTTCTTTCCTTCTGTACTACAGTATGTTATTTCCTGGAATGCACTCTGTTCTGATGCATACTTGGTAAACCAAATCGCCTTCTTAAAACTCTTGCTTATGAAAACATATTTCTAAAGATGTGTGACTGCAATAAAAGCACACCTGCCTTTTAAGAGTTGCACACACTTGCTAACCGACAACTTTCTTGAAAATAATTCCTTAAAAACACAAGTCAGATATACAGAAATAAACAAAAAAAATAGGTGCCTACATGGAAATGGGTTGTAACCCTGTAGAAAAATAGGTGGGTTAAAATAGCAACAAACCTCAAAAAGAAAAAAAAAAATTAAAAACCCAACTTTAAAAAAAAAACGAAATCACCTCCCCTTCAAAAAAGCACCCAACCAACAACCTCAAGCAAAAAATTTTTCTAGGTATTTTCCTGAATTAGTCACATGAAACTGGGATTTTAAATTGAGTAGGAATGCAGTAGTTTTGATTTGTTTGGAAAATACCTCAACCTTACAGACTTTGATCTTAAACCTAGACTTTCTTTGAACCAAAAGTACTGCAGCATAAAAATAATGCTTTTAAAGGGCCGTTTTTATTTTTTTTTTTTTTTTGCTTTCTAAATGGTGTGGCCATGGAAACACTGAGTCTGTTCTTGCATGCTTTTCTTTTCTATTTTGCAGGTTTCCAAGCGTATTATCTGCATTGCCTTTAGTGAGCTGATTCCTGATAGGAATGATTTTGTTTGGATGCGATGTTTGGAGGTCATCTAGTCCAAACTCCATCTCAGACAGGTTTAAGCAGACCAGGTTACTCATGTGGTTTGATCAAATCCTGAACACCTCCAAAGACAGAGATTACACGGCCTCTCCTGGCAGCATTCTACAATATTTGAACATCCTTATGCTACAAGAAAAATTCTTTTCATATCCCAAACTGTGTTCCTTCATTCCTGGTGTGTTGCTGCAGAAGAGTCTGATGCTCTGGGAAGGGTCTGATTGTCTCCACTGTAATCCTGGTCAAGTATTTGTACTCAGAAATAAAGTCTTTATTCTCCTTGTGGAGCTGATCAGTTCCCTCATCGTCTTCCAAAGCACACGCTGCTACAGATTGGTGTCAATCCTTTTGATTCTTTCCTGCATATTAAGATCCTTCTTTTACTGGAGAGCTCACAATTGGACAGAGTGCTACAGCTGCATTGTCACAAGTGCTGGATAGAGAGGAAACATCCCTTATCCTGGACTGGCTGGCTATGCTCTTGGTTGGATTTCTCTGATGCAAAAGCACACTACTGACTCACATTCAGCTTGTTGTCAAGCCAGATCCTTATGTGCTTGTCTGAAGATCTGCTTCCTGTACTGTCAGTCCATAGGTTGTACTTTCAGAAGGGGTTATCTCATCCTAGATGCAGGATTCTGCATTTCCTTTCATTGAACTCTGTGAGGTGTATGTCTATTTCTCCTCTCTGTCAAAGTTCCTGTGAAAAACAGCCCTGGGGTACAGCATGTTGATTGCCTCACTCAGTTTGGTGTTGTCTGCAAACTTTAATGCTAGTTTGATGCTTAACTGTGAGAGAGAGTATGCAGTACCATAGCATAGAGAGCAATAGAGTTGCTCAGAATGAAATTGTCCTTGGTAAACCTGTATTGGCTGTGCTCATTCACCCTCTTGACAAATATAAAAATGCCATCTTTCTCACTGTTTTCCTGTCCTTGGTCACTAACAGGGCTAACATATGCAAAATGAATGAAAGAAATAAGGGGAAGGAGCAGTCCATGTTTCATTGTTTGTATCTATAAGAAAGTGACCTATACGGAAAGGGAAATCCTCCCTGCTTCACAGAGAAACAATGGGAGGATAGGCAAAGAGAGATTTTGCACACAAAATGTCTGTATCTCTCTTTTCTCAGACATTAGTGGGTATCAAACCCCTGTTTTGTCCTGAACTGTTAAATGAGAGTTTGATGCCCCATCTCAATGGAAATCTGGAAATTACTCTCTAGGATAGAGTGAAGCAAAACAGTATGTGAGTCCCTTTTCTTTTCTTAGCTTGGGTTTCTAAACAAGGAGCCTGTTGGGTATTTCCTGTTTACATAGTGACTTCACAAACATATGAGTGAGGACTTTGTTACAAACTGAGGAAAGCACACATACTCTTATCACAGAATTGCACAGAACAGTGCATAAGTGTCACTGTCAGAAAATATAATTGTTTTTAAGAGGAGGAAAGTAGTGTCATTTTCCTTCTTCAGCTTATGTAGGCTGAACCACATAAGCACTATAAAAATAGAGATTGTCTATTAAAAAGTGGTCTAAAACTGCCTGTAAATAGTTTAAAAAAATAAGGCAGAGAGGGAGAGAAACAAATGCCATTTACTTTAATTGCTAACTCAGTTATACCCACAGAAGAAACAGCACCCCATTTTACAGAAACTGCACAAACAGAGAGAATAATGTTGGGAACCCTGATTTACGTAAAGAAAATTTTCTTTCATTGAATCCTTCCTTAAGCTCCAGAGACCTAAAGAGAAATGTACTGTATACTCAGTGAACATCAAATGTATCTTGTGGAACAGGGATAGAATTCTTGGTCAGACTTGAACACAGTTTAGGTAGCTCACAAGGCTTGTGTGGAGCCCTGTTGCAGGTTGGTGTCTGACCTGTTGAAATGTCAAACCATTCTGTTGCTTCAGCACAAGTACTAAATAGGACCCTGTCATTCTGTGGTGTGGCAGAAGTGCAACAAGCTTAATCTAATAATCATTTGAAATTCCTAGCCATGGTTAACCTTTAAATATTTCTCTGAGCCTGTAATGGATTTCAGTTTCTAATGTCAAAATATTCTACCTGCGACAAAGTTTTAACTTTTGAAAATGTAATTTGAACTTCTTGTAATCGTAAGTTTTCAAGAGTGGAAAAATATGACAGAAATGTCCCAAATATCTGAGGGAATTAAGACAAGATACTCACTTTGCACTTGGTCTTTTTGCATGTTGAAACTGTGTCAGACATTGAAGTGGTCTAAAATTCCTAATGTACAGTATTAATCTTGTTCAAAGTTAAATTCCTGGATTTCTCTGAACAAGAATAAAAAAGAAAAAGGGACTGTGAATCGAAGCTAAACAAAATGAGTCCTGTCCTTTCCTCACCCTCAAACAACACTCAATACCTTTGTAATTTTTTTTTAATCTTGGTTTCATGGAATCACAGACTCACAGAATATCCAAACCAACCAAAACTCAAAATTGCAAATAGCTCCTATGAATTTGTAATCAACTTTGATCAAGAGTCTAACCAGTAAACTAGGATTCCTTTGGGTCAAGCTTCAAATGAAGTCAGTACATTAAAAGAGCAGGAAGATCTGTAAACAAGAACAACTTATTCCAGCTCCCTTTTTCTTCAATAGAAATAATAGTTTTAAAGACAAATTATTCTAAACCACACAAAAGATCTTATTCACAATCATGGGTGGGTGAATTGTAAATCTGTGGTTTTATTTATCTCCATGAACTTTAGGCAAACATGTCCTTCTATTAACATTACTGTTTCATTGGTATTCTTTGCAATGATCGAGTAAAAAATAAGTGTAGGGAGAATTGTATCTTGAAAATTTAATGCTATTCTTTCTTTCTTTTTTTTTTTAATTCTTTTTGAGCAATCATCAGATTTGTTTACCAGTTAATCTTACACAATATGCTAGCAAAACTGGCATGTGGGCTTATAAATCAAGTGAACTCAGAGTTAAGCTTTGTATATGAGTAATTAGAGCTTTTCTGAGCTATTTCTATGCACTTCTTTTCAAGCCTCAGATTAGGTGACAACTAAAGAGGTTCCTAACATGAGTATTCATCCTTACTACCCTCTCCACAGTGTAAGTAGCACAGTGTTCTAATGAATCACATTGGTTTTTGGTCAGGTTTTTAACACAGTAGTAAGAATTTGCAATTTTTGAGGAGCTCAAACTCTTCACTAACGCTGTCAGTTTTTTAAAGGCCAGTCATGGCAGTTATGTAAAACAAACTTGTGAACAAAATATTTTAGTAAATGTATTCATCTGATGATTTAATACTTGTACATTAACTGCTCTCATTTAGGAATAGAAAAATTGCATGTGTTACATGATGTGGAGATCCAGCAAAATAAAAGGTTAGGCCATAGATTTTACCACAGAGCATCTAGGAAAAGCTATATTGTAGGGATATCATGAAAATAGTATAGATATTAAATATCAGTGAAAAATCTGAGCAGAAAGTGATAGACTGATTACAGGTTTGAGATATTACTGCTTTGCACATTAATCAGAACATGAGGGACCAGAGAGGGATTTGGAGGTGAAAACACTGGGATTTTTTTTTTTTTTTTACATATTAAAATTAAATTCATAACTAGTCAGCCATGAAATCAAAAACTTAGAGAGATAAGCCAATATCTCCCTGAAGGCCTTAAAAGAGCAAAGGTAATTTACTGAGACTGTAAAAAATGTTCATTTCTTGAGGGAGAGTCAGGAAGAAGTCAGAACACTTCTATATACGTATTTTTACAACATTTTGTGCTGCTAACATTAATCAGTTATTATACGAATAAAAGTTGCACACTGCAAATTTTTCCCTCACACTGTGGTTATATAGCAGGAAGTTAGGATAAAGGGGAGAAATCTTTCAGTAGTGTGCAAATTTTTTTCATTTTTACTTTCATATATCAAAGTGTTTTACCCTTCCTGAGAACCTTATTATAGTAAGGAATGAATATTTTTGGGATGTTACAGGAATGTCACAAGGAAAATTGATTTTTATTCCTTCATATCAGTAGCTATATATTTGTCAGTCGATAATCCAAGGCCATGGTGCTCAGTACAGTGCAGGAGTGGAAAGAAGAAGAGCTTTCCCTCTGAGAAGTGAAGTCAACAGTGTGCTACATGATCGCACCCAAATCATGAATGAATGTGCATGAAATCTGGTAGCTGTCCTCTGCTGAGACCAAAACTTTGTCCTTTCCATTACCACCTAGTTAATTCCAACCTGCAAGTCTATAAGACATGGGCATCATGAGAAAGCCAGAGGCCTCCACAGTAACTTGTAAGAGCTCTAAGGAAGGCAACTAAGAACACGAGCTGGCAGCTAAGGACATTTTCCACATGCCTCGGTCATTTCCAGACCCACATAATGTGTCAGGAAACCACTATAAAGTGAATGAAACAAACAAAGTTTGAAAAAAATAAACAGGAATCACAAATAAAACAACACTAAAGAAAACCCAAACAACCCCAGAAGGAAACATGCGACCTCTGTTTGCAGTATATTTTTCTCTTGGAAAATGAAACTTTAAAAGCAAATGTTGTCAGGTTCTTCTGGAAGATGAAAAACATGTTACAAGTTTGATTTTGATCGTGTACAAGGCCACTCAAGAATGTCTTAAACTGACATGAAAAGAAATGCTTCTTTTTTCTTCCTTGTTTTTCTACCAGATGAAAAGAATGCTGTATTGTACTGGATGTCTTGGTGAGGAACCGAGGTCTAGTTATATCAGACGAACAAGCAACACCTGGTGGGAAGTTTCAATCCTGGTCTTTAATTCTATTTTATCAATGTACTTGAAAATTTAAATATTTTAGTGTCCAGATTTTTAAAATACTGAAGCCTTTTCAGATTCATCAATGTATAGATAATCACTGTGGATAAGTAAATTTAGTGAAAGTATGTTTCCAAAAGGCTGTGATGAAATTTCATGCTGAGTAAGGGATCTGAATGCATATCTTGGTGTACATCACAGGCATGGACAGGGAGAAGACATTTGGAAGGAAAATAAGATCCTCATTTCTACAGCAAATAAAATCCCTCATACATCTTTATCTCTTCAGCAAGGGAATGTTATCTGCCTGAACACTTCTCATTTCCTACTACAACTTTAAATGAAAGCAGCAGCCTTTGTAGATTCTTATTTGAGTCAGTCAGTATTGTTTGCTGCTGGGGGATATGTGTGACAAGGCACAGCTGAGAGGCCTAGAAAAACACTTACATTTTCATTCTACAGGTTTTACTGTCTTGCTTTCCATGTGCTTGATAGAACATTAAATGCTTGGACAATGATTGAGTGCTTTATGAGGTACATTTTGAGCTAGAAACATTTTAGATCCAGACATTCATTGTTTCACGTACATGTTTTTAGATTTATTCTTACAACTAAGTTAATATTCTGGAAATAAATTACATTAATTTTCAGTTAATTATATAGAATAATTCATTCTGTTCAGAAGTAACATAATAAAAACATAGCATAGATACACAGAAAAATATTCAGATGCCAAATTGAATAAAAAACCAGAACAAAATGGGAGATCTGTTGGCAGCATGCACCTTATAAGTGGCTGCATTTCAGAAACTGCTTTGACAAAAAGAAAATACTTTGAGCCCAAAGAGATACAGAACTGCAATAGAGAAGTATAACCTCTGGGCAAATTTAATTGATTATGACTAGATGAAGCACTGTTGAATGTCCCAGTTCAGCAAATCTTTTAAACTTTGCTGGGAATATTTGTTTATTTTTCCTGTTTGATGCAGTAAACATCCATTAGACATTAAAAGAGTACACCAATATGCCACTGATCCTCTGGTCCTTGATAAGGTGCCAGCCACTCAGTATCTCCATTTGCATAAACAGCTGGAGTTTTTCTGGACCTATTCCTATCATGTAGCTGGATGCCTTCCGGATGGTCTGCACTTCATCCTATCTCCAGTGAGCTAGCTTGTTTGTGATAGATCTGAAAACTTCACAGAGAGAAAAGGATATTTATTTAGTCACATTTAATTTAAGCAGACTTCAATATAAATTTAATAGGGAGCGTGGTTTGGAACATGCAGAATAGGCTGTTCTCTGCACTTTTATCAGTTTACTAGCAGACATGGGGAAATCTCTTGGTTACAGTAATCTCTTCTTTTCCTTAACAGATTGATTGTATGCATGAGTGGTTTAATCTGTTCTCCCTGGTGAAAAAAGCCCATAAAAATAGTATATTTCCTAATTCAGTAAAATTTCATGGTCATAAAATCACAAAGTTGTAAAACGAATGGTACTCTGTATGAAAAGGCTTTGCATACAACAAGACGTTGCTTTCCATAGAACAAATTACAAAAGTGTAAAAGTAATTTTTTTTTTCAATTTTATTTTGCACTATATATTCAATGGGTAAAGTTTCTGTTTTTCTTCCTTTATTTCTAGTAAGAATCTGTATGACAGATTTATGCTTTGGAAATTTGAATCTACAGTGGATCATACTATTCACAGGGTGTTTTTTGATACTCTGTGATGATCCACTAGAGTTAATGTTACATGACCTCAAATGAAAAAAAACATAAAAATATTTTAAAATATTAATTTTCCCAACTTTATTAAGGCTGCCACATTGTACAAGATTAAGAAGTGAATAGACGCTCTCTTTTATTTAGATTGCAATAAAAATATAAAAAATGAAATGAAATACAAGTAAACCATTTTGTAGTGGTAGCCTTCATTTCTGTAAAATAAAAGAAGAACCTGGGGGTGCTAGTGAGTGAGAGGCTGGACTTGATCCAGCCATGGGCACTCACAGCCCAGAGAGCCAAAGGTGTCCTGGGCTGCACCCAGAGCCCCGTGGGCAGCAGGGGAGGGAGGGGATTCTGCCCCTCTGCCCTGCTCTGGTGAGAGCCCACCTGCAGTGCTGCAGCCAGCTCTGGGGGCCCAGCACAGACCTGTTAGAGGAGGGCCACCAAGCTGATTAGAGAGATGGAGCACCTGCCCTGTGAGGAAAGGCTGAGAGAATTGGGATTATTCAGCCTGAAAAGGGAAGGCTTTGAGGTGACCAAATTGCAGCCTTCAATACCTGAAGGGAGACCAGGAAAATACGGAGAAACTTTTTACTTGGGCATGTTAAAAAGGGGGGCAGGACAGGGGGAATGGCTTCAAACTGAAGACTGTAGGTCTAGACTGGATATTAGGAAAAACCAAAATTATTGTCAAGGTGGTGAGGCACTTGAATAGGTTGCCAGAGAAGCTGTGGATGCCCCATCCCTGGAAGTGTCCAAGGCCAGGTTGCATGGAGCTTTGAGCACCCTGCTCTAGTTAAAAATGTCCCTGTCCATGGCAGGAGGTTGCAGCTAGATGATTTTTAAGTCCCAGGCCATTATATGAATCTAAAATTTTATGAATTCTCTTTTTTTTGGGGAAAAACCAAAGGATATTTTTGGAATATTTCAGAAGCTAGAAAACTGTATTCTAAATAAGTAAACTTGGAGCAAGGATTAAACCTTCAGAAGGGCAGAGCAAACAGGAAACATTAGTGGATCTATGATGGATGATATCTAAAGATCTTTGAGATAATATGCATGAAAAATAGGATTATAAAACATTTAAAGCAAACTAGACAAACCTCATTATAAATTACTTGAATAAAAAACAAAAGACCTATTATGGCTAGGGGTAGTTTAAGTTTACCATAATTTATCTGGGTCTTTAAATTTCATTCAATATGGAGGTCATTTGATGGGGAAAGACTAGAAAAATCATGGCGAAAAATAAAATACAGAGTTTTTGGTGGAAAAAGTTATTCTCAGCCTTCTTCCAGCCAAAGTTCCCTGACTGGAGACTAGCATATGCTTAGAGCTGTGCATGATCCTGGAAGAAACAGAAGATTTAGTCACTAGTTTTGGAGTTTTGTCATACACTTTTTTTGTCTAACAGAGAGAAAAGCACAACAGACAGTCCGATTTTTAAACTGCTGAGATGGAAAACTGGCTTCTGTATTTCAACAAAATGTCCCTATCTCATTCTTAGCTATACAATGAAGTAATCAGCTGTTCTCTATTCAATTACACATTAAGGAAGAAAAAAGCAGAAACACAGGCAGAAAGAGCCAAATCCTTTGAAGATTATTTTCAGTTAACTAATTTTCTTTTGTAATGTAAAACCCAAACATCTGAGAAGTGAAATTTAAAGAGCCCCAGTTCCAAAATCCATAGGTATGTATCTAATTAAAATCACAAAAAATCACCAATGTTTGTCCTTAATGAAATGAAGCGGAAGCTGAGCAAAACAAATCCAGTAGAAAGTGATTGCTGACATTGCACAAATGGCTGTTAGTTTTATAAGGGGGTTAGCTATTTTAACAAGCAATCTCTTCTGAAGGACTGTAAAGTGTTTCAGAATAGAGCTGCTGTTTTTAATTTGATTTCTTATCACTGCAGTTTTAGTTAGCTATCTTAGACATCTATAAGAAGAAGCAGCATATTGACAAAAATATTGACTTTACTACAAGATCAAAGAAGGAAGATTAAAGCAGAATATGGCAGAATATGGTAGGAAAAATAATTAGATTCTTATTTTCGCAAATACTAATTTATAATACTTCAAAAATAGTCCATCTGGAAGTTTAGTCTAAGTTTTCCCCAATTTAATTTCTGTTCATCAGCTACTTATGTGCTTTAAATGATATTTAACAATATCTTATAGTAATTTTTATCAAACTGTCTCTTCTGACATTTCTTTATTCCTTGCTTCTTCAAGCAACACAAATGTGATGGTCAAAACAACCATTTAGAAGCTTTTTGTTTCTGATGTTGGTGTTTTTTTTTCTTTGAATATTAAGAAACCCCCTGAAAAGGAAAGTTTATTTGCTTGGTATTTTGGACAATATTAGAACCTCTGTCTTTTTTGGTAGCACATTATAGTTGTGAAACTCTCCCTTGTCCTGAGCTACCACCAGCCAGTCTAATCCTTGTTGGCATGAGGCATGCTTGTGCTGCTCACAGCCCTCTAGAGCATCTCTCTGTCAAACTCGTTCCACTTGCTGACCTTCTGGAGCTTTCAGAAATAGGAAGAAGTCTTACAGTTAAACTGGGCAAAAGAACACACACTATATATGGAGCTAAGAATTTGTTATTAGTCCAATGGAGCAGTTTAATGCTCTAATTTGCTTGATTAATGCAGAAAATATCCATTAATGAGAATTACTAATAATAAAATGAAAGCCCAGCCACACTCTCCTCCTTTTTTAGCTTCTAGCCTTTTTTCTGTTTTTATCCTCACCTTCTCAATGTACTTGTGGATCCCACGGCTGACAAATTCAATTTTCCTCAAGAAGAAAGGGGTGTATGATTGTCTGCAATAAGCTGTGACAACATCTTGAGAGGTCCTCCCTGGGAGGCTGATGTTCTTCATAGCATGGGTTTCTGCCCCCTCAGTTCTGAGGCTTCTTGGGGGTGCTTATGATTTTCTGTCACAATTTGTTTCCTTCTCTGGGGTGTTCATCTCAAGTCTCAAAGTTGCACTGGGTCTCCCCAGCCACAGCTGACAGCAAAGGCAATTGCTGCCTTTGGCAGGACCCCATTTACTGGTCAGACTTGGCCATGACTTTCATTCGCAGAGCTTCAGCAGAAGCTGGTGAGACAGGGGTCACTTGGCCACCAACCTGCTGCTCAGGGAAACTGAAAAAACTCAAGCCAAGCAAAGCCCAGGGGTCCTGCACTGTCATGTTAGTGCAACATCTCTGTCATTTTAATACTAATGGCAAAAAATTTTAGTTACTATACTATAGTGAGAAATCCATAGAAAATTACCTGCTGCTTTTTGCTTTCTCAAGCTTTTTTATGGTAACCTCTACAGCTTTTATTGGATTTCAGTACCTCAAGAGAACTCATGCAGCCTAAATTTTTCCTGCTTTGTTTTATTCTCTTCTTGATTAGTCCTGAGTTCTCTGTGCTCTGAGTATGGTCAGGTTAGACATAAGTTATCCATCATAAGGCATCTAAACTCATTCTACTTAATCACAAACCCCAAAGTTCATATGATGCTTAAGTTGTACATATTAATTTTACCATCTTCTGTAGCATTTATTAATTTGAGGTTTTATCTCTTAAATTTTATTTCTAATCCATACTGGATTACAGAAGCAGCTGCATGTATTTAGTTTGGTGATGTTAAGACAGCTGTTTATTTTGGCAATTTGGCTCATTCATAGAGAGCAGAAAAAAAAGATATCGAGCACATAAAATGAAATGAAGCTTTGAAGTAGTGTAATTCTCAAAAGAATTTTTCTATTTTTCAGAGCATTAGTGGAATCATCTCTGTTTACTGGTCCTTGTAGACAACCACCTGATTTGGTAAATATTACTCCGCAGTTGCCTTACAGTGTGTACTTTTAATTTAGGTGGTAATTTAAGCTTTTAACTGCTATTCTCAAGTTTTTTTAAGGATGCCTAACCTAAATAAAATTACACTAGAAAGACTTTGCCATTTTGAAATCAGCATTTGCCTCAATTTTTTTTAGAATATTGGCATATGAAATCTGGGCCAATCTATTCCGTTGTATCTTACTCTGAATTATCTTTCCTGCATTAATTCTGATGGAAGTTCTCAATGTTATTTCCCCCTTTCTGTCATGTACTGTTATGTACTTTCCCAAGGCAGTCAATCATTCTAGTGCTAGTCTGTAATTTACTTTGTGAAACAGACATTTTGCCATTAATATATGTGAAATTTCTTTCAACTCTCATTCTACATAGTCAGTTCCCCCGGTGATCGTTTGTGCTTTTCTGTGTTTACTTGATGACCTCTGTCTGAGACAGACTTTACTGGTTGGCTGAACTTCAGGTGACACTGCATTAGCAAACAGAGTTTTATTATGTGACGCAAACTTACCGAATTCATCAGTGCTATTACAGTCACATTTAAAGCTCAAAATCCATTTTAAGCTCAAAACATATACCAAATATTTAGTTATAAATATCAACACCAGTGTGTCCTGGCAGCCAAAATGACCAACAGTGTCCTGGGGTGGTATGAGCTCAGCATCATCAGCTTGGTCCTCCCCATTGTGTTTGCCTTTGCCTGTCTTAAATTGATTGCATCATTTATTGTAGACAAAATATCTTCTCCTTCTTGAAACAATTTCCATGGAGTTTGGAATGCTCATATATTTAACATTACAGATATAACTGATAACTGATGCAGAGGAAGATGAGAAGAAAAGTTTCAAGATTATCATTGCTAAGATGGTTTCCAAACAACTTTTCCTTCCCTGTCTTTAGGCTATGGTATGTAAAGGTCTTTAAAAATGGATGTGAAATTAAGAAATAAGTAAATATTTTGAATTTTCAAAATTCAACAAACAAAATAGACTAAAATAGATATTTTTTTGTATTGTTGAGAAGTAACAGTACAGGCTCTCAGCATCTTAATTATTTCTCTCATATTTGTCTTAGAAGATTAGAAATTAGTTTCTTCATAGCTGAGGTTGGCCTGCCTTTAGCTTGCTTTTCAGCAGATACATTAGCATCCATCGTGCTGCTCTCCAGAAAATCTAGCTCTGCAGTGCCTTAGACATACATTCTCATTTATCTTATCCTCTTTCCTCTTCTAGCAATATATTAGTTGCAACAGAGTGAAAAGTTGATTGTGGGGTATCTGGTATGTTTTTTTTCATAAGTGACCATAATGTGTACAAAATTCAAGGACCTGGGGAATTACAGGGGAGAATAAATAAAATGTCATGCACATTCTTTTCCCTGGCAAGGACACATATTTTTCAAATTTTTTTCAGAAAAATAAAGAGAAGTATATTAAAACAATAAAGGTATAAAATTGGCACTGTCCTTTAAAAGCTAGAATGAGACGTTAGGGATCCTGCCAAGCTTATATTGATCTGAAAATCCTCTGTGTGAGCAGCATGGCATAGTGACCAAGCAGTATTAAATATAGCAGGGGAGCATATGATTGGACAATGCACTTAAAACAGTCCTGGGACATTTTGTGTGTGAACTCCCAGATAAGTCTCTCTTGTGCAATTTGGTGCTTTACAGAGACATCCAATAGTCTCACTAAGCCATCAAGAGAAGCACAGGAGCTGGCATGGCTAAAGTATTCCTCGGGCCTGGGTTGTAGCTCTGCTGGCCAAACTGGTGCCATACCAGATTATTTCAGGCTAGCAGGAGTATTCACTCCTTTGGAGACTTACATTCAAGAGCAGTGTTTTATCTACTTTTTATGTTTAATGCAATTAACATTCTCTTTTCCTATAAATAGTACTTTACAGTAAATTTAAAGGAGCAATTTACATTACCTTGTTGCTCAAAGTTATTTTTCTTTTTGATTGTTTGGTTGTTTATTTTTTCTTTTACGCTGCTTAACAGCTTCAGCTGTATTTTTATTTACCTTGATTCACAAGACATCAATCACTGCTTCTTTAAAAATTTTATCTCATTTAGCAGAATGCTTAGAATTTTAACCATCTAAAAATTAGGCATGCACAAGAAATAGTTAGATTTATCTTGTTATTCAAAGAGAAAGAAAATAACTAAATAACTTACTCTGTTTTAGAGGCATTGTTATGTATTAAAAAGAATTAGCCATATAAGGTATTTTGTCTAAGTTGATGAGGTGCAACCTAAGCATCAAAATCCAGAAGTTTAATTTTTGGAATCCTGTAATGATGGCATAGTATCCACCTCCACCTAATTTAGAGTACAAAATATTCTGAATCTTGGTTTCTCCTTGGCTGCAATTGAATTCACTCCTGAGCATAGAACTGCCCAGAATTCAGATATCCTTTCTAGGAGTTTTTCTCTGAAAGAAATTTATTTTCTTTATTCTTACTTTTTTATTTATTGTGGGTTAATTTCACAGTTTTTCCAAAAGCAAAGCATATTTATTGAGATTTTGATAAAGTATAACACATTCTTCCTGTGCCTTCACAGAACCCTGACAACAACAAAGGGTATACCAAAGTGTGAGAATGTTTTCTTTAATAACAAAAAATGTACATCATCTAAAAGTGATTTCTTTAATTTTCCTTGTAATCCTTACTGTAAATCTCTTCTCTATGCAGTGCTAGATTATGTCCCTTGAAAAGAGGCCTGATATGGTTTGCTTGACATTGCTTAAAATTATTATTCTGCTAAAATTAGTCACTACTGCTGCTTTTTGTTTTAATGAATCATGTCCATTCCTTGTATCCACCCAGGTGGCACACTCTGTGACTTTGCCACTTTAGCTTAATGAGGACAGGGACCCCAATGTGCATTACCATAAAGGGAGAACTGAAATGTTGGAGATGTCTGATCTCTATAGGTGTCTGCCATTTCATTTTACACTCTCTGGATGATGGACATCTGCAGAAGAGTGAATTGCCCTTAAAGTTTCAAATCAAATCAGGACATTTGCTCAGCCTCCACTGTATCCCTCTTGTACCCCACATTGTCTCTGAGGATTAAAGAACTGTTGCCTGTCACCTTTATCAGTTAAATCAGGAAGGAAGTACGTATACTGGTCCAATTGATCATTAAAAGATTTGAATCTCAGTTGCCTTTGGAAGACTCCTGATCTTTATAAAGGATGAATCTCTTATTGTTGGAATCTGCAAAGACAACAGAATATATCTCTTTATATTCTTTCCTTTGAAACTTATTGCTGTGTTTTAAAAATATCTTAAAATTTAGAATTTTTTTCCCTGATAACAAGGCTATCTAGCATATACATTTCCTGCCTGGATGAATACAAAGCAGACTTAAACAACAAGCTTATTTTTTAACTTACAGCAATGTTAGTAAATTGTTTTTTTTGCGAGTTAAATTTTAATTTTCTGTAATAATTACTCATTCATTCACATTCACTTCCCAGAATTCAAGTTGCAATAAAAATGTAGTATTTTTCTTTCTTGTTTTGTTTAAAATCTCAACCTGTTTAGCTTATTCATGAAACAGTAAAATAGTTCTGGTTTAAAACTTTTTTAAGAAGACTTTAATTTTTGACTCAGAAGACTGATCTGAAGTGACTATGATGGTTAGATATTGACATTAATTGCATTAAACATAAATGAGATTCACATTTTGTTTGGGAAATAGAGTATTTCTGATATCTTGGTGTCTTTGAAATTTAAATGGATTTTCTATTTAAAAGAAATACCACCTTCATTTAAACTGGAAATCAGAGCCATTCCAAGTTATTTGGTGTACATCCAGGATTTGACACCTAAAAGTCAGTCAAAATTGTCTTTGTAATCTGACTTACCTTTGTGAGATATGAATTTACCATTGCTAAGGAAAAAAATAGTTCCGTAAGAAAGTTAAGGGAAAATTCTCCCCATTTGAGCCACTTAAGAAATTTTTCCCTTTTAAAAAATAAATTTATTTTTGAGCTGTAAAATACTAAGGAACCTTTCATATTCTGAAATAAACCCTTTTGTGGTAGATTCCATCCTTACATTTTTAAATACGTTGCAAGAAAACTTCCTGCAAACAGGTAAAATGTAAGCAATGACTTGTCTTTCACATGATCACATTGTTCATCAAAGATAACTTATCTTTAGGAATGCTTTGCTGACAGATATCCACATTCTGCAGATGAAGTCAGAAAATTATGTAGAAAGTCTTGGCATACGTGGACTGACCACACTAGAATTTCTGTGCTGCCCTTCCTGTGTGCATGTCCTGCTTACCTGTGTTTGTGTAATAGCTGATGAAATTCTCATGCAAAATTGTACATTTGTTCAATTATCTGTGATTTTTAAAATATCTGTGCAAGAGTTCACTCTGTGTAACCACCTACATTAAAAAAAAAAAGAATAAAAAGTGTTGCTGTCTTTTGCTAATTCAAGATCTTAGCAGTATATAAACAACTTGATCTTGCGTAATATAATTTAAATTGACATCTAAATATACTAAGAGGCAGAGAAAGCTGTAATAAAAGACTGTGCAGAGCTTTACTTGCACTTGATGTTCTATAAGTAGGGACTTAAGTTGAGGGCTTTTTAAATTAAAGAAAAGCAAGATATAGTGCTTATTTGGGTGTCTGGGTAGAGTCTTATAAAGGTTACATGAGAAATAAGTTAATGGACTGAAGTTTATAGCTGTGTGTATAACTGTCAAATCTCTGTGTAAATTACCTTTCTCTTCTGCTGGCCAGAATGCAAAAATCCAATATACTGTTAATAAAAATGGAAAGGTCATATGTAAATACCACAGATCTTGAAAATGAATCAGAAAAATGCGATAGTTTGCACACAAATATTTCATATTCTGTTTCATGGTGCCTAAAGTGGAATGGGACTTATGATGTGTGTTTTTATCAAAGTATGGTGAGAAAATATTTTGTGAAAAAAGATTTGTTTTAAATCTAAAAAAAAGTGTTTGATGACTAATTGGCATTTGTTTCTCTGGCTTAGAAATAATTTTTCTACTTTTTTAAGAGCACTGGATGAAAAAAGACTGATTGAATTATTCTATTAATTTACCAAGAGTGTTTAAAATGGAATACAAATTCTGTCTTTTGAGTCCCCTTGAGCACACACTTGTCTATCTATTTTTATTTACACTGAAATATATTGGTAGAATATTTTATGAAATAAAAGATGAAGGATTTCGCAAGAAGACTAATTTAATTCTAAGAAGACTGAATTTTACAGTGCCAGCTCCCATGAAGACAGTATTGCCTGTATTTTCACAGAATCACAGAATGGTTTGGGATGGAAGGGACATCAAAGAACATCTGGTTCCACCTGCTGTGCTGAGGGCAGGAATGCTTTCTGCTAAACCAGATTCTCAAAGCTCCCTCCAACTCGGCCTTGCAGACCTCCAGGGATGGGGAATTCACAGTTTTTAAGAGCAACATCTTCTAGTGCATCACCACCCTTTTTCTAATACCCAGTTTAAACCAGTCTTTCAGTTTGAAGCCATTCCCCCTCATCCTATAACTTCACTCCCTTGGGAAAAGCCCCTCTCCAACTTTCTTTAAGGTCCTCTTTAGGTGCTAGAAGGTCTCCCCAGAACATTCTGTTCTCTATGCTGAAGAATCCCAACTCTCTCATCGTGTCTTCATTAGAAAAGTTCTCCAGCACTTTGATCATCTTCATGGTCCTCATCTGAACTCACTCCAGCAGGCCCAAGTAACTAAATTTGTCCTCATTTTGATCCTGAAAAAAATATGATTTAAACCTGAGATTCTACAGCTACTGGAGTGATATGCAGTTATTTAATTTAAAATAAATAGAATATATTTTTTTAAAGTATTTTAAACATATTGGTCTATATTGTGGTTGGCCCATTTCAATCCTGAGTTTTCCTTCTTGTTTACTTCTTTTTTTCCATTAAATATGTAATGTAAATGTACTGAATGCTTTCATGGTACTGCTTCCCTATTTAAGAATGTATTGTTTTTCTTCTGGCCTGCTTAACAATACTACTAAGGGATGTCAACTTTAGTATTTGTAACTAGAAGAGATTTTTGTTAAGGATGCAATTTTCTCTTAGCATGATCTTAAAGCAGTGGATTAGGAAAGAAATTACTTGTAAGATGTGTGCTTTGTAATCAACACATGAATAAAAAGCCCCACTGCTTACTGCAAAACAACATCTTGATATCAAAGATGCTCTAAAATTAGAGTGATTACACACTTATTTTTCTAAACAGAAAGATAAATAATGGCCTTAATCAAGAATAACCTTCAAAAATAAATCAGGAAGGACACAGGAGATTTAGCCACAGGGTTACAGAGCCACATTAACAAACAACTTCTCTTTAGCTTGTTATGTAATGATTTTTTGTCATTTTATTTAATGAATCATAATTTTATGTGCAAAGGTCATCAAAGCCTTTGGACTCCTAGGGTACTCTATTCTTATGTAAAAACAATATTAAAATTTTTGTTTATTTTTTAGTAAAGTTTTCTTTTTTCCTCAAAAATTATGACTTCTGACTTAGAGAAAATTTATAAATAGTAAAAGATGTGCCAGCAGACAAAAAACCTAGACCAGACTCACGCAGTATTGATTTGTTTGGGAAATATACTGCCATATCCTATTGCTTATCTGAAGGGAAAATGGTGTAGAATAAAGTACAAGTGCACTATCTACTTGTTCTCATTCTTTTAGAAGACCAGGTGAAATCTTAGCCTATTATCAAAAACTTCTGAATGGAAGTGACCCCTGAGTTTTGTGAGGCTGGACATACCTCCCATTATAGACCTCCACCTATGAATGCCTCATCCTATGAGTTCTACTGGCAGTGCAAAGCTATTCTAATTATATAAAAAGAAGCATAAAACCCACTGTAGAAAAGCCTTTGCAGGCTGCCAGACACTGAGGTGTGTCCACAGAGTACTGCACTGTGTGATGCAGAAATATAAGATTGGATTCCACTTGAAATGTATTAATTATATTTTATAATTATTATTATAATATTATAATGTATTAATTATATCCCAATCCCAATATTATAATGTATTAATTATATCCCAATCAATTTTTCTAATTCTGCTGCAAGAATGAAGAGTCCTAGTTTTTGCTGAATCCGAGGAAAGTGTTATCATCTCCCCATTTTTTTATCTTAAGAAAGCCTGATAATATTGAATCCATATGAAGAGCTGGGAGTAGCTTAGAAATCATAAAAAAGGTTAAAAGAAAGTACTCAACATATCAGTTTCACTACTTTAGACATAGCAAACTAATTCACTGGTTATGTAAAACAAAAAGACTAGGAAAAAAACATACTTTCCCATAAGCAGAACACAAAATGATGCCGATATGTACAAAAAACCAATATTCCTTTTGAAAATTAAGAAATTTCTTCTTTTGTATATTTAAATACAGAATTGAACATTTCTATCTATAAAAAACCACTGAAAAGCAACCTAAAGTATCTGCATTTTCACCAATTAAAAAGCCTTACAAAAAGCATTACTTCAAAAATTTGGTACTGTTTGCAGTTGGTGGTACCTGTGTTTTATTTGGTAAGGTAGATCTGTATACTGGAAAACCTGAAGAAATTAAATTACCAAGAATTCAAATTTTCTTAAACTAAAAAAGTACATGATAAAGAGTTTTAAGGATATGTGTTACACACTGACAGAAGGACTTTAGGCTTACTGAGTAATGCTTGACTTTGTCTCCAGCTCCGTAATTAAAAAAGTTATTCCAGTTCTTTTCTGCACAAGGCTTTTTAGAGTCTTGAGCTTTGTGACTTTTAAAAGCACAGGAAGGGGATTGATCATGTAATCTTCAGAACAACTGTGCTGTCATTTTTTTTCTTCTCTGTGCATTCTTTTCTCTGTGTGCTGAATCTCAAGGAAGAGAGAAAAGTACATCCTGTAATCTCAGTAGAAATAATTGGGTTAAACACCTCTTCTTTTTTGAAGTAACTCACAGCATTTTTTGAAATTTTATGCCTTGAAGGACCATGGGACTATTAAGTGTAAACTTGCAAGTATTTTCAATTAACATTTCAGTGCTGCAGACTTTCAAGCACTATACAAAAATTTTTAAAAACCCATCTATACAACTGAATGCTCATGATGGATAATTAATAATTGCATGGAGGCTAGTGAACACCGTACCTTAGATACTCAGGCTGGGATTAATTGTGACATATTTAGATATTTTAAAGATTATTTTAAAGATTTTGGTGATGCTGTCAGTAATTCACACAGATGTACAATTTGCCTTTTTTTATTGTAAACCTATTATCTTCAGAGTAATCTTCAATCTCACTGCATTCAGAGTACAGACTCCTATTCTCTTTAGTTGGGCAAACAAAATATCTGTATTGCACATGTTACAGATTTTTACTCACCTATCAGTGTTATATGAAATTCTGAATGATGTAGATTGATCACTGTTTTACTATTCAGAAATAACTTTTGTCAGAAAATACTGATAAAAATAAGCTAAGGAAAATATACCTTGGGAATGTATGAGAATATTTTTTAATTATGAAACTACCTCATAGATATTAATTAATTTAGATTTGAATCTTTCTATAGATAAAATAATTTTGACATTTACCACTTTCTTTTCCTTTGACGTGTTTTCCATTTCTTTGAGCTTGTTCTCTAGGCAAGCTGGTTAAAGAATTATGAAAAGCAAAATGAAATAAGAGGAAAAAAAGAAGAAGAACCTTGAGAGTCAGGCTTTTATTTTGATTTTGTTCTTTTTTTTTCCTACTCAGTCTTCTCATGTATCAGCTTTAATTAATATTAAAACCTCTGGTTCCATAGTTTTCTAATGATTTGAAAGACAGATAATTAGTAGGTACTGAGCAAATGTACAGCTCTCCAGATTCCTCAGTCAGATCTTGTGTATCGTTCTATCCGTAAGCTAAGGTGGCTCAGTGGACACACTTTACCAGAAGGTTTCTCAGAATATCAGACACCTCCTTGAAAGAGCTTCCAGTATTTGCTGAGAATATTCTTCTGTAAGAGACGTGCATTGCATGGAAAGATGAGAGAGCTGATGCATAGCTTCTGGACAATATCCCACCCCTCTGCCATGAACTTGTATTTCTTTGCAAAATCTTGAAGTTTGTGGGCTTGGTTTCCTTTTAGCTTTTCTTTCATCTTAGGAGACATTTGGTTTCATTTCATCTTCTTTCATCTGCAGAACTACAGTGCTGATGTAAGTATAATAATGCCTTCTCAGCTGTGGTGTTGCAGCTACTGAGGCTGATAGTATACAAAATAATATTTTGATAGGAGTTTGATAGTATTACAAAATGTTAAGGATACAGTTTTTACTATGAATAGAAAAAAAATACATGACCATCAATTTCTCTTGTAAGTCTCATAAGCCAAAGCAGCTGGGCTGCAGTGTTCATGTTCTGCTACAATGTCCTTATCTTTTTCCTTTAAATTAAGCAATATTTCCAGACATTTCAAGTCCTGCAGTGAATTTCACAGAGCTGTTTGAACTCTACCTTTCTCTGAGGTCTTGGGGCTGCAGAATTCTGCTCACTGCTTCTGGAAACTGATGTTGATGACAGCTGATCTTAAGTCACAAAACTTGTGGATGGCATAGGTAAATTAGACTTCTTTCTTTAAGTGAAAAGAGAAATCTAGTATCAGAGGTAGCAAGCTAAGACCTTGCAGATAATAGTTTCTGTTACTAAACAGAGAAATTGTTGATATTGTTGAAGGAGATTGATAAGTTTCTCTTGCTGCATTTGAAAGGTTCATGAATTCTAAAAAATATAATTGAGGAAGTCAGGCCCTTGACGTCAATCATTTTTCTCCTCTCCTCCTCTCCTCTCCTCTCCTCTCCTCTCCTCTCCTCTCCTCTCCTCTCCTCTCCTCTCCTCTCCTCTCCTCTCCTCTCCTCTCCTCTCCTCTCCTCTCCTCTCCTCTCCTCTCCTCTCCTCTCCTCTCCTCTCCTCTCCTCTCCTCTCCTCTCCTCTCCTCTCCTCTCCTCTCCTCTCCTCTCCTCTCCTCTCCTCTCCTCTCCTCTCCTCTCCTCTCCTCTCCTCTCCTCTCCTCTCCTCTCCTCTCCTCTCCTCTCCTCTCCTCTCCTCTCCTCTCCTCTCCTCTCCTCTCCTCTCCTCTCCTCTCCTCTCCTCTCCTCTCCTCTCCTCTCCTCTCCTCTCCTCTCCTCTCCTCTCCTCTCCTCTCCTCTCCTCTCCTCTCCTCTCCTCTCCTCTCCTCTCCTCTCCTCTCCTCTCCTCTCCTCTCCTCTCCTCTCCTCTCCTCTCCTCTCCTCTCCTCTCCTCTCCTCTCCTCTCCTCTCCCTCTCCCTCTCCCTCTCCCTCTCCCTCTCCTCTCCCTCTCCTCTCTTCCCACTGTACTACATGCTAGTGTAATCATATCATTGAGTAGGCAAGGATTCTTCAGTTTTGGAAAGAAAGCCAGTGAGTGGGGTGAGCAAAAATTTAACAAATTTTTATAACTGAATAAAGAATTTAAAGAAATTATTTGGAAGCCATAGCCTCAGATAATAACTATTGACTCCACTCACTGCTGCTATTTCTATCAGTTAAAAAGCAAAATTACCTTAATGCTTTTCTTAACACCTTAAAATAAACCCCCCCCAAAAAAAAACCCCAAAAAAACCCCAAAAAACAAAACAAAACAAAAAAAAAACCAGAAGGGAAAGACAGTAATCAAGAGAGAGAATTTTATTATGACCATGATTTTTTTTTTTTTGATTTTCCTTTTGTATGATTTGTGTTGGTTTACACTGCTGAATTTCATATTCACCATGACTATAAAGAATTGTCTATGTGAAAGGTATAAGCCCACTTATTCTAGAGAATTTTATTATGACCATGATTTTTTTTTTTGATTTTCCTTTTGTATGATTTGTGTTGGTTTACACTGCTGAATTTCATATTCACCATGACTATAAAGAATTGTCTATGTGAAAGGTATAAGCCCCCTTATTCTAGCAAAGTCAGTCATCTGACCAAAACTGTGTTTGTGAGATTGTGCTTTGTTAGAAATTCCCTAAACTGCCTACAAATCATGTATGACCCACATTCCTCGCTGTGTCCCCTTGCTAGAATTGAGATTATAGAAACTTCTGAAGCAACAGTACAACACTTACAGCACTACCAGAGGGTTTGCAAGATTGAGCTCATTTACAGTGCATGTGGAATACCACTGGTTTTCTTTCTTTTCTATTTCTTTTGTTCCTTTCAGCATATTTCTTTAAAAGCATGCTTACTTAAACTAATAACTGTGATTTGAGTCCTCATTATAGTCTAAAAACTTTATATTCATGAAAGCTTTTCCTCTGGCAAGCTTTCATAAAAGTTTAGTGCAGCACTTGTGCTCGACAACAAATCTTCACATAACAAAAGGGAAATTCACTCTTTACCCCAAGCAAAGTTCCTATTGTGTTGCTTGGAGATGCTTATGGTGACAGTGACCACTGTGTGGCAGGTGTTCCATAATGCTGGATAATAAAATTCCTATGGGAAACTGTATATTCTCCTAATGGTGATACCTTTCTGCCAGCTTCAGCTTTTGAATGACAAAAGATGCAATTAAAGGTTTTGAGATGTGCATAAAATAGCTTGCCTGGTTCCTGCTAACCCTAAATAATTCTTGGGGCGTTATGGAATAAATCTGATTTTTTGTCTCAGTAAGAACTTTTTTTTTCCAAGCCTGATGTTCTTCATAGCTTCCAAACAACAAAAGAAAGAAACCAACTAAAACTTTTCAAGAAAGCTACAATTTCCAAGGATGCCTCAAGTACTGGCCAAAAGTAGCAAGATAATGAAAATTCCAGATGACATGTTCTCTATGTCTCTCCTAAATTACTGGCTTACTGTTGGTCTTTTATTTGAACCAAACCAAATTTTATTTACCCATTTAGCTAGAGACTGAATGTACCCAATAGGTTTTTTTAAATATCTAATTGACTTTAGGTAGATTTCATTTTGCCTGTTGATCTGCTTCTTATTTTGAAGTTATACAAATTTCATATAAAATTGGAAACTGTGACAGTGGGTGACTTAAATAACCTGGTAAAATTATTTTAAGGGCATGATTTTATTCAACTGCATAGAAAAATAGAAACATTTAGCAGATTACCAAAGACTGAGTTAGCTTTACTCCTCACAATTTATTTCCATGGGTCATGTCATTTGGAGCTATACTTTTTATGTGAATTGAAGATTTCACTGAATTTAGGAATAATTTAAGCCAAGAACATTTTAAAATTTTTGAGCTTATGGGAAAAAAGAAGAAAACAGATGCCCCACACCTGAGAAGTAGGAAGGAAAGCTCAAAGGGGGAAAATCAATACTACTGATTTCTTTATTGGCTAAGTGATCAAATACTGACTGTGTTGAAGTCTGAAGGCACTTGGATCTCTGGTGAGAGAGACATGGGAGAGGAATGTTTTCTACATTTGTAGTGTTAGTTTGTGGCATGTCTTGTTTCTGGATTACCAGCTCTGGAGCTGGCACCTGGCAGCTTTCATGAATGGAATCATTATAAAAGGTTATAAAAGGTGTTGCCTCATGTTTCAATATCTTGCTCTGTTAAAGATTGCAATATTGTGAAGAAGATTAGGATAGCATTTGAATGCCATTTTTCATTATAAAAACAAACAAGCTAATGAGTGAAGAACTCATCAGTCCAAACTGATGAGTTTGAGGTAGGAGGTAGGAATCAAAGCTTTCAACCAATCAGAAAGGTTGTCATAAAAGAGATGAGTACTTTCATGCTGACTATGTTGTTGCCATGTCAATTAATCCAGAATGTTTCAGTTTCCACTGCTAACAGTGAGACCATTTCTATAGGCTAACTGGGGGGTTACATTGAGTCACATTAGTTTTTCTAGGGAAAGCCACTTCAAAAAATTTGTAGCTTTAGAAAAATTCTGAATATGTCACAGGTAAAGATTCTCAAATGGAAAATAATTTTATTTTGTGTCTCTGCGTATTTTTGTGTGCAAGTATGTACACAAGCATACTTCTACACACACTTCCTAGAAATTTACTCCTTATAGTGAAATTTCTACTGTTTCTTGTCATGTTTTCCAGCATAAGAAAGCAAAACATGAACACAATATTGTTTCTTATATCAAATTTCAGAACTAACTTAAAAGCACCATGCAGACATGGAGGAAAAGGTGGGTGCCTTTGCTGCAGTGTTCCTTCAGATCAATGGTGATTCTGCATTTCTTTGTAATTTATAATTATAAAGAATAATTATGTATTTATATATAGCTGATATAATTAGCTGATAAAATCCAAGTACATAGTTACCTCTCTTCCTGAAACCTGAAAACTAATCATTTTTTACCCCATAAAAGCCAGAAGATAGAAATAGAAACATAACATCAAATAATTTTTACTTATTTAATTGTCTGGTAAATATTCCATAAACAGAAATTTCATCACATGAGTTTGGCAAGGAATTGATTTGACAATATATTTAAGTAGTATGAAGTTTTATTATTGTATAGAACAGTAGTCTATGATGTTATACCAGTAGGAGGATATATATTATAATGTCATAATTAATCACTTAATATATTTTAGAATGAATTACAGAATTGTAGAATGGTTTGGTTTGGAAGGAACCTTACAGATCTTGTTTCAACTCCTCTGCCTTTGCAAGAGTAATTTTCTGACTTTATCTGGAAAATTCTGGTGCAAGAAGAATAAGTTTACAAAAAAGAGTAATGATTTAAGCACAGTTTAATGTTAGTTTACCTTTTTGAGGATAAACAGTATCATAGGTGTAAATATCAAGTTAAATTGTAATTGCAAATTATTTTACTATCACTGCTGAATGTTTATATTCCTGCTTGTTACAAAGCATCCTATGATGCTATTCACTTGAGATGTTGCTTATAGAAGACTTTCTCATGATACAGAAGATGAGGAGTGTTTATTAAAAAGGCAATCATTTTTTTCTTAATAACTGATAACTTTGGCCCTGACTTTCTTGTGGTACACAGGTCACCTCTTTCATTGACTGTGATTCCATTTTATCAATCTGGAGATCAAAACCACAAGAACATATGAAAAAGCAGTATAAGAAATACTAAGAAGTAAATTAGAGTGTGTTTTCCTTTCTTTAATTACCAAAGGATTTGAACAATAGCCTCATGTAAAAGGACTTCCATTCAGTTTACATTTGTAATCCAAGTGTGAACATAAGCAAAAGAACCCTTGCTCAGTCAAGATCTAAACCACAGTGTTCCACTTACTCATTGCTTTTTAAAATGTCATCCACCCTTAAATTACTTTTCAGTTTTTCATAGGTGAAATATGAACAGTACATAGCCATTTGCTAAGAAATCTGCCAGGAGACAGTTAGCAATTCTTGTGACACTTTTTGATCTCTTCCATGTGAAGGTGAAATATGAAAGATCATGATCTGTACTGTTTCTTTTATTCATAATGAAAACCATAATTTATAAAGTGCTGTTGAGCAAGTCTAAGTGTGAATGTTCGATTTTTAATTCTCATTTTGAGACAGATATGATTATGTTGACTTAGAAGTGGGTTTGCTCCAAAGAAGAACAAAAAAAATCCCAGCTTTGCAGAATACCTTTAGTTTAAAGAGATAAGTCTGTAGGTGGAGGCATTTGACCAGATTTTAATTTAAAGCATTTGAACTCATGTGTAAGATTCCGTGATTTGACAGGTGATCATCCTGCCCGTCTCTATACCGGTGTAGCTTCACCTTGACTCCTGTGTACACTCTTGGGCACCACAATGTGTACTGGGTTGACCTTGCCTGGATGACTCTCTATCATGCCAAAGATGGATAGGGGAGAGAAAATATAACAAAGTGTTCATGAGCAGAGAAAAATCACTCATCAAATTCTGTCATAGGTAAAAAGGACTCAAATTAGAGATATTAGTTTATTACTAGCAAAATCAGAGCAGAAGAAGGAGAAGTAAAATAAGATCTGAAAAACAATTTTACCTCATCTCCTCCCTCCTTCCCTGTTCTAGCTCTGCCTCCAGCAGCATAGGGAGACAGGGAAGGGGGATTATGGTCAGTTCATTATATGTTCCTTCCATACTTAGGGAGAGGAGTCTTTTGCCTGCTCCAGCATGGGAGCCCTCCCACAGGAGACAGTTAGTTCTCTGTGAACATCTCCAGTGTGAGTCTATCCCATGGTCAACAGTTTTCCAGGAACTGCTGCAACATGGATCACTATTCCATAGGGTGCAGTCCTTCAGGCACAGCCTACTCCAGTGTGGGTCCCCCATGGAGTTACAGGTACAGGTGCTACCAGGACAGCTGCTCTGATGTGGGCTCCTGTCTCTGTGGTTCTGTAGGTCCCTACTGGGAGCTGGCTCCAGCCCAGGTTTTCCTCGGAATCACAGCCTCTTCTCAGACATCCTCCTGCTCCCATATGGGTCTCCTCCACAAGCTGCAGGTGAACCTCTGCACCCCCATTGTCCTCACTGGGCTGCAGGGGCACAGGTGCCTCACCACCGTCCTCACAATGGGCTGCAGGGGAATCTCAGATCCAGTGCCTGGAGCATCTCCCTTCTTCACTGACCTGGGTGTCGGCAGAGCTGTTCTCACATGTTCTCACTCTGTTCTTCTCTGACCACAAATTCATCTGCATAATAGCTTTCTTTTTTTTCTCCTTCTTCTTAAATAAGTTATCACAGAATTGTTACCACCATTTCAAATTGGCCAAGCTTTGGTCATTGTTGGCTCTGCTGGACATGGGGGAAGCTTCAGGCAGCTTTGCAGAGAAGCCATCCCTGTAGTCCCCTGCTACTAAAACTTGGCCACAGAAACCCAATATATTAAAAGACATTAAGCTATTAGAGAGCAACCAAAGGAGGTCAGAAAAGATGTTGAAGGATTTTGAAGGGAAGCCATATGAGGAGCATCTGAGGTCACTTGTCTAATTCAGTCCTGAGTTGTCATATGTGGATGAATTGAAAACTCAGAAGCTTTCTTTGCTAAATTTGTCAGATTTTGTTCAATTCTAGGACAGAGAAACAACCACAACTCTCTTTAAAGGGCAAACATATTTTTTTTCTTTTTATAATTTTTGTAAAATACATTAATAAATCAGATTTCTTTGGGATTAGAAGAAATTTAGAATTAGACTGTCAGACTCCAGAGTCCATTGAAGTCCTGTCTAATGACTACAATTCTTTAATTCCTGGCAAGTTAACGCTGGTAGATCAAAGCTTAAAAAAACTTCAGAAGGTGGAATTTATAAAAAAAAAAAAAAATCCCTGATTTAATGTGCTTATGAAATTTTCTATTTTGCCAGCCCTAGAAACTGGAGTCATATATATTCCAAAAAAAAGGTTCTCTGTAAGTAACAGCAAAGTAGCTGTCCTGTATTTCTGCATTAGCTTAAGAGACAGGATGGATGAATTCTGGAGAGCATCCAGGAATAAAAAATGTGTCTAAAGTTGGAAACATGTAGGAAAATTGCTTATCAGATTGAAACCATCTGCAGATTAAGATCTGAAAAGGAATTCAGATTGCAGAGCAGGTAAATTCAGTTGCCTGACTTTATTCATGTAGTTCTACTAGGAGTACAGAGGCCAGGTTTAGCCACTTGCTTCTGACTTAAGTACTCCATGTGGTTCTCATCCCAATTCTGCATCCAAGGGAATAAAAGGGCAAGCTTGAATTCATGATCTAAGATTCTTCTATACCTACTAGTATGCTACTGGCTGAAGAGTTTTTACTGGAGCAGTAAGACAGACCACTCAATTTCAAATTCATCAGTATATTATGTAGGCTATAAGAATAGAATGCGAAGGGTTAAACTGTTTTTTTTTTTTGTAGCTAATGCATTATTTTTCATTGACGAACTCCACAAAGAAGAAGAAGAAGAAGAAGAAGCAGCAATGCTCAGTCTTCTAATAACAGCCTTCAGCATCTGCTTTTATTTCTTGTTTCTTCTATTATCAGAATATTTATGGTAGTGATGTTTGGAGACTGAAAGCTTTTGAGAAAACCAGTGAGAGGTGGTTATATTTTCAGAAGATTAAAAACCTAAAGTGTTCTTTATATTAAAATGATTAACAGAAATAAGGAAAGAATTTCAATAGCTTTTCTCTACATTGAGAATACAGCACAAAAACCCCTCTATGTAGGTAAAATGAAAGTAGTAGTAATGCAATGGTAGTGTCCACAGCAAAGTATGCTCATCATCAGGTTTTGCATACCATCCAAGCAGAAAACTGGCAGGGAAAAACCCACAAAACATTGGAATCTATTATATCTTTACCTTCAGTGCATTTCACCTTATCCTTTGCAATTAATTTCCTTCCCTTTCCTATATTTTTAGTGGTTTACAATCAAAATGGAACACCTTAATCTCATGGCAGGGTGGAAGTCCTTTACTAATAAGTCTTGTGTGATATGGTTCAATTTTACCTCTGAAAAAGATGCATAAAAATATAGTTTCTTCCATTGACATAGTAGATTGAAGCAATACAGCCTGATGCAATACTGGGAAAAATGTAGCAGACTTAATTTTCCTATCCCTTCATAAGCACTGAATTTTTTTACTTGGGTCATAATCTTCCTGCAACAAGAAGGAGATTTTGTACCATATCAGTGAATTTATGCAAGAAAAACATTTGGCCCAAAACTACAGAACATTGTCCTAGCTACTTAACCACAGGCACTTTGCAGAAGGAAAATGGAAGTCATTCTTTAAAAAAAAAGACTTCTCATTATCCTAAGACAGAAAGAGATTAATGAATTGCATGAGTAATATGGATGTTGTAACCACCTACTGTTTTCATATCTTATTGAGAAACGCCAAGAGATGCAGCAAAAAAATTATTCTAAGTCAATTTCTTTCCAGTTCCCAGTGTCCTACCCAGGCTTAGTAGCTGACAAAGTTCTACTTGCCAAAAGCTAATGATAGCTGGTACTGTGTTGGCCCAAAAGAGCCATCACCATTTTAGCTATGGTTATAATGACTCTTCCTGCCATTACAGTTCACAGTTGGTAGAAGAACTACAGCAACTGGATTTTTCTAACAAGCTATTCTCATGTATTTGTGTCAGCTTCATATTCCCTACTTTACAGGTTTTTCTTTACTTGGATGTCTTGCTTTCAAGTTAAGCATTTTTGCAGTTGACATTTATTTTAGCAATCTATAGCTGTCCTGGGCATATATCCCAATTCTCAGATTGAAGTGGTATTGGGAGAGATACAAAGAAAAGTAATCTATAAATCATTCTGTAAAAAAATTTAAAAGAAAATAAAAACATAAAAAAACCCCAAACAACACCAAAAAAAACCAAACAAAAAAACCCAAAAACTCCTCTGTTTAAGTACTGTGTGGGGATGATGAAACAAAGATAGTGGGCAAATAATACTGGCATGATTGGCATATTTTCACTGATTTTAATCTATACCTGGTTAGGATTTGCATCAGTATCTCTGACAAGAAAACTCTGCAATGTGCACTGTTACTCTGCAGCAAATATTACACTTAATTTTAGTTTGAAATAGAAATTATTTAGCTGACATATAGGCTGTAATATCAAATTCAGGTAAATAGATCATATCTGATGTTACCAAAAATTATTCAGGAACCTTAAAACACCAAAGATATTTATTACTGACCACCTGCTATTTTTAAAGCCCAGAGGGAATTTTACTTTAGCATCCAAATGGCTTTTTTAAACACATTTCTCACATTTTCCACTAGCTTTTTGTTCAGATGTTGAAGCATCAAGTACAAGATTGTTGTCACCTTGACAAGTGTATTACATTCTCAGATACACATGAATTCCTACAGCAGAGGTGAACAGGCAAGCAGTTATTCTGTGACAACAGTACTGATAAAAGGGGGTGAACAAAATGTCTCTGTCTGTATTTTTGCCTGGGTACCATAGATGTGCTGCTGGTTTGTGGCAGGGTATGCAAGGAGCCTGTTAGGCTGTCCTTATTACCCTAAGTATGTATTTTATTTTCTTTTTACCTATTGTTTGTTTTTTCTTGTTTCTGCACATAGAAACAGGACTCCTATCTTAATTCACAGATCAAGACAACTAATATTTGTGCTAGTTTTGGATAAATAGTCTCTGTTATTGTACCACTACTTAGTTTTCCAACAAGAAATCAGAATTTATCTTTCTACATGTAAATCATTATTTACTTTCATAGCATGCAGCTGAACAATATGAAAGAAAATATTTAAGTAACCTTAAAGTCAGTGCAAATTTCTGACCCTTTCGAAAATGGCCAGGGGTTGTTTTCCTTTAAAGCAGTTATAGAAATATCAAGGTTAAGAGTTTATCCCTCCCTCTTAACATTGTATTTTCACTTTGCTGTTACTCCATTGAGTAACTGGATAAAGGTGAAGCTTGAGGAGTGACAAGGAAGGTGACTCTTACAGGAGAAATTGATGTTAGGGTAGAGCTCTCTTCAGTCAGATTAATGGCTTGAATCAATGGATTTGAGATGTCCTTCTGTACCCAGAAATTCCTGCAGTTTCTGGTGTCCTTTTATCCCCATGTTTTGTTGCAAAATTAAAACATATTTTGAAATAACTTTTTGGGGTTTGCAAACTAAATAAAGGACACAGATGCCAAACCAGCTGCAGCTTCAGCCAAATAGTTGAAAAAAATCAATTCCTAGTGTGTAATTTTTTAAAGTAAATAAAACTAGTTGTTATCATTGCAGTTATGACTTTAAAGATTTATTGTGCAAGCAGAATCCGGCAATGTTTTTTCACCATATCCTCTCTATTTTTGACAACATTTAGTAAGATAGAAAAGAATGACATTTCTTGCTTTAAAAGACATGCTGGTAACAATTCACTGGCATGAAAACATTGTGAAATATAATGTGAAATATTTTTCCAAAATATTCAGTGACATGACAATACAAGATTATTCACTGGCTATGACAAAGGGTTAATAAATTCTAATGCCCTAACATAGGATTCCTTCATAATCTAACTATGGAAAGCAGAAATTGCCTTTCATAATTGCCCACAGCTTTAAGAGTTAAAAAAAAAAAGAAAGTTAATATTTTTAAAAGAGAAAGATGTTCACTGGCAGGAAAATAAAATGATAGTTTGAAAGAATGACAGTATGTGTTAGGATAAATCGTCTGATGCTTGAAAACATTGATGCATTAATTAGAGCATCTAATTAAAAGCTACCATTTAAAAAGACTAAATAATGTGAGAGAATCTGAATCATAAATTGTTCTTCTTGAAAAATAAACCTACAAGTTTTAGTTTCAGAAATACAAATTATACAGTCAGAGACAGTCCTTTAATTTAGACTTCCAGATTAATAAGAGAATTCATATATTAGTATGTGACTCATTCTCTTTGTTAATTGTCAAGTTTAACACAAAATGTAAAAAATTTAATTCCTGGCTCTCACATTAGAAAGGAGACTTACTGCAAAGACATTTTCATTTTATTTCAAGCAAAGTACTAGTTTCTTCATAGATATTATAACTGTAAGGGATAAGAAATGAAAACAAACAATGTGATCAAACAGAGTAGATCTCAAAAAGGCACTTTCAAATATGAGTGTCCTGGTGGAATCTATATCCTTGATACACTATACAGGAAGACAAGCAAAACTTTTAAGAATGGGATTCACCAAAGCAATTCCCTCATTATCAAAAGCTGTCTTAAGTTGTAAGCAGGAAAATCCTCCCTCTAGCTGCTGGCAACATTCCTCCTTATGCAGCCTAGAATATCATTCACCTTCTTTACTTGCAGGGACACATTGCTGGCTCATGCCAAACTTTGTGTCTACCAGGGCCCCCCAAGATATTTGGCCAAGCTACTTTCTAGCTCCTTGGTCCCCAGTGTGTACCATGCGTGATGCAATTTGTACACAGGTGAAGGAATTTGCACCGCGCTTTGCTGAACTTCAGAAAGTTTTTGTCAGCCCATTTCTCCAGCATGACCCTCTGGTGTATCAGCCACTCATCCCAGTTTTTTGTCATCCCAAATCTGCTGATAGTGTGCACTACCCCATTATTCAGATCATTCATGTAGTTGTGGAACAGGACTTGACCCAGTGCTGATCTCTAGGATGCATTGCTAGACACTCATCTCCAAGCAGAATTCATGCCTCTGATAGGTAGTTCCATGGTCATTATCCCAGACTATCATCTGGGTTATGGACTCAGAGATTTTCTCTTCAAACCCAGGTGATGAAGACAATCTACTTCTCTCTAGTGCAGAGGTAAAATTTGGATTCAGTTTTCAAATTTCCTGCAATCTTTAAACCTGTTTAGATTTTCATAAGGATACTTACTTAGGCCATAGACATCTATGGTCCAGCAGCCTTAAGGCCTATGAAAAATCAAGTTTGCAAGCACTGATCAAATGCTGATTTAAATGGGAGAAAAAGTGGAAGTATATATGTTAAGGCAGATAACTGAGGAAAAGCATCATGAGGACTTTGACATCAACTTGCCAAAACTCTAAAATATAAACAACTAAATAAAGGTACCTGGAACTGAACATAGATGGGAAAGAAAAAGCTAAATAAAAAAGCTTTATAAAAAAGGACCACAAAATGGCATGTTCTATAAAGACAGCTATTATTCTGAACTCACTTTCTGGAAGAGAGGAATAGCACATAAATGTATATAAGATGAGAAATCAAATGAAAAATAAATATCGATAAACTGTACCAAAAATTATAGATTTTGACAGATTGGAGTTACTGTGAGAATGACTGACTGGAATAAGAATTACTGAACACATAAATAAGATTTTGTATATGTGTCAGTCTCAGATTTTCTGCAATTTTTATTTTATTCCACTGTGCAGAATGTCTTAAATGACCGAAATTATCTGAAACAATTTGAAGAGCTATTTAGGAAGCAGTTTACGAGGTGGAGTGAAATTTATGTTGAGCAAACTTGAAAGGCTTTGGAGGTTTGATTTAGATAAGCATACAAAGTGGGAATATTTATTTGAACCTATTTAACTTCTTGTAGCTTGTTTTTGTTCTGTATCCAAATGACTCTTTCAAAGCTATATTGGATGAATATTTGTAATAAGAAAGCATATATTAACAGCTTTTAAAGTGTTTGAACTTGAGCTGGAAGGAAATACTTTCCTTTTTGCCAGTGAAGTATTACTCTCTATCTGTAAAATACTGATATGTCACAGAATCACAGAATCCCAGAATAAACTTAATTGGAAAGGATCCACAAGGAGTGCAACTCCTGCACAGCACCATCCCCAAGGGTCACACCATGTGCCTGAGAGCACTGTCCAAGTGCTTCTTGAACACTCAGGCTTGGTGCAGTGGCCACTTCCCTGGGGAGCCTGTTCCAGTGCCCAAACACCCTCTGGGTGAAGAGCCTTTCCCTAATACCCAACCTAAATCTCCCCTGACGCAACTCCAGGCTGCACCCTTGGATCCTGTCACTGGTCAGCACGAAGGGGAGATCAGTGTCTGCCCCTCCTCCTCCCCTCACTAGGAAGTTGTAACTGCAGCGCTGTTTCCCCTCACTCTCCTCTTCTCCAAGCTGAACAGACCAAGTAACCTCAGCCACTTCTCATATGGTTTCCCCTCAAGGCCCTTCACTACCTTTGCTTCTCTCCTTTGGCCACTTTATGATCTTACACTGTGGTGCCCAAAACTACCCCCAGCACTGGAGGCGAGGCTGCCCCAGCCCCAGTGCAGAGCAGGAAAATCCCCTCCCTTGCCTGGCTGGTGATGCTGTCCCTGATGCCCCCCAGGACAGGGTTGTCCCTCCTGGCTGCCAGGGCACTGCTGGCTCATGTTCAACTTGCCAGTGACCAGAACCCCCAGGTTCCTTTCTGTGTCACTGGTCTCCAGCATGTCATTCCCCTGTCTGTACATACATACCCAGGTGCATCCCAGGTGCAGAATTCAGCCTTTTCCCTTGTTAAAATTCACAGATTTTTGGGGATCCAGCTGGAACAGCAGATCCCACACAGTTTCAGGGTCAACTGAGAGCTGATCATTCTCACAGTCATGGTCCTGCATGGTCCTGCAGTTCAGGGTACTGAGACGCCTTTGGTCTGTCATTTGTGTTGCAGAGCGGTAAAAAAATGCATTAATTACCTCTGCCTTGTCCACATCTGTATTTGTGAAGTGATCATTCTCATCTTGTAATGGGCTGACATTATTTTTACACTGCCTGTTGCCATTAATATACTTGAAAAAACTCCTTTTTATTTAATTCTGCCAAAATTCTGGCCAGCTTCAACTCTAGCTGAGCTTTGGATGCATGAACTTTGTCCCTGGAGTGGCAAGCAGCATCCCTATATTCTTCCCGTGTCACCTGACCTTGATTCCATAGCCTTCCTTCCCATGTCACTATTCCTTGCCTCCATACATCTTTCTCTTTTGCCTTATTTCCAAGAGAGGATCTCTGTACAGCCAGAGCAGCCTTCTGCCTCATCTTCTTGACTTGGGACATTTGGGAGTTGCCTGTTCTGTGCCCCTAGATTGTAATATTTTAAAAGTGACCAGTGCTGATGTACTTCAGTATATGCAAAAACATTTCCCTGGAAACTTTATTTATCAGTTATTTGAGCATGAGGAGAAGTCTGCTCTCCTCATGTCTGGAGCTGAGGTTTTGCTTGCACTTTTCCTCCTTTAAACATGGTTTTTTAGCTCTCCTCTTCGAGATCGCTGTAGCCAAAATGTGTGGCAATCACAAAATCCTCTCTGTTGACCAGCAGCAGGTCAAGAAGGACATCTTTCTGAGTTGGCTCCCTTAGGACCTGTTCCATAAAGTTGCTATCCAGGTTTTTAGGAATCTTCTGGCCTGGTTTGTGCCAGCTGTGTGATGCTCCCAGTTAATTTCTGCCAAGTGGAGGTCCCTCATTAGGACAAGGGCAACTGGCTTGGATGTTTCCCATAGGTCTTCAAACAACAATTCATCAGTGTCATTGTCCTGGCTAAGAGTTCTACAGCAGATTCCTATGATGTCATTCTAATTACTTGCTTGCCCTTCATTCTTATCCAGAGGCTCTTAACAGTGCCATTGCAAACTGTGTCATAAAGATAAGAAAAAAATTTAGAAAACAGAAGAGATAGAGCATACCATCAAGTACTGAAAGGGGGAGGAGAATTACCCAGGGTATAAATAGTGTGGGCTCAAAGTCTCTGTCTTATTTTTTATGGGTTGTGAATGTTGCTAATTGACCATGTAATGAATCCAGTATAAAAAGTTATATCTCTCAAAAGTAACCTTTGAACAAAAATACCCATGAAAAGAAATATTGAAAACGTTTTAAGAGAAATTCTTGCAGGTATTCACTGATAGGAACGTGTCCTAGGCATTCAAAAAAACACCAGTGTATAGAATTAACAAAAAATAAGACTTATGTCAACACTAGGCTATTTCTGTGTGCTATGTTGAACATCAGTTGTGGAATAAAGCTTAGAAACTATTTTAAGACATCAAGTGAGACAATACTTTGAAGGACTCAGGTTGATTGGGAGCAGAAAATATGGGTTTAGGAAAAAAAGAAATTTATACATTGGTGACTTTTTTTCCCTTCTAAAGAAAACCACTATAGCCTCTAAGTTGAAGAGAGAAAACTGAAACTAACCATTTGAAATATTTTGGCAAGATTTACATTACAGCTGTAGAATTTTTATATTAATAAATAACTGAAACAACAGAATTATTAATTGGCTAAAGGATAATTAAGAAAGACGTTTCTCACTGAAAAGAAAGTGTGAGAGTTTCCCTAAAATCTTTTGTCCATGCAGTCATTTTAGTTTATTAAATGACTCTGAGACTAGCTCAGCCTCAGCAGGACCAAAGAGAGGCACAAGGGCTAGACATGAGCTGTTGAAGTAAGGGAATGAGACCTCTCATCTCCTTTCGTCATTTCTAGAATGAGTAGACAGAGGTTTACTTGAATGTGTTACCAGAAATTTGTATTGACTCCTTTAAAATTCCTTACTTTTGAGAATTTTCAGTAGGTTTTAGCATGTTTGATATTCAGCAGTCACTCTTCAAGCTCAGTGATTGAAGAGATGTCATATTGTACTATGTTTCCTGAGTAGATGAGCAAGTGAGCAATGTTTGTGTGGTGCTGCTCAGTTGTGCTGCTCCAACTGTTGGACCAAATGAACATAAATTGACTTTGTGCCAACAAGACTTTGGCTTTCTCACTTCCTTGCAGAGAGTAAAGGACAGAGTTATCACATGAAATTTTGTATTGTTTAGATGTGTTAGACCATGTTATGGAAGTCCACATTATTAAAGTTGAACTTCTGTTGTCAAATTAGAAAAATTTAAGAACAGGGTTTGTGTTCTATTTTCTTAGTTTTTCTAATTATGTCTGATGCTTAAAAATCCATCATCCTTCTTTTGTAAATTCTCTATCATAGGGAACAAGGGAACAAAAAAGGAACAGAGCAGCAGAGCACCAAAGCAAACACAAAACCCTAAACCTGTAGAGACAGAACTTGCAGTTAAGTTCTGCTATGTACTGAAATAACAGTCCACAACAGTGGAGAAATGAAACATACAGGCTACAACCTTCCAAGAGTGTCTTAATCTAATGTTGGAATAACATGATTGTTAGTGACTGAAGCTTTATTCCTTGCTCATTTATCATCTTGTTAAGTTCAATGCATATCTAGGTCATGTATCATCTGATTTTGTTCATAAAATAGAGCTCAAAACCAGTTATTGCCTCTCTAGATAGTGTTGACACCAGCAGACACATTTACAATTGTATCTTTCAACTTAAAATGTCCATCTTGCAGCATAACATAATTGGAAGAATACACTTTAGAATGGAATTATTTCTTTTCCAAACAGAAAAAGCCTAATCACTGATGATACAAAATGGTTGAGGTATTAAGATAGGAAACCCACAGCCTTGTTTCTCTTCTGAATCATAAACAGCAGAGACACAAGTCAGTGTAAGTTTTATCTAGAGTTCTGACTGTAGGGCTATTGGCTATCCAAGCCTCTATTTATGTCTAACACTACATCATTTGCAAATACTACTGGCTTGTGTGATTTTCATCTTTTTCCTCATTAATGAACAATATTTTCAGCTTTCAGAAGCAAGTTTTGTTTTGTTTTTTTTTTTTTTTATGAAAGAAAAACGTTGCCTTGCCAGTCCTAAGCATGGTAACACCGTATCATTACAGTAATTATTAGTTTAAGAAAAAAGAGCTCCAGGAGAGACAAGTGGTTCAAGTTTAATACATTATTAAAACAATTTTAGAGTGTTTTACAGTGTCAGTATTTGCCTGCAAAAAACTGATAGCAAAGCTTGCCATTCCCCCACATTCCACGAGGGCAGTCACAGGATAGAGAGAGTCTGCAGCCAATATGCTTTAATCTTTGTGGAAGTAAAACTGGCTTTTGTGTCTGTCTAACACAGAAACATTATAGGGTTGGCTTTTCATCTTCTGAAGGATTTTCATTAGGAGTTCAGAATAATAGGTCAATGTTCAAAATATCCCACAACTGCAATGCATTTTTCAAAGATCTGATTTAGGATTGAAATTGTGTAATAGTAGTGTAATGATGTGCTCACCCCAAGTTTTCAGGGTCATCTTTTCTGTTTGCCAGGTCATTTGCAGAACTCATAGGCACAAGTGATTAATGTAAATCAGAATTTGCCTTAATAATGAAAGGAAAATTCAAGAAAATCAGGAGTTTTACATGAAAACATAATTTTTTTGGCTAGTTGTTTTGGTTATATATTTTTTATTGGAAGGGTTTTTTTGTAATTAGCATCAGAGATTATTTATTATTTCTCTAATAAAAGAATTGGCTATAAATCCTACTTTTTATTTTTTTCCCCCTCTTACCTAATTACGTTTTTTAAATTTTAGAAAAATATATATCCTCTTGTTTTAAATTTGTATTTCTTTCAAGACTGAACAGAATTAAGCAGCCAAATTTTTCAGCAAAAAAAAAAAAAAAAACCAGCTGAATTTCTCTTCTGCTACTGGTTTTTTCATCTGTAGATCTCTTCTGATCCATTTACATGTTAAATAAAAGAAAGGATTGATAGCTACACAGATACTCTATAGATGGATATTTGAAATTCAACAATTATGCATTTTATTTTGATTTTCCCTTTTACTTCTGGTTTCTGTTGTTTTGGCTTTGTTATTTTTTGTAATAATGAGAATCCATAGCATTGTTGTTAAAGACACTGATTGATTTTAATTTATTTTAAATTCCATATAACTTTGAAAAGGAGACAGAGAGATGGGCAACAGATGTTGGCAAGACATATTACAGTATATTTTACTCCAAAACCAAGCAGGTAGTATAGGGAAAGCATGATGGGAAAAGCTAGACAAATTGAGTATACCTATAAGCTATAAGAAATTAACATTTCCTAATACATCAGTTCCTTAAGGGTGATTGCAGGATGTAAATATTTCTCAGTGTGTTGGCTTTTGTGGTTTAGTATAAGAAGATAAACAATTTGTAGAATTGATATTAAAGAAAATTATTTAAATTTCCATTTGATATTCATACATACCATTTTAAAAAGTAGTATGAATGAATAATAAGTCAAATATTTTGCTGTTAATTCTTAAATAATGACTACAATGCAATTATTTTTGTAATTATCAGAGCTTCATCTTCTAGAGAAGTATCTGAAATGTCCTTTAAAAGATCATTTCAAAAGTAGTTTCTGTTTGGAAAGTAGAAATGTTAACCAGGAAGAATGATTGTCCAATAATTGTAATCATAATTAACTCTAGTTCTCAGTTTAAATATATTGAATATAATAAATAAATTCAGTTATATAGCCACAAAATCATCTTACTTTTAGCATGTTTAGCATTTATGCAAAAATTGCCACATTGAACATTGTCCTTAAAATTACAGTACTGCCACATTGATTTGTTCATATCATTAAGAAACAGATAAAAGCAAAAGATGTAATTCTAAATGCAGAAGATAATAATTTTCCAAGATTATATGACTGTCTTGCACAGTTCACTGTTGTGCTGGGCTTATGTGGCTTGATTACAGAGGCAGCTACTGTGAGAAGCTGCCAAAAGCTTCCCCCGTGTCCAGCAGAGCCAAAGCCAGACAGCTCCTGCATGGATGTGCTGCTGGCCAGGGCTGAGCCAATCAGGAATTGTCATAGCACTGTTGCAATAGGACACAAAGGGAATGACACACACAAGCTGGGATGTCTAAGGCAAAGCGAGAGTAGTTTATTTCTGAACTCTAATATTGATAGATTTTCAAAAGTGACCATGGATTGGAGGATGAAATTGCTTCTTCTTCAGCTACACTGGTCAAACTAACAGTCCATCAATTCTCTCCTCCTCCAGAAAGGAATGCAAAACAGTCATTATTTACACGAAAAGAGTGTGAGAAACTCCATTACAAAAACGTAAACATTAGAAGGCTTAAAAGAACTTAGAAGAATGGGGTGACATAGCACCTCTGTGATAAAAGAGAAAAAAGTTATTGCACAGGACTAAGTGCAGTCAGAGAAGAGCAGGGTGAGTGTATGTGAGAGGAGCAACTCTGCAGACACCAATGTCAGGGCAGAAGGAAGGAAGGAGATGCTCCAGGCACTGGAGCTGAGATCCACTTGCAGCCCATGGAGGAGACCCATGGCAGAGCAGGGGGATGCCGGGGAGGAGGCTGTGAACCCCTGGAAAGACTGTGCTGGAGCAGGATCCTGGCAGGGAGCTGCAGACCCATGGAGAGAGGAGCCCATGCTGGAAAAGGTTTGCTGGCAGGACTTGTGACCCTGTGAGGGACCCACTACAACTGTTTCCTTATTTTACAAAAAAGCTTAAAATTATTATCTCTTTGTTTAAATAAACTCTGTGGAGAGGAATGTGTGTTTTTAAAAGATAAAGTCATTCTAATGATTAGACCATATTCCCCATGTGATTTAACTTCCATTTCATTGGAACTAACAGACTTTATGAAGCTATGTAGAAAAGCAGAATATGTTTAGTTCTGTTTGTATCGTTCCATCAGTTTTCATATTTAGCGGTCTAGAGGCTAGAGCCACCCAATTGGGGCTTGCTCCCAGAACTTCAGAGCAGTTCACATATTAAAGTTATTGTGGGCTGACTGCAGATGGGCAGGTCACAGTCTGGTGTTACTTTTAACCTGTTTTTTGAAGCTAAGGATTGAATGGCAAACCTGGTCATATTCCATTGTACTTACACTGGGCAAGGGGAATGAAGAGTTTTGAAAACCCCAGAAAACCCAGCTATCTACTTTGTTGAATGTTTTCCCATTACAGAAACTGTTGATAAAAGATTCAGGTGCACAAGATGGGTGTCAGGTATATGACAGGAACAGAAAATATCAGAATTGAGGCTGAAGATGAGAGGGTTCTCTGAAAGAGGAAATAGTACAAAAGTGCTGTTGAATTTTCATCTACAACAGCAAATATACACCAAGAGAGCCTATGTGTAGTATGCCCCTGTCCATAGTACTTCATGATCAGAAAGTCCCAGAAATAACTGAAAACCAACAATGTAAGAATTCTGTGATGTGTCACAAAAATCTTATGCTTTTCTATTTTATTTTTTGGAAAATGAATAAAGAGGCTTTGTGGAAATTTTGTGCCTCTGGAATCAGGGGAGACACAAGTTCCTTTACTCTCATTTTACTCTTGAAGATTTTGTGCATTTTATGAAAGTGATTTAGAAAATCCTCATGTCACAACTGGCAGGAATCCTTTTGTTCCTATACACCATACCCTGCACTCTTCCACAATTGAGAAATTTAGTATACTGATATTTACAAGAGTAAAGAGTGTGGAATCTTCTGGGAGAGATGAAAGTTGTGTTCTATTAGATCCTGATGATGGATCATTACAAGAAGGGGAAAAAAAATTATTCACTCCATTAAATTTTCACACACACTGTGTTTTTAATTTAATAAAAAACTATGTAAGGACATACAAAAATATGTTTATTATTTTGGAAGACAATGAAAACTACTCTTTCAGAAACTAGTTTTGCTAGTTTTGTGACATTAATCATATTTCACTAAGTTTCTAAAATTTTAGATGCCATAGCTTAAATTACTAACAATGAACCCTGCAGAGGATACTTGTGTTTACGGTGCTGTTTATTCTAATCTCCGTGGCAAATGAAACACTGACATAAAAAGAGCCACATTTCCATTTTTCATCAAATGTGTTGTTGATATTTAGAAGTAGGTGGTCACACTTCACAGCTAACAAATGATCAGTTGGGTAATTTTAATGGCAAATACATCTCTGTGTGGTCTGCCATTTTCCAGGCAGAGCATTTATCCCTGTCAGCACTGCTGTGAATTTCAGTACATCAGCTAGACAAAACTGAACTCAATCTTTTACCTGCCTTGGGAGCTATCCAACACATTTCTGATTTTCTCCTAAAATGCAGCTGACTAGGATGCAGTGCATCTTAAATTAACAAGGATTAATCAAAGAGTGATTGTTACCACTCTGACCCCATGGCTCTTTTCCACCCTGTTCACCTAGTCACATTCCTTTAAAGCCAGCTGTGCCACAAAGAATCTGTGTGTCTGTCTGTGTGAGACAGGACAAATCCGCTGTTCTGACAGCTGTGGAAGGACACGTATCAGAACTTTATTGACATAAATCTGTTCAGAAGAATTTCTTGCCATGCTTTCACCTTACATAATAAATACATATTTTTGTAGTCTACTATACTTTTGTCCAAAATTTGTTGATATATTCTTCTTTAATTGAATTTTGCTTTGTACAAAAAAAAAAAAAAAAAAAAAGATAACAGGTGAGTTATGCTTGGAAATATGTCCTCACAGATATACAAAACCACTCAATAATTTCTGCTTCCATTCACATCAATGCATATTTCATATATCCTCTGTATCAGGCCTAGGTATAAATCTAGCCCATATTGACACCAGCCTGCATCTAAAGCCTTGTCTTTTCCACTGGGTTTCTTGTAAACAGCTGAATGCTGTGAGTGGTGTGAGCTACTGTCAGCATGAGGAGTTCCATGCAAGGAAAGAGAAGAAATGTAGAGAAAGATCATAAAATAATATTTCTGATGAAATTGAGTTGTTAGATGCAAGCATGGATCCTTGTTGTGTAACTGTTATGGATCATTGCTCCTAAGGGCAGCAGAAAAAGTCTTAGCTTGTAGGGCCTCTTTGTCCCTCATTAGCAGAGTTCAGAGGGTAGGAGCTAGAAAAACCCTGAGATTCATTCCAGTTCTAACTGAATTTGAGTTCAGTTTGTTCAGAAATAAGAGTAAATTCTGTCCATGGACATGGATACCAGAAAGGGAGCAAAAGGGTGGAAGGAAGTCTGTATCGTTGCTTTGATACTGATGTACTTGAACTTCCACCTGTTGGTTTTCCTTCTGCATAATATAACAAGGTTTCATTTTGTACTTCATCACAAATCATAATATTTTCTTTCCTGACCTATGGGTTGCAGAAAAATAACAGAAAAAGAGCAATGCATCACTTGGGTCCTGCAGTGCTGCAGAGCAGCATCAATTCTTGATTTATCACCTTTCATTACATTGGAATTAAAAAAAAATACAAATAGCTATGAGAAAATGGGGTAAGACAGATGAAGGTGTGGGTAGAAGTAGTTTTTCTCTACATTCTTGGCTTTAGATATTTAGTATTCTGCCCATAGTTCCAGTCTTTTATCCTGCCTGCCTCCTGTTTCTTGTTTTTCTGGCACTCAGCCTTACTTTGGCTGAGCTGATAAGAGGCAGCTGGCACAAAGGCTTATTTGCATCTTTCTCCAGCTTTGCAGTGACTCAATGTGGTAGGTAACAGCTATGGAGGTGGAAAAACTTCGGATAAACTAAGATTCTAGAGGAAATGCAGAGGAGAGAATAAGTAATTAGATGGAAAGCAAAGTCAGCATGGGCTACAGAGATCAATGTTTCTGAAAATACACAGTGGGGACAATAACACTCTTAAGACCTTCAGAGAAGGAGACTGATTCTCTGCAAAAATGTTCCAAAGAATGGTAGAATAGATGTGCTGAAGGATAAGGGATTTATCTGTGAAAGAATTCTTAGGTTGGGATTTTTTTTAGATTTTTTTAAATCTTAATTAATAATCATGAAAGCAACAATACAGTGATGGTGTTATTTTTCAGTTTATATTTGTATTTAATATAAAAATAGTAAATGTATTGAATAAATTTGGTAAATATATCTATGTTCAGTAGAGGAAAAAAAAATTTTGGCATACATAGCAATTTGCAGTATTTTGTAATCTGCAGTCTAAAATATTTTTTGTTTTCATCTCTGGTTTTATTGGCTTTTAAATGAAGAAAGGTATTTTAATGTGTCTACATTAATGATTTGTCTTTCTGCCCATGGTTTGCTCCTTACTCTATAAGGAAAAGCATGCATAAATATTATTTAAACTATTAAAAGTGTGTAATGTCCTAAAGAGCAGGAAGGTAAAAAGTAAATGTTTCAATAATTTAAAAAATGCAGCCACATTTCTTACATTTTTCATATGATTTCTTCCTGAATTATTTATAGGAAGACTTGAATACCAAGAACCTGGGAAGTTTGTTTCTAGTCATGATTTCACCTATCAAATCATTGCATAAGTTAGAAACATATTTGATTTCCAGCTGATTGCTAGTGTCCTTACTTTTGATTGGGGATTGTCGTTTTGCAGATGGATGTCAGAGAAATATTGAAGCAGAAGCAGAAATTGCTCCCTTAAGATGACTAAGAATAAGCCTTCTCTTAGCATGTTGGAATTGTGTGAGAACATAAAAAATGCTTCACTAGGTCAGATCAAATGGTCCACCCAGTTCAGTGACATTAAGATAATGCTTAGGGAAGGCACACAAATCTGACCAATACCTGATATTCATTTTTCTTATGCTTCTTCGCAGTCATTAGATTAATGGTCCTGACTCTTCATCATCTAGTCTACAAGCCTATTTATGGGGCTTTTTTCAATCCCTTTTCAAAACAGCTGATTCCATCTACCTCCACAGTCTCCCCGTAGAGAGAGATTCCAGAAAATTTCTGTCCACTGTGCAAAGAAATACATTCTGTCACCTATTTTAAGTGGATCTCCTGGTAGTCTCACTGGATATTCTCTCATTATAGGGTCAGATAATTAGGTGACTAACTCTTCCATGTTCATCTTACTCATTTAATTAATGAATTTGAAACCACAGTCTCACCTCATTCTTCTTCTCCACAAACAGGGGTACATAGTTTTCATTTCTCTGTTTGAGGAGAAATGAAAACAACATCCCTTCATCATATCAGTTGCCCTCTTTGTGCTTATTCTGTCACCAGAAAAGCCTTTTTGAGATACAGAGAGCGGCAGCACAGGTGCCACTACAAAACCTGCACAATTTAAAGGTTTTCAGAGAAAAGTACTGATGTTTTTTCCTCTCTCAGGAGAAAAAAAGAAAAGTAAAAAAAAAATTATATTTAATAGTCACTGTACTTAAAGCTAAAATTTGACAGTACTAAATGAGATTTGAGGAAGAGAACATAATAGAGCAGAAATAATTTTTAGTTTGTCATAAAACCTGTACAAAGTGTGATTATGTAGTTATTCTGATTGCACATAAGAATAGTTTTCATGGATAGGCAATATATGATTACTCATATGAGAAATAAAGCTGCAGATTTTGTTCTTGATCTGAACACTCACTCTTTCTGTGTTTATAATAACTGCCAGTCATTTTGTCACAGAAAATTTTGGGATCAGACAGTACCACAGTGACAGAAAGTGTATCTTGTACTTCACTACAGAGTAATAAGAGTCAGCCAGAGTATAAATTGTGAGGATATCAAGAAAGGGTTTTAGAGTTCAGACAAACTGTTCTCCTCAGAGGCAGAGATGAGTGTTTCTGAGGCTCCAATATCTTCAACTGATAAGAGTTGGGAAAGGCTCATACAACTCTCACAGTAATAGATGCTGTTATGGAACTGTCATTAGAAAATCATTGACATTCGAGCCTTCCCCTAAGTGTGTCTGATAATTTTAATGAGACCCTAAATAAGTTCTAGCATGAATAAAAATAAGGGGGTTCAAATTACCACGTGTTTCTATTTCTGCAGTCAGTGACTGAAAAAGCAAATGACACAAATAATTATGTATGCTCTTATTTTGTCAAAAAAGAGGAAAAAATCCAGACACTACCCCTCCCCTCCCCTCAAAAAGCCCAAATCCCCAACCTGACTAGAAAATACACAAAAACCCCCAGCTTTTCTGAAGTATTTGACTTCCTGTGATACAAGACTGGAAGAAGGAAACAAAAATGATGTTTCTGAGGAATTTCAGAAAGCTTTGCTTATATTGTTTCCTTGTACAAGTATGACATTTAAAAATTTACTAAATTATGATTCTTGTACGTAACATCTTCTCTGGATTTTCTTATTTATCGGAAAATCTTATGGATTGGACTACTCTTTCCTCATGACTGAAATTTTCAGCAGCACTTCTGCATTGTTGCAATTCTCTCATGACACATTCCTTGCAGCACAGCATTTAACATGTGAGTGCTGAGACTCTTGTTAGGTGAAGATGATATTTAATCTTGTTATGTGTCAGGAGCCATTTTTTTCAGTTTTCTGAATGCATTTTAGCTGTTTTATTTCAGAGGAATGAATCTTTTGTCTTAGGTAATCTTCTGTCTTTTGTGCTTATACAGGTTTTCTTGGGTTTTTACATAAACTTCATATGGTTATTTGCTGACACTTTTTCCACAGCCTGAAACAGAAAGCTGTCACTTACTGTTTTAATCTTCTTTTCATCTTCATCTGTAATAATCGGATAAGTTTTGATTTTCTCCTCTTCAGAAGGAAATGTGATACAGGACCCTTCCTGGATTTTTCTTTAGTTCTTGCAGGGGAGGCAATTCTAAATCACACGGGAATCTGATAGACAAAAAATGAATTGTTCCACCTCACACAAGTCTAAGGTAAACCTCTTTCAGAGCTATGCAAATAGTTTTGATTTGATGTTCCACTCTTGAAATCATGGGTTAGGTTTATGTGCTTGGTAGAAAGAAAATATCTTCCAAAGTGAAGTGGGCAGGGAAAATAAAGAACTGCTCTTGAGACATGACATCCTTCATGTAAAGATGTTCAAAGCAATAAAAGAATAATTCTTTCTTTTGGTGATTTGTAGCACAGTAAAAGGTGGGTACACCAGAGATGGAATGCACCCGACTGTTCAGTCAGATTCTTGGTACAAAATATCTCTGGGTATAAGTACTACAAAAAGACTTATAAGGCTCATACTCATACTTCATGTGCACTGACAAACTAATGGCACAATTGCTACTACTACAAATTATTACAGATCTGGAAATAAATCATATCTTTGCAGTAGAGATATGGGAAAAGAAGATCCAAATGCCTGTTCCTGCCCCTTTATTTTTTTTTCAGTTTCATTTAAATATAAATTTTCCACAATTTTAGCTTCTATTTAGTGACCTATAACCTCATCTGTTTTCAAGGGCACTTCAATTTAAGAGCAGTAGCAACAGGAATAGCAGAAGTAGCAGCAGCAGGGATTCTGACTGTGTAGCTATGAGAAGTATTTCAGTAATGAAAGGGATAATTTTGGCTCCCTGCCTCTGCTGTAATTGAAAATCTAGGATAGTGCCTTTTTCATTTAACTTTATTGCTTGAGTTCAAATTGTTGTATAGAAGGGAAAGCCACACTAGAATAATGTCTCTACTAGTGCTTTCCTGTACATTCACCAGATTGAAACCTAGCATTAAAGTTAAAAGGAAGAGCAATTAGACATATTCAATTATTAAAGAAGGAAAAAACCATAATTATAAATTTCAGTAATGAAAAAGGTTTGCTTACCAAATATTTACTTACTAGTTGTTATTACCAGGTTATCTCCAGTGAGCTGGGAAAAAAACATCATGGTAAAACAATTGTCCAGGTAATTTATGCTGAATTAAAAGAGAAAACTTTTTCACTATTAATTGCAATTACTTCTAAATTAATGGTATTCCACCATTAAATAAAGATGTTCCACCCACTGACAAAGCATAACCTTAAATCTGCAAAGTGTTGAAGTATTTTCACATTCTAATGTCTCAATTGCCATTGAAGATATGTAGTACATTACACAGTACTCTGATAACAACTATTCTTTTATGTTTTGTGGTTTTCACATTTTCTATGTTTATGAATTTTAATATGTTTTTCAAACTTTTTTTTTCTGCTGATCTGATATCTAAGTCTCTGCAACAACATACACGTGAAGAGAAATGCAATGGGATCAACCATTCTAAATACATCTCAAATATCATCTTCATAATTTGAAGTTTTTTGTATCACTGTGGGGAAGAAAAAAGAAATTTGGAAAAAAAGTACTAATTATGGATTTTAGAACTATGTTTACTGTCTTATAAGAAACTGCAGACCCACAATGCTCAGTCTTCCTCCCATCTTGACATGGTATCAGCTGGCTTCTGTTTTTAAGCTAAAACTCATGTAGATATTCTGCAGTGAAAAATCTATTAAGTGTAGCTTTATCCCTAACAATACTTATATTATTGTATTTCAAGTAAAATTAAAGGAACTACCATGGATTTGCCTCCTTTAAAATTAGAGCAAAAATTTTCTTTGTACCTCATTCATAGGTGTGGAGGTGGGTACTCAATATTTTACAGCAAAATTCAAAATAAGAAATGCAGGGAAATAATCTTTAAGTACATGAAATTAAAAAAAGCTATAAGCAATCATCTTCATTCTCTCCTCCCTTCATGGAAAGTGGCCGTGCCCTGTCTGTTTTTCATGTTTTTGTATTTTATTAGCTGCTCTGGACTGTAAACTATTTTTAATAGGTGGATATTTCTGGTATGTATAAAGGGATGGAGACTCATTTAGACTTTCCATTCTATATGAATTAAAGATTTTTTGAGTCAATACATGTCTAATTCATGTCCTGTGAAGAGTCAGGCATCCTATGCTAATGTTTAAGAACTGCCATGGAAACACAGAAGCAAGGACAAAAGAGGAGAACAAATTGAATATCACTGTGATGTCATGGGATGGAGAAGATCTCTGACCAAGCTGAGATTGTGGGGAATTCATTGCTGCGTAGTCATTAGATTAATCAAAGCTAGAGATGAATTTGGTTTGGGTACAAACAGAACGAGGGAGTGGGCATTATTAACTAATAACTGTGTGAGTTCAAACTGATCTGCATAATGTGAGTCCTTGGACAAAATGTTTATTTATATTTAACATTTTGGTTATCCACTACCAATCCTTTAATAAAACATTTTATATTCTTATGAGCTATTTTGTCTCTGTTCACAACTTTGTGCAAATAGTTCCAGTTAAATAATCCAGTTCTACTTGGATTATACTTTGATGTGCATGTGAAAGCATTTCCATGTCACTGTTTAACATCAAAGACAATGGGACCTGTCTCAGAGAAACTGCTTCCTAACCTTACTCAGCTGAGCACACAGAATTTCAAATTATTGGACAAATACACATAGCTCACCCCAAGTCAAATTTCTTTCCTAATCATCTTAAAAGATTCAGTAATAGTGGAAAAAAAAATGTTTGTAGTTGCATTTTTATGTACTTGCTCAGCTCTGTTATGAAAAGGAAGTTGGTAAAGAATGGCATCAAAATTAACCTTACTAAAGAACTAGCCCTCTGTTGCCACAGATCATAAAAATGGGGTGAGACTTTTGACATATCTTGTCATTTCTACCCTAAATATCCTAGAAACCTAGTTAATTGAAATTCATGAGGATTTTACTGCCTATGGCATCGGGGTTGGAACTAGATTAACTTCAAGGTCCTGTCCAACCCAAACCATTCTGTGATTCTATGATATTATGATAATTTTTTCAAGTTCCTTCTAGGCAGATAAAATTAAATAATTTCCATTGCCATTAGAAGGTAACATCTTGCCTCTACTGTGCTGCAAAGTAAAGAATATTCCCTGCAGTGTCCCAAAAGAGAGATATGAGATAGAAAATCTAATTTTACTTGCTTTGTTTGCTGTTTTGGCTCCAGCACAGTATATACATGTTAGAAAGGTTTGTTTACTCCATACTATATTTTTTTCAGGTAAGATTTAGAGACTCTATTTTTTTTTTTTTCCCAATTGAATGACTATCGGGAAAATATAAAATGTAAATTATTTAAATTTGTTTGAAAAAATATTCAGTTTTCCTGGATATCCCCAATTTCCATTAAATCTGAAAAAACCAAAAAATTATGACTGTATAATTAAAAAAGGGGACCTGAGACATGGTTTAATTTCAGGAGAATGAAAATATTCTCAGTTCTGAAAAGCAAGCAGAAATGAGCAAATAGTAGAATCATTTCCTGAGTATTCATTAAAAATTGGAACTGTTGGGAAGCCTTAGCTTTCCTTCCACAGTGGAATGCTAAATCTCTGTTGATAAGGGAAACAATATGAAAATTAAAATCAATAATGGAATTATAGAACTCATGCAATCATATAGGAAGAAATTTCGTAATATAGAAATGCAAGCTTTGTATATCTCCTGAGCACAGGATTTGCATAGCAAATTTCCTAAAGGAGTTTGATGTTCGGCCATCTGTAAGGTACATGAGGTTTACCCCACCACCTCCCCTTACAGGCAAACAGAAACTATTTTGCCACTGTCGTGGTTTGAGAGAAAATGAAGTTTTTTTGAGATGGTGTGGTCGCGCCAATTGGTGTTCAGATTTTAATATTGGCACCTGGTTTGTCCACTGAGGGCATGGATATGCCTCTGAGAACACAGGGGGATAAAAGCTGTGAACGCCCAGGGGAAACTCTCTTTAGGTTCCGGTCTTGGAAGAGAGCAGACCTCTCCCCTGCCCAGCTCCGAGCTGGGCAGGGGGGAGGGGAGCCATGCGGCCTGAGGGGGGTAGGTCAGGCCTGGGCTGAAGGGTGGAGAAACACTGCGAAGGCTGCGGGCAGCCATCCCCCATTCCCCCCCTGGAGGGAGAGAGAGAGAGAGAGCAGCCTGTGCCTGTGATAGCGGGGCTGGAGTGAAGGAGAAGGGGGGGGGGGGTGCCCAGCAGGGCAGCCAGCCATGGGAGTTCATGAACCAAACTGGCAGAGCCTGGGACTTTTAACCCTTCTTGGAATGATGGAAACCTTGCAAATGCTGATTCATCCTGAAGTTGAGGAGATAGAGCAAGATAGCAGGAAATGGGCAAGTGAAAGACATTGAGAGAAGTTGAGAAGAATCCTAGGTAGGAGGAGATAATGGAGTGGCCTTTGGCTGGACTTTCCTTGTATAGCCATGGCAGAACCCTTGAGTTCCTGTGACACAGAGACTGCATCTAGGGGGAGGCAATGGCTCAGAGCCAAGAGAGTGCGGTGATGTGAAGGTGTGTGAACAGAGATGATGAGTGAGGAGGGTGGTGGTGGTGCCCTCTGTCATTGAAGAAGAAGAAGAGGAAGATGATCTCTGTTCAAGAGACCCCTCAGCCCCAGGGAGTGAAATCTGGGGGGACAGGTGTCCCAAAAGGAGAGGGACTGTGCTCTTTTTTGGAACTGGACAAAGCATCCTTAAAGAGAAAAACCCTAGAAGCAGCTCTGGTCTATGTGCAGTAGCGAGAGCACTGGACATGGAAGGAAGAGGTCACAATGGCAAATGTTCTCCGGGCGGTGCCACGTGTGATGCGGAAACACGAGAAGTTTCGACTGTTTCCTGGGTGAAGTCTGTGGTGCAAGAGGGACTCCTCTCTTCTCGAGGAATTGAGAATTGATTATCTAAAGGGTGGTGATGGACTGAGAGCGAGTAATCTAAAGGGTGGTAATGGAATTAGGAAATTTGGTGGGGGGAGGAGGAGGAAATTTGGAAGCTTTTCATCCTGTGTTCTTTGTGTTTTTCCTTGTAGTTTTAGGTTAATAAGGTTTTTTTCTTTCAATCTTAAGTTGGAGCCTGCTCTGCTCTGTCTCTGATCACATCTCACAGTAGATACCAGGAAAAGAGGTATTCTCATGGAAGCACTGGCATTGCGCCAGGCTCAAACCATGACAGCCACTATTATGTGTCATAGGTATTTTTAACTGCAAAGAATGTATATTCTGTGTTCTTGATAATATTCTGTGAATGTTGTAGAAAGGGTCTATTAAAAAAAAGTGATGAAATCGTACTCAATACAGACTGAAATTAGAAGAAAATATGCTTGATATAAAGGCGGAGAAAGTTGTTTTCTAGGACAAACTGGAGAGAGTGAAATTGCATTTGGGATTATGATTGTGTGCACACTGCACACTGGGACAAAGCAAGATTGGACATATTCACACACTATACAAGGAATGGATTTATTCCAAGATGTGGGCTGAATTTCAGATAAGTTGCTCTTCTAAAGGAATGATCTTTTCTTTCCTATTCTATCACTTCAACTTCTGGACATGTAGTTGCAGTCTTGGTGAGAGCAGCACAGTTGAAATGCACATAATAATAGGTATACTTCCTTTATTCAGCAAGATATAGAGGTCAAAAATGTTGTTTATGCTGGATGGATAGTCACAAACTTAAGCTTTTCCTAATGGAACAGTTTTGAAAGCTAAGATTGGTTCAGCTTCATGACATTCAGAAATGCATCAGTACATGTCATATTCTTCACAGCAGGATACTTTATGATTACGTACTGTAAATTACTCTGCAAAAACATAGGTATAAAATAATTCTAAAATATTCGGAATGAGGAAACAGAAATCCAATTAAAGAATATTGTGACCATAAAATACAACAATATTATATATATGGTAAAAAAGACTGCATAAACAAAAAAAAAAAAGGAAATTATGCCTCTGTAAATGATTTTATTTGTTCAATTGAAAATCAGTCTTACAATTAAAAATTAGCACTATTTCATAAGGAACCTCACATATACCATGAATAAAATCATGAATACATTTAAAATTTTATTTTAAGAGAAGTAATCATCTGAGGCTTTTATCTCTTCTGATGTAATCAATATGAACCTTAGGGATGCTCTGCTTTCTTTGAGTTTGTAAAGCTTATGTCTTCAGCTGGGTGAAATCTGCAGCATGTGATGGAATTACTGTACAGAGTTTGTCAGTAAGGTATAGTAGTCTTAGGAATGGCTAATTCTGCCAAGTATTCCCTGAGGTGATTAATTGTTACTCCTTATTTCAGTAAGTGACTAATTTATGATGCCAGAGATTTACTGCCTGGTGATTAGCATGTGACAAAGTGATTCCAAGCTGTATGAAGTTACTTGAACTTCAGTGAGGCAGGAGTAATTACAGTTTTATATGAGTGGAATGTCAATGGAAGCAGTATGGATAGACCCAGGGAAATGTAGAGTGTTCTTTTTTTTTTTTTCTCTGTATAAGATGTTGTTGCTGTACCTGAGGCTATCTGCAAAGAAATAATGATGAATTCAATAGAGAGATTTAGTTTATTTATTTTGTTTAAATTCAATAGATACTTTGAAAGAAAGAATAATATATTATTTATCAGCTTTCTAAAGGTACAGACTACAAGGAAAACTTGTCTGTTAATTTAGTAAAACCTGTGGTTAAAAAATGGAAAGAAAACCTATATCCAACAGTTGCTACTCAAGTCTCTTGAAATGGAGACTGGAACAGAATGTTAGTTCAGATATAAAGAGACAATTTTCTTGTCTCAGCCACATGTTCAGCTTAAAAAAAAAAAATGCAAGAGCTTCTAGTAAACAATACATTTATAAAGTCTTTCAGCCAAAGCCCAGTAGATAAACTTGATCATATACCCACTTTTGTGTTTTAAAGTCCCGTCTTGTTCTTTGACTATGGACTTGTGAAAAATAGATACTATGTAATAATTTTTTGTCTCAGTTCATTCCAGTCACATTTCCAAGTGGTTTGTTTTGTTTTGGTTTTTTTTTTTTTTTTTTTTCTATAGCATTAAGGACAGAATTTCTTATTTAATGGCGAACAAATTAAAAAAACATGTATTGGAGAATGAGCATTATCTAAACTATTTTTCATTCTTTAACCTACAGCAGACAGTTCTGTGAGTAGACAAAACAGAATTTCAAATCTTGAGCTAAATACTGCAAGATTTGGGACAGAAGCAGAAGACCCAGAAAAAGTTTCTGTTTTTATGAAAATCAAAGTTGGGGTAAAAAGAATTCTTCTGGAAATGTGGTCCTTTCATTACTCTTGTAAGATAAACAAAAAAGACATGCATCCAAAAAAATGAATTGATCTTCAACATATGCCCTTTGAAGTGATTGTGATGAACTGGTAATAGAGTTCCTCACAGAGAATCTACTTTTGATCAGCAGTAGTACATGTCAGGGATTTTTCCTCAAAATAAGACTCCACCATAGAACACCTGTCCAGAACCTTCTATGAATATATCCAGTTTCTCTATACCAAAGCTAAGTCAACAACCTCCACACAAAATTGAAGCTAATATTAAAGTGTGCTACGAAAGTAATGTCTCTGATAATGAACTTTTAGTGATTCAAGAGACTTCTATATTAAACTTTGTAATAAATCAACCAACTTTATATAAGAATCAGATTAGGGATATTCATACTGGCCAAAGTTTAAACAAGCCTCTATGTTGTTAGTAATTTTAGTTTATATCTTAAATGATGTGTAACATCATCAAAATTGCTGGTTTGACTTCCCTCTATTTGACTACACAGGACTTGAGTTTCCTTAGATGTATTTGCAGACATCTCATATATATAAAAAGTAGAGAAGCATATGAATTAAGAAGTCAAAAATCATAAGATTTCCTGCTTAATACAAAACAATTTGCACACAAATAAGATATTTTCATGGACTATTCTAATGCAAGCATATTATCACCTATCAGTACACCGGAATTGCTTCTAATAGCAATTTTTTTAGATTTAGTAAACTTCATGCCAGCATCATAAAATCTCAGGCTAACAATCTAGTGTTTGTCTTTGCAACCAGAAAGTGTTGAAAGTGTTTTGCTTCACTTTTTGTAACTCAAACACTGGTTTTTAGGATACATTAATAACAGTTATATAAAAAACGGCTATTTTTTTTTTACTTTCTCTGTAAGACTGTAAGTAGAATTTTCTTAGTATAGAAGGCTGTTTTTTTCCTCTGGTGACAATCGATGCAAATACATATGGGAAATTTTTTCTGAAATCACTGTAGATAAGGGAGGATAATGTTTCATGAAGACATGACTATTAGCAGGTACGAAGCTTTGATGAAGAACAGCGAGTGAGGATATTAAACTAATGAGAAGAAGTGATTCAATATTATCAGGACATTTTTGCTTCTTTAATTTGAATTCAGAACTTGTTTTTCTGAGAGACTAAATTTCGTTTACTTAATTTGCTTTATAGGGGTTTTTTTTCTGTTTTGTTTGGGGGTGTGGGGTTTTTTTTGTTTGTTTTTTGGGGTTTTTTTTTGGGGATGAGGCAGGGGGGAGGTTTATGTTCCTTTCAGGAAATTAACTTAAGAAAGAGAAAAAAGTTAGGAAAAAAGATGTAGTAATATTAGCTAGAAATTGGTGTCATGAAAGACTAGAGGAAAGCAGAGAGAAAATTAAAGAATGTCAGAACATCGTGTAATACCGTGATAGTGTCCAAATGTGGAAAAATTGGTGTCTACATGATTACTTGCACCCTCACAACTGTAAAAGGGGAAAATGATCTAATTGAAATTCAGCTGTTAAACTTTAACCCACCAGTACTAAAAAGCCATAACATGAGTAGTTGTAGTCCTTCCACACACCTAACTCCAGCAGAGATAGGAGGACATAATATTAACACAAACACTTTAGATCCTAAAAAGAAATCACATATTTTTGGAAAGAAATCTATAATTTATTCATTGATGAAGATAGATATTGGTGTCCCATAAGGTATTTTTCTGGCCTTTTTCCTATGTTTGCCTTTTCCAGTCTGTTTCCAAGTGCACACTTAATGCATTGCAATAGCTGGAGCTGCACTGAATGTTTGAGTCAGGGCTTAAAGAAGGAGTTTCAGCTGCCATTAACTTCACATGCAACATGTTAGCTGACCTAATGACATTCTTAAAGATCTTACCCTAAATATCAATATTTCTCTTTGACAAACACAATATTGGCCGTTTGGATTTAATGGGGCAGTGATGAACAACAACAACAACAAAAAAAAATTAAGGAAATGTGATTCTGGCTTTTAGTCTTTTTATTCAACTGTGTCTTCACAAGAATATGTCTAAGAAAGTAGGTAATATGAAGTTAAAAGCTCACATAATAATCACATTTAACACATATATGATTATCATAGTTCTGAATTATTATTGAAATTTTCTCACAAATTCTTTTTTACCTTTCAGACTTCTATTACTAATATTCTGTATGACTGCCTAGAGGAAAAAATTCATACATACATATATATATATATATATATATATATATATATATATATATACACACACACACACACACACACAGACAGACACATATATATATATATATATATATATATGGAAAAAAATTAAATCTTTCACAAGCTATTTTGTTCATTTCTGGGAGGAGATAGGAGTTTTGACCTTAGAACAAATTGAAATTACTAAGCTTTACCTTCAACATCCTCTGAGGACTCAGATGTTTCAGCACCATGAAATGAAGCTGCCAGGAATTCAGATTTATGGAACTTGTTCTAATGTATAGAGTGAATAAGCTAATATGTTAGAATGTTATATTTATAAAATTGATCTCAATGTCCTTGTTTTTAAAACAAAGACAAAAGCTGAAAAGGAACAAAATTAGCTAGTTAGTTTGTTTATTTTGATATAGCAGTCAGTAAAAAAAATCTGCGTATTCAAAATAGATTAGGTTTGAACATAGTACTGAAATTTGTTTTCCTTGCAGTGGCAGCATACAATACTCTGCAAGAGAAAACTAAATAAAGAAACATTTACTCCAGTAGGGATCTTCTGGTAGCTAACACTGAGATGAAGAGAGAAGGGCAGGAGTTAAACTCATGATGGCAGCTGACAAAGGGGAGGTAACCCTGATAGGAGAACCCTGCTGGCTTCCTCCATGCTGATCAGAGAATATTGTGTCTGCTTGGGACACCCTGGCTGTACTGAGGTCTGCTGCCTGCCCTTCAGGAAACAAGGTCCTTAGTAGTGAGTGTTTTAGAGGCAAAGCCATTATCTCAACTTCTGACAAGTCCTTGGAGAAACCTAACTCCAACTCAAAATCTGAGGGTATGGGTGCTCTGGAAAGGTGCACTCTATAACAACAATACCACAATTCTTCTGCTGAACAGAAGATGTCCTTCAATTTAGGGTGTATCATAAAAATTCCTGTTAATATATAGATTATGATGTAGAATAATCCAGTGTATCCATAACACTAAATGTGGTCATTAATTGCATTCTTAGCATTTCTTTTTGCTTAGCAATGTCATTTGCACCTTATTACAAGTGCATATATGTACACATACACAGTGTAATAAATCTGTACCAAGTTCTGCTATATTACTGAATCATACAATGTTTAAGCAAAAACTATTGAAAGTAAAAAAGGGTAATGAAGATATGGCTGTCAGATCATGCTAAAGCATATTTCATTGTTGACAACAGTATTCATGCACAGCAAAATCTGAAATTTCCCTCCTAAAATAACACAGACCTACAAGGCAAAAGAGCAGCAGAAGACATTTTCTCCATTTGTCTGTAAACCAGGGTTTGCAAAGGCAATACTGACAGAAATGTGCTCCCTGAAATAATGTGAAACTGGACTTAGCATGGGACTTTATGGATGATTTCTCAAATCCTAATCCATGATGGGGGTAGTGGGGAAAAAGGGGAGGGGTCACAATTCAAATTGCGGAAAAAATTTTAGATTCCTCAAGAAAAAAAAAAACAGGTACAAATTAGGTAGATTTTAGTGGGCACTGACTTTCATACCATATGGTCCAGGGCAAAAAGTGTAATTGCCTGCTGACTTTTGGCATGCAATAGAAACATTCAATTGTAGTGGAGTTTGAGAACTGATAGGCATCAGCACAAGTTTCAGCCAGTGATCCTCAGATCATGCTAAAGCCAATCCCAGCAAGGGATTTTAAAACTGCCTGTGGCATTTTCAAATCAATCTATCAGTCTGTAGGTAGCAGTGTAAAGAATGCACAGCCAGCACAATGCCTGTTTCAAGCAGTGACAACTCTGCTAGTGCATTCTGACCAAGCCATAAGCAATTCAAAAGTCCTGAGAGGAAAGAATCACAATAAATGAGTCTCTGTTCCCAAGAGGTTGAAACATCATTACGATGATCAGGAAAAAGCAGTGTCACTTGAACAAGGAATAATATATTATAAAATTAGGTGCATGGAAAAAATGCTTTTGTATGCAGATCACCCTAGCTTATTACAACATTCATCTTTCTAATAGCATTTCTTCTTTTTTTCATGGAATCTAAAGCCTATTTTCTTCATTGTTGCAATTTTTTTTTTCATAATTACTCAGAGAAAAACTGCAACGTTTCAGGTCAAACTTAAATAAATCCTATAAGGCTTGACCACCAACATCAATGAAAGTGTTCTCTTCTGTGCAGAGCAAAGCACCTGGTGCAGGTGAACAGCAGCTAGCTGCTATTGAGCTTATTATAATGTGCTCTGGAAGAACATGGTAAGACAGGTTTAGAGTCAGATTTTAGTGACAGTATTAAAACAACCAGCTCACATTGGTAATGGTGCTTTCCCATGAACTAATGTCCGTAAGTGACTCAAAAATGGGCTTTTATTTCTGGAAGATGATCTTCAATTGGTAGTGAAACCTACAGGTAGTGAAAATACAAGACTTGCATAAAAGATTCTCAGAACCTCAGTGGTTGAAAATGTCCGTATTTCTCTGTATACTTTCATTTCTTGGAGTCTGTAGGCAGAGACACAGTTTACTTCTGTTCTATGAGTGGTCATTTGGTTGATTGTTTCCAGTACATTTGGAAATTTTACCCTCTGATCATCAAGTACACAAACAGCCAATCCCAAAGCAGCATTTTTTCCCCTTAGGCAAAACCCAAGCAAAATGGAGAGTATTTGTTTTGAAAGTCTTTTTTTCATGGAATGGTGTTTAATTCAACATTTTTTGTTCTTGAAGGCCAGCTCCTACCTAGGTGGGCAGTGATTAGCACAATGATAAATACAATTTTAAACTTAAACATTTCTTCTAATAAAGAAAATACAACAATAAAGAATATGTATTTTATTACACTAGCTCTATATTAAAACAAATATTCACAACTAAAATAGAATTTTATGAGCTCTTGTTAGTCATACTCATCAGGATTGTGCTTAATGAGATCTAAATCAAGTCCTAATGCCCATTTATCATGATTGGCTTGAATTTTAACTGGCAATTATCAAGCTACAGAATATTTTTGTTTTATTTGCTGCTCAAGCTTATTTGCTGTCATAAATGTTAAGGCAAATAATTAAGCCAGACTAAAGGTAAGAAAAACTACATAGATGGGAGTGAAAAAATGTCAATCTATCTGTACAACTTGACCATTCCTGAAATTGTTATTTGAAGAAATATCAGAAAGTAACAGTGAATGGATTATCTTGCTAAGGGAAAAAAAAAAAGACTGGAACTTAATTCCACCTGTTATCTGGTGTAAAACCCACATAGCATTAAGAAAAGAATGGACTAATATATCAGAAAATAGAAAAGCCTTTTTTTTTCCCGTTGTGCGTATATATGTGTGTGTGTATATATATATATATGTATATATATATGTATATATATATGTATATATATGTATATATATGTGTGTGTATATATATATATATATATATATATATATATGTCGCCATTTAAGTCTTTCATATAACCTTTTGTTTTTGCATGTATCAAGGGAGTCCTGAGGATGCCTGGATTCCTGCTCGCATGCAAATCTGTTTCCATTTCACAGAAAGCCTCTTCCCTGAAAGGCTTACAATGTTGTTTAGTTTAGATTCCTTGGCAGATTGTATACTGCTCATATTTTTGGAAACTTGGTTATATTATGTTACACTGTATTACCTGTGAGATAAAACTTTTAGAAAAACCCATCACATTTGGGTTTGTAGGGGTTTCCTTTGTTTTTAGGGTTGTTGGCTTGGCTTGGTTTTTATTATTTCAGTGTTTCCTTTTTAGTCCCACACAGTTTATCTTTTTTTTCATATTGATTTTTGCTACTGAGATTCTTTGCAGTCCAGAGTGCTGGGGCTTCATATAACTTTATCCTTAAAAATATTGTTTTGTATGGTCATGTGTTCAGTATATGGCTTCAGATAAATTCCCATGAGATAAATTCCCATTTATCCCTTCAGATAAATTCTGAAACATGAGATCTAACCTAAATCAAAAGTAGTAATGAACTACTTTCTTAAATATAGACTTGAACTTTCTCCTAGTTTTTGCAATCTGCAATATGTTGTCACCACGTCCAGTTCTGTTATTACCCTCTGTTCCAAAAGAAACTTGTATGTAATATTATTACATGAATATAGTTATAGTGACAATCCAGAATGATTTTTTTATACCAGAGCAATTTATATAAGGTAAAAATTAGAAGGAAGTTACAGGAGGAAATAATTTACAGAAAGGAAAGGAAAGTTACAGAAGGAAAGGAAGTTACAGAAGGAAGAATGTTACAGAAGATAAATTGAAATATAAAGCTTTTTTCAACTATTTCTGTAATATTTTCCATAATTACTTGTTATACAAACTACATAATTTTGAAGAGCATAGTATTTATTTTCATAAAATCGAAAACAATAGAAAATCAAGAAAAATATTTATTTACTTAGATGCTGTCAATGTCCCCTCTAATAGTTCAATAAAAAGTAACAGCTATGCCCTAGTGTTTTACAATGATTAATTACAATCATATTTTTCTACTGGTACATTTTATTTTTGATCTTTTATAAGGATAAACCAGTTTTGAGTGATAACAATTTTTTTTCATTACACTTTTGTTTACTATAAATTACTGCTTGTCTAGAAATTTGCATTAAAAAAATCTCTACTCAGGTGTATAAAAGATGCATATTATTAAAAAATTCATTTAGTGTGGTTGAAGGATTCTAGTTTAGGGAAACAAAGAGGAAAAAAGTGTTTAAGAGAATAAAAGTATACTAGGAAAAAGGATAGGTGATAGAAAGTGTTTCTAAATAATTGAAATTCAAAGAAGGATGTAGATTAGGATTATGACACAAATTATAGTCTCTTTCTCCCTCTGTGAGATGGAATAACAGAAACAAAATTGAAAAACAGGATGATGATGTCTAAATCAGGTCAAGTTAGCAACTGTAAGCAGATCAAAGAAATCTACAGTTTACAAGAAAAAATCAACCTTCTCAGGATATTATTGTAGGTACATTTTCTTCTGTATATAATTCTATTAGAAAAAGAAGAAAGAAAAACACTAGGAAATTTACAAATTTGCAGTACTAAACATGAAGAAGATGGTGAAGATTTCTGGACTGTTATGGCATCATGTCCAGATTAAACTAAGTCCTCTTACTAAAATAAGCTGTTCAATACAGCCATATCTCCTGCAGTCATTTTCAAGTGGACTTCTGGGCATCACCAACTGTTGCCTGCTGTGGTGACTTGATTGTGGTAAGCAATCAAAAAGCATCACTTCATGCATGATCAAGTTCTGACTTCTCCGTGAAAAATCATAGCATGAAGCTTCAACTGTTCCAGGGTTTTGGGCACCTTGGGCCTATGTACCAGAGTGAATTGCTCTCAGAACCACACTCCAAAACAGATATTTCAATTCTTTTAAAAGCATTGAAAAGCAATGCATGTCATGCATTAAACCCATGATGTTTGTCCTATGTTTAATGCAGGAGTGGAACTGTGCATCTCTGTACACAGCCATGTGTGTGCAGGCAAATTTACACCACACAGCAAGAGCCATCCCAGCACCAGGCCTGACTCTGACTGCACCAAATTCAGCAATTTGCAAAACTGGAATGGTTCAACACTGGGATGAAAACAGCAGTGCTCTCAAGCAAGCCATCATTCCTGCATTGCCTCAGAGATCTGTTTAGGAATGGTTAGTGCAAAAAAATACAGCGGAACAGCAGCCAGCACTTACCGGTGTGTGATCCTTTATCCTTTCCAAAGCACTTTACAAGCCTTGACTAATTAATTAGTATGTATAACTCATCATTAGACAACATTGCAAGAGCTCACTATATGATTCTCTAATGGCTGTTACTAAGAAGTCCCTTTGGGAAGCACTCAAAAAGGTTAATGATTAATGTTGCAGAAGTCATTAACTCAGCCTTTCTGGACAAGTTGCTCTTCTATATACTTAAGTTATCCCACATACTCATAATTTTATATGGATTTCTGTCTTTGAAGCATGGGGCTTATAGGCTTTTTGTTTTCTGGAAAAATTTCTAGAGGAAGATGTATTTAAATACAATTTTCCCTTATTATTTTGTAGAAATTTTTATATGCAGTCTACATTGCCCAGCCTGTAAAAAGAAAAGCAAAGCAAAAAGCAGTAATATAAGGGTGTTGTACAGTGTGTTTTATATGATGCTTTTCAGAAATATGCAGCGTGGATCAGAAATGAGAAAATATTCAATTGCAATGTGGTTGCTTTTTGGCAGCTTTCTGAAATGCTTTTTAGAAACTTGCTTCTTTCAATTACTGATAAAATCACAAGTTATTTGGTTTCAGCTGTCCAAATCCAGGAAATATTGAGTTTCAGCCCTTTGGTGACTTACAACAGGAAGTCTTTAAAATCTCTACTTTTAAGATTTTATCAGGAAAAGAACCCAAACCTCTTTTCAGGACTTCTGTCTGGGGATTAGGTTAATATAGCTCATTTGCCCTTCAACATGCCACTTAGCAATCGTGTGCTGAAACTGACAGCTGGGGCATGACAGCATCTTGTTTAAGAATGTTTGCCAGTATTGGAGCAGGTTTATAAGAAAGGCTGGCATATTTTGTCAGTAGTGTTTATATTTAACCTTCTTGTCATATAAATAAAAGGGGAAAATGTGTAAAACACACACATGTAAATGACTACTGCTCCAATTTAAAGAATTTCATTTTTTGAATTTTCACTGAACAAAAATAAACCCAAAATCATATTCCTTGAGTTATGTGTACTTCATTTTATGTTAATCAAGCCAAGGGTCACATTTAACTAGAGTCTGGATCTATACCTTCCTTCATCCAAGCCAATATTTTCCATATTTTCCTTCCAGTGCCTCAGTTTCCTTGCTTCAGGAATGAGTTGGTTTCTCCAGAACCAAAGTGAGAATTGCAATAGGCAATAAAAACAATTAGGTGCAGAAGGAGCCAAGCAGAGTTGACTTTTTAATCCCATGTCATATTCAGCTGTACTAAGTCCTCCTGGAGGAGAATTGTTTCTTGTGTACATTAGCCTTTATTTGAAAAAGATTGTTTACAATATTTTGTCTCCCTAGAAAGTTTTCCTCTAAAAAAATTAAAATCTGCAGGCATTAAAAAAAATCCTGAGTGAGTGATCTAAAAAGCATTTAGAAGCACTTTATTTTATGTTTTAAGAAAAAAAAAAAACCCAATACTAAAGATACGGAATCAAAACATATAAATGAATTTGTGAAGCTAAGCCTGTGAACAAGAATATCACAATATTCTCAGGGATGCAGACCTCACTTTCAGATTGCTTTTACATAGCACAAGCATAGTCAAAAGCTACTGTTATACCCTTCTTCACTGGCAACAGCTATATTCAAACAGCTATATTCAAACAGCTATATTCACAAAGCCTGTCTAAACTTGTGCATAAAAGTTGAAGAAATAATGTTTGTATTATGTCATGAGATTAAAAAAAATTCTATATGCTCACTTGGCCTTTATAGCAGGTTTTTTGTTTATTTTTAGATTGAGGAATTTCAATTGGTCTTATTTTTAATTTTAATTTGCACAAACCCCTAACAAAAGATGAAAGAAAACATTAGGTTAAACTGTGTTCTGACTGCATTTTGCAGTGATGTGAAGGTAATTGTATTTAACTGGATTGCATTTGAACCAAGCTTAAAAAAAAAAAAATGTTTTAGGAATGTAAGACCAGATCTCTGAAGTCAAACACTTCACTCATTATTTTCCAAGTACATGAATTCCAGAACAGATTGGGTGAGTTTTGCAGGTGAAATCTGTAAATATTTGAAAAAAACATTTAGCATGTGGTCTTCAGCAATTATTTAGGATTTTATGATTGCAGAATAAAAAATAGATAGATACAGTACATAATAGATATTCTATAATTTCATCAGTGTTTTCTTATAACTTTAATCCAGACTAATTTTAATATTTTATTTTATCCTAATTCAAATGAGAAAGAAAGTGAAAATTGGGTGCAAATTTGGTTTGGTGTGTATTTTTGGGGGATTTTTGTGTTTGGGGTTTTTTTTTTTTTTTGGTTGGTTGGTTTCGTTTGCTTGTGGGAGTTTTTGTGGGTTTTGTTTGTTTGTTTTGTTGTATATTTGTTTGTTTTTCTCTCAAGTAAATAAAATCCAGTGAGTTCTTTAATAAAGTTCTTTTGAAATTGCTATGAAAAGTAAGGAGTATTTTCTCCTTTTCCCTTTCCCTTTCTCTTAATGCCTTGAGAAGGCTGACCTAGAACAGAGACTAGACAGAGTTAAGAATTTAGATTTTAAAGAATAAAATAAAGTTTTATTGAAAGGCCTCAATGGGCCACCTTGGGCAGCACAAGAGCACAGCCAGGGCTACACCCAAGATGGACTCAAAATGGTCACAAAATGGATGACCAGTCATGAGGTCTCTCACTTTTATGTGTTTTGGTCCATTTGCATATTGGGATTAATTTTCCAATTACACTTTCAAGTTATGAAGTCCCATCCTTCTAGTTTTTCTCTCTTCAGTTCACTGTTGTTGGGCCTGAAGTCCTTGGTCCCAAGCTAGAAAATGAATGTATTGTCTCCCTACTCTGTGAAAAGACCTTACCAACAATTAATTGAACCTCAGAACTACACACTAAAGCAGCACAAAAATCTGAAAAAATTTAAAAGCTAAAAAAACTTGAGGCATCACTCTTTTCTTTTTATTTTTCTTTATCCTTTTTTTCCTTTTCCTTTGGCCTTTTCATTTTCTGTAAGGGAAAAAGAAGTAGTAGAGGGACTAAAATGATCACAAATTTAATTTTCTAAAAGCAATTAGTTTAAAATAAAATTAAAACACCTCTAGAGACTACATTTGACTCCCTGAAAGGACTCTTGCTTGGTACTGAATTTGCCATTCTTTTACTGCACTTGTTTGTGCAGGAGGTGTCTTCTTGTACTGTGACATAATGAAAGGTATTCCTTTCCCCCAAATTCTTTGTTTGGAGAGTACCTAGATGATGGATAAATCAGTCTGCGTTCTGCCAGTAGGATTGACAAATACTAAATTTTGGAAACAACACTATTTCACCATGATAGTCTGTGACACTGAAGGATTAAGAGATTATTTAATCTATACAACCCATCATTTGGTCAGAAACTGGAAAAATAAAAAAGATCTATTCATTAACTCTGGTATTTTTTGTAGCACCATTCATCATAATGTTCCAATTAGCTTTTAATGTACATGTCACATGTGTTATTATAAGATTTGCACTGTAACTCATCATTGATTAACTGGGCAATCATTTTAAAGTGCTAGAAGAATTACACAAAGTAGATGTCATCTGCTTTCAGCTATGTTTAATTTATGCTCATTACAGTTGTCAAGGATACATTTTTTGCTGTATATGCAAATGCTATGATGCTCTGTTATTTAATAAATCCAAATAAATATTTTGATAGTGAAAGATTCAAATGAAGAAAAAAAAGAGTTGTGCACAAGTATTGTAATATGTTGTTAGCAAGGAAAACATTCCTACTTTCCTGTGTAAGTTTTAAAAAATAAAAATAAAAATACCCCTTTACATCTATTACTGCAGTGCTTGGAAGTATTTAATAATGCAGTTAGAACCCAATTTAAAAAATACCCAACAATTAAAAAAAATCCAAGCAACCAGTGAAAATATTCATGTGAAAAGACAGTTAATCATGTTTCATTTACAAAAAATACCCTCATATCCCAAAAATTGACTTTGGAACATTGATTCATCAAAAAAAAATTACCAAATTTGTATGTCCCTTGGATGCCAACTGGACTGAGAGTCATTGTGGTACACAAAGAAGAACATAATTTACTTTAAATTTACTACATTTAGAGGACTCAAATAATATATTCTCAAATGATACTCAGACAGTTCTGTTCCTGTTTATGCTGCTACTGGGGCAGCATTTCTTTGAAAGAAGTGTTTGAGTATGCTCAATAAGGGCACTTTGGGCCCCTAGGATGTTACACATCAGAGGGTGCACAGATAGAGGGTTAGGGGGATAACAAAGAGATTCCCATGAATATGTTACAATAAAGGTTAAAAAGAGACTTTTAATTTACTTCAGAGCAAAAATATTGCTGAAACTTATTTAAAACAAACACTATTGAACATTAAGAAGTAATGTCCCTGGTGCAGATTTGAACACTGGAAAAAAGTCCAAAAATAGGGGTTTTTGTAGTAAATATTGAGACATGCCTCAATCTGCCTTTAACATATAAACACAAAGAGTTTGGGGTGAAAAATAAAGGTCCTAACTTTCACATTGATGATTTTATTTTCTCTCCTTTTTTTACAATATGATCCTTAACTGGGACTTTGATATTCATGAAAATTCAGAGTTCATGACTAGGGAGTAATGGCATAAAACTAGCATCCAGATACTAGGCAGAAGATGATCTAAGTTGTTAGTAAATGATGAGTCTTGCAATTAATTCTATTATTCCTTTTCAGTGAATTAAACCAATTAATTTATTCTTCTGCACATGGAGGAGTCTGGTCCATCCACTAATTTTATGGCTTCCTCTCATTTTTGATGAACATATTTTCACAATGTTTTGTAATTTGAATTCTGCTTACTTTCTCCGTGATACAATCGAATTCCATCCATCAAGAAGAGAGGAATTTTGTTTTTTCTTTGTGATGTGGAATGTGTTGTCTCATGAACAGTTTTAGCTTCAAGGAAACAAATACATTACAAGTTAAGTTTCCTTAACTGCCCCTTAAGACTGTTGCTTGGTTTCAGCTGTAGAAACAGGTGTAATCCTACCATTATCAGAAAGTAACATTTTTAATCTTTTAGAAATAGAAAAAAATTAATGATATATTTTTCTGACAGGTAATACTTCATTTATTAGGTAGCATCGCTAGTGGAAGAGCAAGGGTAAACCTCACAATCTATTAGAAAATGAAACTTGTAGAATTCTCAGAAGATTAAAAGTTCTTTTGAAACATTCATTTCATTATTTAGATAAGGACAGACATTGCATTATGTATGACATTTTGTTCATGAAAGAAGAAAGAAATAGGATCCAAAGTTTCTGGGGAAAAGCTTAACCTGTATCAAAGTGATTAAAATAAATGGGAAAAAAGTAACTGGCAACGTGCATTTGAGCCAGTCTTAGAGAAAAATGTTTTATGATTAGCTAATTCTACTTTTGGAGGCTGGATGGTGACTTAGCTGCATTAAGTCTGATTACTTTGGAATGCTCTTTCAGATAGTTTAAATGGAAAAAAAGAAGCATGAATGGCTGTAAAAATAACTTACTGCATTTGGACACAAGCTGGTGTTGAATCATTTAAAAAGGAAATCTATGACAAATATCAAATGAGAAAAAATTATCCAATTTTATGTATACCAGAAAATGAGAGACATCTTTTATGAATTATTTTATTAGGAAAGCTTAAGAATCACAATCTAAAAGTACTATATGCAAAATAAGATTAAATTGAAATAATATTTCTTTAAGTATGTTAGTACTGCACTGATTTTAGATGTAATGGACTTAATATAAGGCCACTTTCTCAATTAATTTATGTATTATAGATACTTAGCTGACTTTAGGAAGAAATACAAGCTGTTGTATGGTTATGATTAGCAAAATAACAAGTCTAGAACTATGGAAATAAGGGTTACTGAACATCTGCAGTTATAATTACTCTGTGAATGTTAATATTGCCAGAAATTCACAGAAGTATCTAAAAGTATAAAATTAAACAGATTGCATTTAAAAAATTTTGTATAATAGAGTCCTGCAGAAGAAGTAAATATTACTCTAAGAGTTGCCTAGAGGGCAACTCTCTATGTAATACATGTTCATGAGCTTTGAATAAAAAGATTCCTTGCTCTGGACCCAGTAAACGATACAATAAAATACTGAGATCACCAAGATCCATAGAACTCCAGCTTCCATCTTGTGGAGACTAAGGACAGAGGATTGAAAGGAAGCTCAAAGGCTGGGCAGTGTTGTGGCAATGTGTTATGCTGTTTGTGTTTCCCATTACAAGTCAAGATGGTGTCTCAGCAGGTTTGGTGGTTTGCTTCTTCCCACACTGGCATTATATGCACATCTGGTATTTTATCAGCAGAGTGTAAAATCTTCCTGCTGTAGGACTTGAAGGTGAACTGACCCTCCCAACTAACAAGAGATAGGACAAGAGGAAATGTCCTCAGCCTGCACCAGGAGGAGGTGTAGATTGATATTGGGAAAGATTTCTTGATAAAACAGTTGTCAAGCACCGGGACAGGTTGGACAGGGAAGTTGTTGAGTCATCATTCCTGGAGGTACTTAAAAAATGTGTACTTGTGGCACTTAGGGTGGTTTAGTGATGTACACAGCAGTGCTGAGTCAGCAGTTGGACCTGATCTTAAAGGCCTTTTCCAACCTAGAATATTCTATGATTCTCTGATTCTTATACCTGTTCTCAGGAACCACGTGTTGGCCGCTTCTTCTAATGCTTTTACAGTCATGGTGAAATTTGACAGCTTTAGATAAGAAAGTCAGAAACTAATTGCATCTGATAATGCAACATTTCAGTAAGAAATCTGCTCAGAAGTTTCAAATTCGAATTATTTTCCTTAATGTTAAAAATTATCTTACATTTCTATAAAAATTCCAGCTTTTGCAGCATTTAATCTCTTTTTTCTTTTTTTTTTTCTCTGTTACATTTTTTTTCCTTTGTTCTATTCAAGGCAGGATCTTAATAAGATCTCCTTCTTTTAGTCTACTCAGTAAATGCACTGATGACATGATCTGCAAAAAAGTAAAGTAAAGCTGGAAGTAAATCTTCCACATTCTTCTAACTGTGGAATTACCTTCATTTCTTGGAGGTATCCCTAATTATGCACAACATTATTTGTTATACTTCATCTCCCAAAACCCTTCAATATTTTGTTTGAAAGTCCAGTGTTTTACTCACACTTTTCCAAAACAAAACTGGTACCCAAAGGAAAATGTTGTGCCTAAATTTGTTCTAGTTAGCTGGACTGCCTACTTTACCCAAATGGAAGGGAAAAGCCTTCAGTTAAATAGTGCTTAAATATGAACCTTTTCATCTATCTTTTAAATGAATGAGTTGGCATAGAGCTGTTACTATTTTAATAACATAAAAGAGCAAATGTTCAGATAGCGACTCTGAGGAACTGACTCAGTATTTAAAAAAAGGTTAGAAAGAAAAATACATTAACTTTGCTTTCACTATTTACTTATTGCAAACTGGAAATTGCAGTTTTAACTTACATTACCATGTTTCAAGGCTTTTTTTAAAAAAATGATGTGCATTTATAGCTATGAATTATTATCCTCCTTTTTTTGTTATATTAAATTAGCTTCTGAGACAACATGTACATATTCTAAAACTGTGCACTATTAACAAAAGAGAAAGACTTCTGAGTTTTAACTGATGTACAGTAGAGATAGAAAATGGCAATCTTTTATGAACGATAAGTAATGTTGTTTGTCTCCCACTTGAACACTTAAAAAAAAAATTGCCCATCCTTAAAAAAAATTGACTACTCTAGATTATTAGAAGAAAGTTTTAAATTAATTTTTCATAATGTCTCATGTGAAATATTCTAACTTTTCTGTCAGTTTTCAATGAAGACACTAATGTACTTTTACATGTGACTGCTAGAGGTGTGTTCTATTATAAGATAAAAATACTTCTGAGAGAAATGAGACACTTCAAGTTACTGTACCTTGAAATCTTTCAGGAGTCTGATCTGTAATCAACAAAGTTTGAACAAAATATGTATGAAAGTAATAACACTCAGAGAGAGGAACTTTTTGGGAACTTTACAAATTGCATGCTTCTGGAAACATTTGCATCATATGATATCTTCAGCACTTTTTAATTAATTAAAGTTTTTCATATCTGCTAAGATGTAAGTGTCCAAAACCCCTAGCTCAAAGCCATTATCATTTAAATGAGGAAATGACCGAATAAATCTAGGTAAAATTTTCCTGTGCAATCTACTCTATATTCCCATGAGTTCTGAATGCAAAAGAAAATAGAAGTCCCTTCCAAGTTTTCGAGAGGATAAAGCCTGGACCAGCAATAAAGAAATAAACTAAGAGTTTTTGAGATGAAGGCTAATTTCAAGGATATTAGCTTGCAATATTTATAACATTAATTGGATTATCAGAGCATAACACGTGTCTCACACAGCTCTCATACTTGTTTTTTTATCCTATACATGCAAATGAAAAGCAGAATAATATGCGACATCGTTATATAATTAGAGCACTCACATATTAGTTTTAATATAAACACACATATGATGTTCTCAAAGTTTTTCTTAAAATATGTGAGTAAAGGAGGAAGATCTCTAGTAACTAATTTAGCAAATCATTTAACTATTTTGTGTAACAGTTGTAACACAATTGAACTTTACTTGCAATTCTAATGGGAAGCTGAGTGTTTGAAAATTCCTGCCATGCGGGAAGTAGTGATTTGAAATATTTGCTAATATATAGGCTGTTCACACATCAGACATACCTGGTTCTCAATACCTTTCATTCAGCTAACTGATTTTTTTAATCAAACCCCTCCCTCCTCTTCCTTGGTGTACTACTGTGCCAGTACAAGTTTTGCGGAACATTTCCAGAGTTGAAACAAATAAGACTTTTCTTATAAGTAGTGATTGTTGACTTTTTTTGAAGACGATGAGAACTACCCCTGAAATATGCTGGAAGATTGTTAAAAAAAACATGCAGGGAACTACATTATAAGTAACACATAGGCAGCTGGCTGTAAGTATTATTATGATACTTTCTAAAGGAAATTCTTGAGATATTGCAATTTGCATTAAAAAATGACTACCCTACAGTGTGTAAAATTGAATTTATAGTATTCAAGAGCACACTAGATAGTATCATTCCCTTCCAGTCACATGAGATTCTCTTAGTGGTACCAATACAATAATTTAATTTTGATAATTATTGGCCAGATCTTGGCAGGAAAGTCACTATGATAAACTACAGATTTTACAAACTATTAAATATAATCCTCCTTTCCACTGTAAATTAGTTTATCTGGTTGAGGTTTTTAGCTCCAGACTGTGTGTGGACTATTTATATCAATAAAAAATATGCCTTGAATATCATGTTTACTCAAACATTTATTCCCCAATATAACACAGATGTTTTGAAACATTCTTGACAAGCACAAAACCTCTAGTTCAAATAACTGCTAGTGCCTCAAATCTTAGAGGTGAATTTTTCAGGTTCTCAGACACTGTAAAAGTGTCTATGAAAAATGATTGTAGAATTTACCATTCCTAGTATAAAGATTTATTAGTAACTTCTCAGTGAAGCTGAAAAAAATGTGACTCAGGTGAGAAATAAACAGACACACCATTACAGGCTGAGGCATAACTGTGCAAAGCAGCTTTGCAGAGATGCTGTGGAAGAAAAGCTAATAATGAGCCAGCAGGGTGTCCTTGTGGCAAAGGTGGCCTACAGTGTCATGGAATGCATCAGGCAGAGAGAAGCCAGCAGCACTTGTGAGATACAGCTGGAGTGCTGCGTCCATGTGTGGGTTTCTGGTATGACTGAGATGTGGAATGAGGTCAGCAAAGGGCCACAAAACTGAGGGAAATTGGATTCTTTTTCACAGAAAGAAAAGCCGAGAGAATTGGAGACAGAGCAGATGTCCAGGACATTCTAGTATTTTTTTATTTAATAGACATTAGTGAATATGATTTCTCTTAAAGCAGTATAAATGTATCCTTAGTCTTTGCAAAGTAGATGTTTTTCTGTAAGTGTAATTTTTACAAAAAACCTCCCTGTATACCTGCAGAAAATTTTTGGAAATAGAATCAGGACATTTTTGATTACAGCAATGTTTCTTCTTTCTAACTACCTTAATACAAAAAAGTTGGTTTGATTGGATATTCTTTAAAGGACAACCAGGGCCCTGAAATTAATGGCTGCAGCAACAAAACCAACAGGTTTTCCATGTAGATGTCTGCAGGCAGAGGAGAAAATCTTGGCAATGATCATATTCAAGTAGTGCTGCTGTCAGGGATTGCCCCTGAAAGTAATTTTTTTTTCTCATTTCCAGTTGTTTTTTTGTCAGTTGCTGGCAAGTATCTATGCCAGAAAAAACACTGTGAGAGAAAATGAAGTACTCTGACAAAATTAGAGATGGATAAGTGCCAACATATGTCTGCTTATTGAGGATTGAGGGAACTACTGTGTTGGCACATAACAACATAGCATTACACCGAAAACATTTACAAAGAGAAAAAGCCAAGATAGAAAAAAATATGCTATAGGCAGTCCGCCAGTTCTTTTAATTTAATTTAATTTGCTAATTGAGAAAAATGCTGGTGCAATTTACTCAGCTTGCACATGCTACTGTGTCTTACCAGCCCTGAAGGAAAAGGACTCTCTATTTGAACCGTATGAGTGTTATTAACTTGAAAAAAAAGATGCTTTCTTATTTTGATACAAACTTTCAATATCTAATGATGAACATTCAAGATGTGTTACTTATTTATCTATATTTTGTCTCATTTTTGCCCAAAGTTATTTCCTCTCATCTTGGCTTTCAATTTACTAGGTGACATCCAGGCATTTTGAAATCAACGAGGACTTAATGTATCATATGCTTCCAAGTTCAGCAAAGAAAACTCCTCCTTTATTGACATATGCTTGGAACAACTGGCTGCAGAGCATATCTTCAGGAAACAAAAGGGCTCAGGTGTTCTAGCTGAGAATGAGTTTCAAGTGAGGCAGCAGTGCACCATCATTGTGATGGAACTTCACCAGGTTTTGGACTGCAGTGGTGACAACTTGCAATAAAGAAAATTCTGGGTAGTAATGAAGAAAAAAGTTTTCACCTTGAAAATTGCTCAGCCCTGGAACAGGTACCGTAGAGAGGCTGTGATATGTTCATCCTTAGTGATTTCCCAAGCTTGGCTCCTAAAAGCCCTGAGTAACCTGCTTTAAGAAGATTAGGGTTGATCTGGAGAGAGGGTTGCATTAGAAGATTTCTTGCATAAAAATCTGTATTTTTCCATGGTTGTATATAAAATCTTGCACTATAGAAAATTTTATTATCTTTCTCTAATGTGGAAAACTACTGCCATGTTTTATTTTACTTTAATTCTAATGTTAATTTTCATACTGATTATTTTGATGATATCAGCCTATTTTTTTAATACTGTTCTGTTGTAACTTCTAATGTTTTTTTTTTTTCATTATTGAATGTATTCAGAAAGTTTGAATCAGAGAGTTTAAGAATAAGGCATTTTGTAAAAGGCCTTTTCCACTATCTTTGTCACCCTGTCCCTTGTCCCACTGAGCTCTTAAACTCCTTTCTCCTCATGATTCCCTAAAGAATCTTTCATGTTGCCTTCCGCCATCTTTGCCTTCATTAGGCAATGTCTTTGTGTCCCTTCCATGCAGCCTGTCCCTGCATCCAGCCACTACAGACTTTTCATATCTCACTTCTATCAAGAGCTTCACGTTATCCATGCACAGCTTTTGCCTTGCCAGCTTGAGATTTTGTCCTTTGGAATGGGTATTCTTGTTGTCTGGAAAGCTGCACTTAAATGGCAACAAAGAGGACCAGGTTATAAACCACTATCTGCTTTCTTTTTTTTACACAGTGATTACCCACATTTTCTAAAATTTTTTAGGCATTTTAATTACTAATCCACCAATATAAATGTTTAGTTTTATTATGTTATATATTAATTGATCTAATTTTTCTTAGGCACTTTAGAACCTTCAACTAATTACTTTGAATACAGATAAATTAATGCATTTATAAGTCCTGTGCACTAAATCTTAAGAAAGCAGAAGGCATGATTGCCTCCAGAATCATAAGTAAATAGAAAATAATTCATGGGGACACCTCACAGATTTATCTGCCCCAGCTTACTGCTTCCAAACATAGAAAATGAGACTGGTAGATGCTTGTCTTGCTTGCTTTTAATAGTATTCAGTCACTGACATTCCAGTGCTTCCCCTGCCCTACAGCTCATTTCATTTTACTTAAATTTTTAATTGAATTGGGTCACCCATATTACAGTGCTTCCCCTGCCATACAGCTCATTTTTCTTAAGTTTTAGCTCATTTATTTTTGTTTTATACCTCACAGGCATGGAGTACATTCATTTTTGTGACAACCCTTAGCATATAGCATTGTTATTGCATATCTTCAAGTTTGCTCCTTTCTAAATAAAGGAAACTCAGCTCACTCTTTTTTTCTGAAGATGTTTTTGGTTCTTGTTTTTTCTGGATTACTTCTCACTATTACTAAACTCTTCTTCTTCATTTACAACCTAAGAATAAGTCATTCTCCTCAGGTACTGAGGCTAGAATTAAAAAGTGCTTAGTTCCTGAGGATATCACCAAAACTGAGTGTGACCAGAAAGGCTGTGCAGGCCAGGTAGAGAATTTGTGTTTTAGGAAAAACAGAAATGATTGTTCAGTGCTAGTCAGAAGGTCTACTTGGACTGAGCTGATCAGTTGTGTTTGGGAATGTGCTTAAATCCTAATGTCTCTCAGGGAGTTTAACAATGATTGTTATAGAGAAAAAAAATAGTAAGGTGAGCATGATATTCTGCCTAGTGGACTATTAATACAAGGTAACATATTATGGAACCACGAAAAAAAAGAGGGAAAAAAGGATCTCATTATTACATTCTGTATGGTGTTTCCTACCCGTATGGGAAAAAGTTTTAGAATTGCATACAGCTTCTTGTAAAGGCTTTATTTGGACTCAAACATATAATTCTGCTGTTCTGGTAAATGAACTTAAGACATGAGTGCAAGGAAGTGCTGCTGAAATAATAAAAGTACTGGTCATATTATATTGCAATATTTGAGAGTCTCTGAAAAAAAATTTAGCATTTCTAAACTCTGGGAAAGGTAAAAATAGTTTTCAAATTAAAGGGTGCTTGTTATACAGTTATAAGTAACAAATGAGGCTATGCTGATCATTAATATATTTATAATAAAACAAAATTCATAGCCATTTGAGCAAAGAGAGTCTGGAGCAGAGTCTTATGAAGGAGGAATAATGAAGACTAAAAATGTCTTTACTACTAATATTGAGATTAATAAATATATGGAAATAGGGGAGGGTTTGGTGTCTCAGTAGCAGGGGCTATGCTCAGTGATTCATATAGTCACTCTTATTTTGTGCAGGAGCAGGTCCCTGATGGCCTCCCTGCCTTTCCTGCCATAGCATCAGGGAAGAATTGAACATATCAGGCTTATATTCCTGACACCTTTAATACCATAAATTCCTTGTGTGTATAGGAAGAGCAACTGAAAGGTGTATTTCTGGCCAGAGAAGCAGAGGACAGTACTGTTTTCCTGTGTCAGGGAATGGTTCTGATCACACTTTATGAAACAGTATAAACATACCCCATATTTCTCAATTTCTGATATATAATTATTTTTTAAAGACTAGTGTTCTCATGCTACTTATATGTATAACAGCAGTAATGTGATATATTTAGGTGTTATTATTTGAGAGGGGAAAGACATGCTTGAACATATAGGAAAGAGAGGTAACTTAGGACTGCTTAGCATACTGAGGAGGGGATAGTCAAATATTCATTAGATCAACGGTCCTGCCAGAGTCCTGCCATGAGCCAGTTTTAAGCCCAATTGAGGACTGAAACCGAGACAGAATTTTGCACACTAAAGACAATATTTAAAACATTGCCTTACTGAATTTTTATTGAGAGTTTATAGAGTTTTGGAGCTGGATACATTTACTGACATTTAACACTATTTATTCTATAGGCTTTTGTGTCCGTGATCATGTTTTAACTAGGGAACAGTAGTTAGTAGCACTGATTTTATCATGCAATTTTCTCCCCTCTTGTTGTCTTATAACGAAGCACAAAAACTCTAAGGAACCTGGTCTGGTGCAGAATGGATTCGCTTCCTCTGTATCTGTTGTCAGTATTTTTTTGTGTTATAATTAATTTATCCAGATTTTATCATGTAAGTTTGGCTATCTCAGTTTTTAAAATTAACTTTATGAATTTTAATGTTCAGTGCTGTGTTGCATGCACCCAAATTTATATGCTTTATGCAAACCAATTTAGGATTTTTTTATATTTTGTTATTCATTCTAGCTACAAAGGTATATCTATATGCTTATACTATTCTCTTTGTCATATTGTTATGCACAACAGCATTAAGCATTCATATGCTTTTAGGTGCACCAGGAGCTATCTCATCAAGCTAATAATTAGACATTGGGGATAAATTCCTGTCTCCATGGCCTGAAGCTCCTACTTTTTATTTAAAATTATAGCAGAGATGGTTTGCAGGCATCCGCTCCTTTTGAAAGTGAGAGTAGATTTGCTATAATGTACATATTGGAGAAAAACCTAGAGTACAAAGTGATTTTTCTCACTCACTCCAGCTTTTGGCAGTTGAAGATGCTGTAAATGAAAGGAAAAAGAGATAGGGAGAATTTATGCAGAAATAAGAAACTGATATAAGTAGAAAAACATATTTGATTGGCAAGCTGCACAGCATGTATAAGCATGAGTACAATACGTTGAGTTTGCATGAAAAGAAAAAAGGTATTACTTTTTGCTTGCAATGATGCCTGGAGCAAGACAAGTAATAACTTATATATCTGCCATAAATATAATAGTATTTTACATGCAAATACCAAACAATGAAAATCTAGTGTTTCTTCAGTTAAAATAAATTATGTAGAACTTATTTTTAATATTTTTATTTTTTCATGTAATTGTTTTGTGTCATACAGCAATTATTTCATTATTAGATTATTTAATTCTTTGCTTAGCAACTTAGAATCACAGTAACTTATATGGTTGAGAATCTATATGAGAACATAGTTCATGTTCTCATTTTTTTGTGTAATTGTACATATACTTCTAAGTACAAAAAATAAACATAGTACAACATGTACTTTCATACATGCACGTTTCTTAGTAAGCCACAGCAGTCAGGTGAAGTCCTAGGTGATTGGAAAAAAGGACAATTTTGCCCTCATCTTTAAAAAGGCAGAAAGGAAGACTCTGGGAACTGCCAGCTTGTCCACCTCACCTCTGTGCCTGGGAAGATCACAGAAAAGTTCCTCCTAGTAGCTGTGCTAAAGTACACGGAGAACAGGGCAGGTGATTCAACACAGCCAGCATGCTTGGCTTCATCCAGGGCAAGTTCCTCTCTGAACAGCTCAGCAGTCTTCTATGTCAGACTGGCTTCGATATTGGGAAAGGGAAGGGCTACAGATGTGATTTATCCTCTCTAAAGTGTAAAGACTTCTGCAAAGCCTTTGGCATGGTCCCCTACAACATCCTTATCTCTAAATTGGAGAGAGATGGAATTGATAAGTGCACTGGTAGGTGGATAACAAACTTGCCAAATCAGTGGCGAGTGGTGTCCCTCAGGGGTCTATATTGGGACCAATGTTATTTAATAACTTCATTAATGACAGAGACAAAGGGATCAAGGGAACTCTCATCAAATTTGCAGATGACACCAAGCTGAGTGGTGCAGTTGACACACCTGAAAGATGGGATGCTATCCAGAGGGACTTGGACAAGCTCAAGAAGTGGGCCTGTAGGAATGCCCTGCATTTAACTGAACCAAGTGTGAGGTGCTGCACCTGGGTCAGGACAACCCCTGGTATCAATATGGACAAGGGGAGGAACAGATCCAGAGCAGCCCTGCTGAGACGGACTCAAGGTGCTGGTGTATGAGATGCTGGACATGACCCAGCCATGTGCACTCACAGCCCAGAGAGCCAACGGTGTCCTGGGCTGCATCCAAAGCAAGGCAGGGGCCAAGGAGGAGGTTCTGCCCCTCTGCTCTGCTCTGATGAGACCCCCACCCACCTGGAACGCTGCGTCCATTTCTGTGGTCTCAACACAGGAAGGACATGGACCTGTTGGAGCAAGTCCGTAAGAGGAGCACCAAGAAGATTACAGGAATGGAACACTTCTTCTATGAGGAAAGCCTGGAGTATTGGGATTATTCAGCCTGGAGAAGAGAAAGCTCTAGGGTGTCCTTATTGAAGCCTTCCAATACCTTTAGAAGTCCTACAACAAACCTGAAGACTTTTTTCAAAAGCATGTAGTGACAGGACAAGGGTAATTGGATTCACACTAAAAGGGAGTATATTTAGATGAGATATTAGCAAAAATGCTTTACTGTGAGAATGGGGAGACACTGGAATACATTGCTTGGAGGAGTTGTGGATGACCCATTCCTGAAAGTGTTTAAGGCCAGTTTGGATGGATCTCTGAGAAACCTGGTCTAGGGAAAGGTACTCCTGTTCCTAGCAGGTGGCTTGGAAGTGGATAATCTTAAGGTCCCTCCCAACCCAGGCCATTCTATGATTCTATGATTCAGTGATTCTCTACGTGTGTCTTAGATGTGAATAGAGATGTGAACAGTACCTAGTGCACAGGTGTCTTCAACTACCTATAGTAATGATTGAAAGAATTGTAATCTTTATATCTGTCTGAGGATGTTTGTGAGCAAAGAGGAAATACACCTTGTACACTGGAGTCCAGAAGTTCCCAAGTCTTGCATAAAATCAAAGTATTCCACATGATCTTTCCTATTTCTTGCTATGGGGCTGCAGTCATGTACATCAAGACACACCAAATTTGTGCCATAAATTTTTCCTCTGAGGATTTTCACTAAGTACATATCTGATTTTTCCCAATAATCATTCAAAACAACTAACACAAATTAAAAACTTAATTATTAGTTTTGCATGCAGCCTGTTGTAGAAGCAATACTGAGAATCCATGACAATTAAACACATTGGCCAACACTGAAACAAGCTGTGTGACAGAGTGATACCCAAACAGAGTAATACTGTCAGTGACTGGATTAACCAGTGTCTCGAGACAATGCCTCTGTGTGTGTGTGGTTTGGGGTGGGTCACGCCTTGCTTCCTGGTGAGAAAAGGCCCCATGAGGCAATCAATTATTTATTCTATAGGCTTTATAGAATAAATATATGTATTTGTATGTTGGACCCTGCCAGCTCCTCTGGAGTTCCTATCTCCTGCACACTGGAACCCACGGAGTTGGTAGCTGTATATGTGTTGTTCTAAATTTCTTCCATCTTTTTTCCTCTTTCTTTCTTCTCCTTCTAATCCTCTGTCATGGAACGTTTTCCGGTAACTCATAGGTTTAAAGGTTTCTAAGTTAAATGGGGTAAGATTATGCTGCATTAATGCAAAATTAATGCTAAGTAATGCTATAATAAGTGTTTGATATTGAATTTGGTGTCATATTTACTCCTTTGCTGAAGTTCTTTAATTTCCTATATTTTTGCCAGTAAAATTTTGTTTGATTTTTACCTCTGCTGGGTCAGATTTCTTCTTGCACCAACTAGAGTAAAGGAACCTCTGTTTAACTTCTGAATTTAAGTAATCCGGGGTGTTACAAGTACTCATCTTGATTGTTATAACAAGCAGACATACCACTACCACAGTTTGAATTCTCAGATAAAATGTATTACATGAGCTGATAATTTAAGCAACTTTTTTCAAGTGAAGAAAACTGCTGGGGAAAAAAAAAGTAGAGCGTATTTTTCTCACTATTTGCTCTTTTTATTGTGCTTTTGTCTTTCTGTAAAGAGATAAAATTAGTCTTGGGCATCTACAATTTTACATTTGGAACAGTTGGAAACTACACTGCTAATTTCCCATCTATTAATTAGTGGAAAGTACTTGGAGAAACAATCATAAAATAGATCCATTACTAAACAAACTATGTAAGAACGCTGGGGCCTAGGGCATGGCCTTTTGGATATCTTTAGAACATACCTTTATCTTTGATAATATGCTATATTACTATTAGAAGCTCTTCCACCCAATACCCAAATTTAAATTTTCCTGGATTGGATCATTTATAAATAATGTATATACAGTCTGTAAATCTCTTCACAGTCTATAGCTCTTTTTCAGTCAATCTGCAGATCCTTTCTGAGCTCCTTGAGGCTCCTGTTAGCCTATGTCTTTAGCCTGCATTGTTTTTAACATACAAAAATTTATCATGTTCTGGTATGTGGGTGAGAAATACATGTCCTTCACCTTACCAAAAGAGCTAGCAAACCTCTTTCTCCCCTCAATAAATTGTAGTCTTTCCAAAACTTTTGTTGTTTGCTTGCTACAGAAATTTCTTCATCCAGTATGGTACCCACTAGAACACACAATCACTCAAGTCCAGCATATTAATTTTACATTGGCGTATTTCAACTAGTGAGCTCTTTCACAGAGAATAGTGGCGTAGTTTGCTTCACTAAATTCAGAATTTATGAATGGATCTGCTTACAAAAATGTGTGAAAGGGACTTTGAAGTCTATTATGTTGTTCAATAACCAATTGTCATCTTAATATTTTGTTTTCAAAGGAGAAGGATGATTCTGTCAAAAATGGTCAGACTCCCTACACTTCAATAGTTTTCCTGGAAGTTCCTTCATACACAGCCAATTTAACACCCCTAATTTTTCTCTGATTTTGACACTTTTCAGTGCCTATGGACTATATTTTTGTCTAGCTCTATACTGAGATTGAAGATGCTTTATGGAGAAAACAGGCTTTGCATCATTCCTTTAGAAGAAATTCTGAACTGTGAAACCATGAAGTTAAACTATGCTTATTCCGTACCATTTTTTTTTGACAAGTTGCTGAAATAACAGATTTCTAGCAGATGAAGTTTCAGCCCAGATATCTATGAATCTGAAGGGAGAAAATTCAGAATTATGTTTCTTTTCTTAATGATTCCCCCATATTAATGAGCATGATGTTTGTATAAAATATTTTCAGCATCAAAGATTCATAATATTTACTGTAAGATAGACATACTTTTACAGGAAAAGCAATAGAGTCACCAAGAATATTTTTTTTATCTGATATAAAAAACACCATTACGATAATAACATTTTATTTAGAAATGCACTGTCTTCTAAACAAAACCACAGTGTTTTTAAACATAATAAGTTGGCCTTCAATTTATTATAAAATACTACACGGTATTTTCCTACAGATAAAAGTTCACACTATTTTAAATACTTACTGGTCATGCAATTTCAAATTGTGTTTACATTCTGGTAAGACACAATCTGATGCAAATCAAATAAGAGGGCATGATTTCTTCTTAAACTTTTATTTATTTAGTGCATAATGCCTTCTCTTCCTTTATTTTTAGCAGCTGAATCCCAAAATTAGAATGTTTTGGAAAAAAAAAAAAAAAAGGAGCAATAAACTGTGAAAAGAAGACTTCCAAAATGTTTAATTTTGCAAACTTTTTATTCTTTGTGGAATATGCAACAAAATTTTGAGGCACATTAGAAAATCAATATTTTACACTCACTTTAAGGCACTTGCATGTGAAAAATACTGATGTGATTTATGGGTCAAGTGCAGATTATTTAGGTCATTTGAGGTCTAGTGATAAAATGTCAGTTCTTTTCATGGTCTCTACTGCTAACTCCTTTTAATAACTACAAAGAGACCTAAATCATTCAGTTTTATTTCTTCTAATGTGCAGAAAACTACCAATTTAATTTCCAGTTTTATGGAGTGATGGATAGTTCCAACAAACAAACAAACAAAAAAAATCAGTATTTACTGACCTCTAAAGGTGTCACAATTTGTGTTCTCAGGGTGGGAGAGTCTTGAATGCAAGGAAAAGGACAGAATATAAAATATGCTAACAAAGGGACAAGTTATGAGCAAGTTTAATATCAGAGATTCTCAGCTCTCTTCTTCTAGGAATACATGTCTCCCTTTCTCACCTGTCCAAGGAAGTTAACTGAAGAGATGCAAGTTCTTGGATAGCATATGTGGAATAAAATAAAAATTGCACAGAAGATTATTATTAATGTGGCTGTAATGGATTATAAAATTAGGAATCTGTAATATATTGCTTTCTCATAACTTGATGTAGAATTTAGCCTTTTTTTTTTTTTTTTTTTGTAATTCAGTGCAGGCTATATAGAACTGCAACAATTTTCCAGGTCAAGAAACTTTTAATCACTCTACCAACATCTTTTCATGGATCTGTTCAGTTTAATTTCCTTGCAGTTATTCAACTTCAAGTAGGGTTTTCTTTCCTTCACTAAGTGATGTGGAGTGGCTCAGTCATTATTCCCCAAGGTCAGAGTTTGCATTTTACACTGATTTTATACACTTTGCCTTGTGCTTTGCATTTTTCTTTGTTTGCCTTTTCTGATGTGACATGTATACCTTCCCCCAACAGTTCTGTCTGATATTAATTCTGAGCAATACATTTCACTAATCTACTATCTATCACAGCAGTATGAAATAGTTTATATGGACATAGAAATTTTTTTATTTTGAAAAAATATCTTTCTGTAAATTTTAGTGTTACCTTTTTTAATAATCATACAACTCCTTGCTTAATTTTCTAATTCTAAGAAGTGAATTTCCATTATTAAAATACTTGTACATACATAAATAAGTATATGAAATACTAAAATATTGGTGGTAAAAAAATACAATAATACTCAGAGTAAGTAAATGTTTTATAACATGAGCTTTTTCTTTTTTAAAAAAGTGATGTTATATAATCTTATTTTATATAGAAATTGCTGAACTCTCAGACTCATTAAGAAAAAGTAAAAATTCCAAGGGTAATTCTGGAATCCTAAAATACATTCTGAGTATTATTTATACAAGATCGTGAAAATGTTTTGACAGTGAAACTATGGAAAAAACAACCTTTTCAGAAGCATATTACAATTACAGACATTTAAAGTCACTCTATTTATGATTTCTAAGAAATAAAATTTTGTTATTTACCTTTGTTTTTTAATTTTTTTTTATTTGTTTGCTTGTTGGTTTTGGTTTTTAGTGTAGCACTTTTTGCAGTTCAACTAGATTATCCTTTACATGTAATTTTTTTACTCACAAAATTTGGAGACAGCTAGGTCAGGCGTTTATACTAAGGCATTCAGGTGCCACGCCCAAATTAGGAAGTGCTCTGGGCTCCCTCCATGGTTGGTGCAGAGATGCACTCTTCCAAATCCTTATTTCGATCCTGCAAGGATCGTATCAGCCTTCAATCTGTGGAACTTTGAAATTTTTCCAAAGTTAGCACATCCATGTATTTTTGCGGCAAAAACCTTTATCCAGAGAAGACAAACATTTTGTATGTTTCATGCACTAAAATCTCATTAAGAAATAGTTTGGGCAAAATGTTTAACTGTATTTTGTGGGGGAAGAAAAAGGCACCCCAGGGGTTTTCTTGGGTCATCTCTCTGGGTTCCTACTGGTATGCATACAATTTTCCAATTTGAGTGAATTTGAGAGGTTAATAACATTAAATGAGTGCATGTCTGGAAGGAAAAGAAGAGCAATTGTAGGCTAAAAAAAGCAGAGTTTGTTTTTTTTTTAGCACAGACTGGTGAATTATTTACCTCTTTTTATTTTTTGCTTTCTGAAGCAGCATCAGTTTTTGTGGTCTTAACTTTTTATGAGTTAGCTGGCACTTACATGTCTGGAGGCTCATTTCTTTGCTATTGCCAACATGTGAACCAAAATAACCAAAAAGGTGGTAAAAACCAACGGAAAATACGCTGCATGTTCATCTTTAGCAAGAGAAAAGGGAAGTCAGAATCAGAGAATGCTCAGAGGGTAGAGTCTGATTCTTCCTCTACTTTGAGAGATGCATGGCTACATTCTTCACTCCATAATAGTTTGCAGAATTTTGGTCTTTTCCAGGCACAAAAACAATTTGAATTTGAATTTGAATTTCCGCAACTGTGGTCCTAATCTGTAGCTCCTTTGCTGAAGGTTCACCGAAAGTGATCTAATTTAGGTGGACATTTTAGTTCCAAAAAAGTCTCGAACTTTTGTTCACCTGTGAAACATTAGTTGGCTCTGGCACAACTCCTGTGCTTTTATCTCTGGGCTGCAGCAGTAAAGTGGATTTCTGTGCATGCAGGCTTTGCTCCAGCACTGATGTAAGGCCATAGAGGAAGAGGCTCTGCACCAGAGCCACAAACTTGGAAATGCTCCAGATTTGACCAGCTGAGATACAGCCTGAGTTGCATGGTTGCATGCAGCTATCTATTTTCACTTTCTAGTGGCATGAGGAAGGAAGAAAGTAAATACAAATTAAAGAAAAACCCAGCAGAAATTAACATAAATATATTGAGTAAAAGACAAAAGCATATATGTCAGTGGAAAAGCAAAACCATTGAAACACTTCCCACAATAATTTCAATTTTATTTTGACTGACTGCACTCTTTCAACCTGTCAGGAGGTGTCAATAGCAAAACCAAAGGGAAATGAGATCTGTTCCACTGCCAATCGAAAAGGACAAATATACAGCACAAAATGGACTGTTGAGGAGAGTTTCAGGACTCTCTGCTCCCTTAACTGCTGAAACCATCGGTTCCAGAGATCTTTGTCTTTTGTATTGGTTTGTGTTGTTTATGAACCATCAATCCTTACGGTTTCAGCAAAACTGCATTAGTTTAGGTTCAGCCATTCTATTTTATTCTTCATACTTTGTCACTATGAAACCACAAACTTTTAATGAAACTTCTATGCCATTGTTTAAGACCCAAGAAAGCAAGCCAGCCTTTGTTTATTAGGGATGTGGATGAAGTATTTCATATTTCAGATGGTCATATACAATGTCAATAAACCTGCAGTTTCACATACCTATTCTTAGTCAAGTGGGCAGTGGTTTCCAGGGAGTGTAGCTGTCTTATATACTGAAATAATAAACTCAGTCAGAAAAAGAATATAAAATTCATAAACCATATTAGACAAAGAACAGTCTAGGAAATGGAGTTTCACCTATAAATTTCTTGACTGTAAGTGGTGAAACAGCAGAAATCATAAATAATACAGGATTTTATGTTTTGCATTGTGTGAGTTTTATAGAGTTCAAATGGAACATAATAAGGAAAAAGCAAAGCGCTCCCTGGGTACTTGATAAGTTGTGGGTTGAATTTTCCTCATTGATGCCAAGTGAGCTTTTTTTCCCCCACTACAATATTCATATAAACAGCAGGGATGCATTTAATTTCAAAAAAGCTATATATAACAGCTAATTATAAATGACAAGAATTGATTGATGTATACCTGATCAAGCATAAATTTTGTTTTAAAGGATAACCTTCTGTGGTCCAAATACTAGGTTTTGAGAAACACTTTTTGCCTTGAAATTGCACTTTTCTTTTTTTTTTTTTTTTTAATTTAGGTGATAAGTCTTTAAAAGCACATTGGATAGAGACTGAGATTATACTGAAAGACAATTAAGAAAGTATTTAGTAAGAAAATAGGACAGACTGCAGTGATGAGGAGCAGAGCTTACTGACCAGCTCCATTTTAAAAGTGACCAGGCTCTTCCATACCCCTTTCTCTCTATTCTTTCTTTGTTCCTACTTGGCGGCCTTGCCCTGCACATTCCCCCATCAGCTTGCCTCAGTGACCTTCTGTAATAACCTGGACTCTAGAGTTTACATCTTAGTCACCTGCAGGCTCCTGGTGTGCCTGCATTTTCTGGACAGCCCATCAGTTCATGTGCCTGACGTGCCCTATTTCTAGGTATTGTCTCACTTAGTTTCTCTCTTAGCTCAGTGCCTCTGTTTATTTTGTTTATTACTTTCCCCTTCTTGTCATCCCATTTTGACAGGGTCCTTGATGGCATAGTCTTACAGAAATAAATGTTCTCACTTTCTCTGATGTTCTCATCAATTAGTGATTGGGTAGCTTAGGTTCTCCTTATTGCTTCCTTTACCACTTGTTGGTCATGTTTGTGTCTTGGTTTCTTTGGTTTTGAGTTGTCTCTTTTCTCCTCTTCCCCTTTAACATTAAAAAAGTCTTTGAACAGATACAGTTGGGAAGGAGGAAGCAGATACTTTCTCCTTCCACATACCCTTACACTTAGTCTCAAAAATTTATTTTCAGCTGGCACAATGCCACCCCTTTAGCAGAGCAGTGGTCATGTGTATAATCAAGTAGAATCACAGAATGGCTGAGGCTGAAAGGCACCTCAGGAGATAATGTAGTCCTACTCCCTGCTGAAAATGGTTTAAGTAGGGCAAGCTGAACACCCTAACCAGGCAACACGATCCAGTGCCCAGCCACCCTCAAGCTGTTTTTCTTCCACCTGTCCTGATATGTAAATGGGATTTCTTCCATTTCTGTATTTCTTCTTGATCTCTTACTGGGCATCGCCGAGTCTCCTTTGTCTTCTTGACCACTGTGTCATCAGCTAATTATACACATTCATAAGTTCCCTGTGAATTTCTCCATATTAAACACTTTCATCCACTTTCCATCACAGATGCTCCAGTTTCTTAAAAACCTTTGTGGCCCACAATTGTGTCCTACTGTTGTTTCACTAAAAACTGAAGGTCAGTAAACATACTGAGCCATGTACTGATGCCGAAATCCCACAGCTGAGCCTCACTCTTCTTGGAAAAAAAATCCAAATACTCCAGAGCTCAGTCTGAGAATTCCCCCCAGGGGACACTGGTTAGGGGCCAAAGCAACTGTGGCAGCCCTTGGGGGCCCTGGCAAGGAGTGCAACCAACTGCACTCACCACACAAGTGAAGCATATGGGGTTGATAGCTGGGCTTTTTAAGACTTCTCAGAAATTGCATTGTGGTGCTCAGAAAAGTTGTCTTTTTCACAGGCTTTTTATATTCTCTGGGGTTGCACAGTCCAGTATGAGGCCTTCCAAATGTTGGGTAGCATATTGCCCACATGGCCAAACATCTAGACCAAGAATGGATCAGCAGAGAATCCAGGACTGCCAGTGAGGTCTGCTGATATCTCAGATACAACAGGGCTGGAAGTTGTAACTGTCAAATTCTGGAGTATCTAGCTCAGATTGTTTTCTGCCACTATGGCTAAGAGAGTCAGAAGACTTTGTTAGCATAAATTATCATTTCAACATTAAAATCATGCTGAAAATTTTGTCTCCAATCTTCCTTATAGAGTTAGTGGTGATAGCATTTTAAGCATGCACATTCAGATTCTCTAAATATTTAGCTGGCAAAAATAAACACATTTCTAATAACTAAATATTTTGGATAAAGGAAAAAAAAAAATGCATGGGTACAAGCCTAGTCCTCACACATGACCATTAGGTTTATTTATGTAGTCATGCAGAAATGTACATTTTCCTTTAGTTTGATTAAGAAATTACTTTCCACCAACCTCAACAAAACAGGACACAATTATCCCTGAAAAGCATGTGGAAATAAATGGAGTATATAATTACTTATTATTTGAAGAACGTAAACAAATAGTAAAATTAGTTATATGTAATATTCAAATAACCAGACATATCTCATTACACAATTGATAAAAAATAGGCATTACCCTTTCTTCTGCCCACAATTTAAACTACTCTAGAGGAGAAAATAGACTTCAAAATGAGTGTATTTCTAAGAAAATGAAATGGCTATGAAAATGTCAAAATGAAGCACTTATTTTTTTTATTATTTTCAATATTTCTACAACACACTTTTTTTTACCCCACAATTAGCATTGCCTGATTGACTCTTTTGTTAATCTGTGGGGTTTTTTTTCTTTTTGTTTGTTTTCTTGTTTTGGTTTGTGTGTGTTTGTTTTTGTGTGTGCATGTTTGTTTTGGTGGGTTTGGGGTTTGTTTGTTTGTTTTGGGGTGGGTTTTTTTTCTGTGGAAAACAGTCTTTGGAGGAATTTGTTGTTTTTTCTCTTGTGCTTTGGGGTATTATGTGTTAGATATGTTGAAGCACACTGCAATTATCAATCTATTTCTGACCTTTACACTCATTCTCTCTTCTGTAATGTGTGTTCATTAGCAATAATACTCTAGCTCTTTTGGCTAGCTAGTTAATGTGATTTTTCTTCATTAGGAACTGGAAAAATTTCTTCCTTCTCTCCAGATGGGGATTATGTAAAGTATAAACTCTACACCTGTGCTCCTTTGTGTACATATTAAAGTTTTACAAAGTCTAAATCCTTGTAGGCCTCAAGGAAAATATGTTTATTTTTTAAATAAAGGAATAGCAACTATAAATTGTGAAAAAGACCAGGGAAATTTTTGTAAATCAAGTTTAGAGGTACTGTCACTTTAAAAGTATCATCTAATGATTTAACAAAATACTTTTAATCGAAATACAGATTTGTAGTGGAAGAAAAGTCCATTGTATGTTTTCTCCCTGAAGCATGCCCTGTTTAAATTATATTATTTAGGCAATCTGGATTTGAAAATGAGGGAAAGTAATGGCATTTTTTACCATTCAGAGGATTTGTAGCACCTTTTATCATATACAGGTAATCCTCAGAGAAGTTGATCATGTTTTTAATTCTGGGTTTGCTTTTGAGAGACCTCTAAATGAATAGGGAAGAACTACCAGAGTAATCACAAAATAAGAGCATGTATGTGCAAACAGAAACAGATCTATGTTAGCTTTGCCTACCATTAAAACTTGTGGAAAATCAGCCAATTTAAGCCCACAGAAAACAGCATTAAGCTGCACCTCTTACAAAAAAAATCATATTCCTATGGTTAATATTTCCTATTCCATTAAGTTGTTAAAAATCAGCATTCAATACTAGAAAATTTTACTTTTGATATCATTAAATGAGACAGATTTGTCAGACTGACTATCACAATTATGGTAGTATAGAAATTTTTGTTGATAAATTTATAATTGGCAGTCTTATGCCGTGGACAAAGGATATTTCTGTTTTATGACCAGTTTCTCAAATATCTCAGAACTGTTAAGTGCCTTTTTTTTTTTTTTAGCCTGCCTTTCTATTTTTCAATTGATATTTTGCTGAACTTTTCCCCAGACGATAGTTTTTTTATCATAAAAGTCAATGGTAAATTCCAAGTGTGGAGCAGTGAAAGGTTTAAGGGTGCTTTGTCACCAAATGCGTCCTCAGAAGAGTTAAGAAAACTTTGGATGTTTATGGCTTTAAAGTGGAAGTGAAATTGGAAATTCCTCTTGTAAGTAAAACCAAAATTAGATCAGTTTTAAGAATCCTGGCCTTGAACAGAAAACAGATGGAACAATTTTGAAATCAAACAGAAAAACCTCTAATAATTAAATGCTTTTGTTGCTATTATCAAATGTTACTTGATTATGAAGTTAGCTGTTTTCTTCTTTTTTGAATGAACATTTAATTACCTACCTGGTATGGCCAGTAACAGCTCTGAGAACGAGGTAGAAAAGGAGACCATTCATTCTGAAGCAAACTGCTTTCACTAGAAAAGAATTGCTGTCTAAATTATGCTTTGTCTCAAGTATTATTGTTGCCTAGTGGGAGCATTCTGAAGTGATATGAAATTCTCTATTTGTGTGAAGGCAGGTTTTCTATATTACTTAAAAGAAGAACAATTTAAAAAAAGGTCTATCTTTGAATGGAATGCATTTTATGAAATACATTTAATTGGAAAACAGATGCAAGATGCACAACATGAATCCTAAAAAAAAAAAATAGGAGTATCACAAAAAGGCTTCCTGAAACCCAGATTTCATTTCCTCCTTGAGGTGATCAGACTTTTTAAATAAAACACAAACTGATTCTAAAAAATTTGTTTCTAGAGGAAAAAAAAAAACCTATGCTACCTTTTTTTCCCAAATAAAGTCCTAGGAGAACAATAAATACAGAGAGAAAGTAAAAAAATATTTTGGTGTTTTGTTAGTCATCAGATGAAAACATTTTGTGAAACAGCAGGTTAGTGGTCTTTACTGCCTCTCAGAAGAGATCCTCTTCTCTCAGGTTGTTTGTTCCTGCAGAAAAATTGTCTTGACACCTGGTAAGACCATCTGTCCTTGTAGTGCTCTTTTCTCTGTGCTCTTAAAATGTCTTTGGATGTCAGTTTGTGGAATGTAGAATATTACTTTAAAAATAGTAAAAATATAGTAGTTCATATGTCCACAGTCATACGTAGCCTAGCAACCACAGTAAATGCAGCACTGCATTAAGCTAACAACAGAGGCCACAAAGCTTATTAGACCTTTTTAAAACTTTGGCCTGTCTGGAGTTGTGTTTAATCTTATTTAGCCATTATAAAAATTTCCTAAGTCCCAGACTTATTGACTGTTATTCAGTCAATAATTATTTGATTTATTTCATTTGGTTCAGCTGTTGCATCTCCATTGCATAATGCTTATTACTGTAAAGAATTTTTTTCTTTTTGACTCTTAGATACTATTAACAATTGTTTCTTATGTTCAGAATGAACTATCTATGACCCTTAAGTATAATGCAGTGTAGTGTAATATTTTCCATGGTGTGAGAGCAGTAGACTCAGAGTACAGGCAGGAGATGACACTGGAATTGTAAAGAGCTGACCAGTGGTCACTTACTGATGCAATCTTGGGAACTGCAGTTTTAGCTGTAGTAAGAAACCCACCCAAAATGTGTAAAAAAACATGATAGAGCAAATTTGCATGGAACAAGTGAAGAAAGCACAAGTAATTTCTCTGTGATAACATGCTGCAGGTGGACCTAAGTGTGAGGAAAAAGAAACCATGAGCACTACAGACCTCCTGGGAAAGGATATGGTGAACTGAATACCTTTTCTACACTTGCACATAGAAAACCCATTTACCTGAGTAGCCAGAAGCTGGAAAATTCAGCATAACACAAGAAAAAAGGTGTGTAGTTTTCAAATTATGAAGGGAGGTACACCGATGTTATCCAAAAAATGTTCTGCTTGGTCACTGATTACCTATTGTCAAATAAATGAGAGGTCTGTGACCTCCCACCTCAATGCTTTAGGAGGTATTTTTTCATTTACACCTTAACTTCAAATTCCACAGTTTTATGACTTAGTTAAGTTCCCAGATGTGGTCTGAAAGAGTACCCTAATTATGAGCTACTTTAGAAAATTAATAGAATGTTCATTATCTACTACATTGTGGGAAGGTCAGAGAACACCAATTCTCTGTACAGCTGTGTTGTCTTTTAATGCTTAATTTAGATCTTGACTATACCATTGAAACTTAGGTAAAGAAAGCTACACAGCAGTAGATCTCATTTTATATGCTTCACAAAGTAATAAATGAATTAGAACGTTTCAAATATGGAGGAAGTACTAAATTTTACTTTCTCAGCAGCTTCCACATAATATCTCAAAGATGTATTCTAAAAAAAATTTGGAAAAGAAACCTATTTTCATGATACTCAAAGCTGGATGAAATAATATGATGTTTTCCTGGTTTATGTAATGCATCATGGAGTATTTTATGACCTAGCAGTGACATGTCCTTTACGAGTGTGCTCCCTACAAGAGCAAAAACAAGCCAAATTTTGCTCAAAGAATTTGTATTGCATTTAGAGAGGAAAAAAAAAAAAAAGAAAAAAAAGCGCCACACCGCCTTCAAAATAAAAATGAATGTAAAACAACATGGAATAAATCTCTTCAATCCACAGACCAACAATGATAAATATCCTGCCTTGAAACAATAAACATGTCTTTCTTTTAGAAATGTCTTATCTAAAGCTAAATTGTGTTATTGAAGGCAACTAAATATTTCTCTTTCCTGTCATTTTAAGACCTACAAATTTTACATCTAAACTCTTAGAAATTAGAGGGTGACAAGTGGGAAATTTTCTTATTCTTTTGTGCTGTCCTCTGAGACTAAAGATTGACAAATTTTTGTCTCTTCTACTTTTTAAAGCCTGCTTTCAATGTGTATAATAGAATTTGAATAGAATATGTGAAATAGCCACTAAAACTACTGTTAAATGTTTGTGTGGCAGCACACAGAAGGTTGAAAAGCCTTTCTAATTCAGGCAAGAAGAGGCACATGGTTTGAGAAAGTATGTTTTAGCAAAACTTATAAACACTTCAGAAAAGTTTTTCAATGTAACATTTTTATCATGCTTATTGGAAATGTTTGTCCTAAAGCATAAAATCATTTTATTCTGTCTCTTCTGTAACCACAGTTATTCAGTGATAAGAACAAATTAGCTGTGTAGGCGTGTCTGCTGTACTCTGACAGTAACTTCTGTGAGGATCAGAAATACCATAGCCTTGTCATTGTAGATATTCATCTGTTAAAAAAAAAAAAAAAATCCTAAATAACTATCAAGAGGGAGCATGATTTTAACTCAGTTTCCACTAAAGCCTTATCTATTCACTCCAGCACAACACAGACTTCAAAACAACAGGTAATTTGTTGAATTACAGTACATGCTGTCTCTCTGTTCTGTGAGAATCCATTAAGCTCAATTAGTACTTCTGTTTCCATAGAGCCTTTAATAACTCTTTTTTCCAAGTATTTTGCAAAGATTAATACTGCACATTTTCCTGACACTTAGAGATCACTGTTTTGCCATTTTTTATACTGCTATATAATTAGTAACATTCTAAAATTTAAGTTCTGAATTATCCTGGGGCAAATAACAGTGTATGCATTTAGGATGCTTAATAACATAGCAAAGCTCTGGTCAAATGACTTCTTCCTCCTACCAAGACCAAAGATTCGAGTAGAAGCATCTGGCTAAAATTCCATTAACTAGCTGAGAGATGGTGAGAACAAGTTGGTAATTAAATGAATTCATTCAATTAATTTTACTTTTCATAAGCATATCTGAGTACCTGTGGGTTTGTAGTGTGGGGTTTTTATTGATTTTGGGGTTTTTTGTTTTTGTGTGATTTATTTGTTTGGTTTTTTGTTTATTTTTGTTTGGGTTTTTTCTTTGTTTGTAAGGGCAGGCATGGTACTATAATGGTTTAATATTTTGAGAGAGCTTTACTTGATTGTAACACCTGAAAAATGCAATGAAAACCCAAAACTTGCTTCAATTTCAGTAGCAGTAAAAATGTATTTGTGTACTGCTCTCAGTAAATATTATCTTTCCACAATTTATGTAGACAAGAATCAAAAGACTACTGAAAGGACATTTTGTGTATACAAAAGCTCTAAATTTCTTTCAAAGTTGATTCTACTATGCCTTTCTGATACTGCCATTGAATTTGTATTTTACATGAAAGGTAAAATATTTTATTGCCAAACAGATTAAAAAATTAAATCACACTGTATATTAGAAAACTTAGATAACATAGAAACAAATACAGAGTGATAAAGTTTTTAGCCAATAATCTCATAGAATAGTGTGGTTTATCACATATTTTGTTGGAATTTTGAACACATTCTGATGAATTCACAAAACCAAAATGTAACACACCTATTTTCCATTTGATCATTGGCAGGCACATGATCATAATTTATATATAGACTATTTTGTTAAATATGAAACAGATGTGAAGAACATTCCTGTGTCTTCACCCTGCTCGTTTGCTCAGGAATGACAAGCTACCCAGCTGCAGAATATCCTTGCTTAAAATGGTGGATGACGACACCTCACTCCTGTATATGGTGTGCAGAAGTATTTCTGCTGATCTGAAAGGAGAAAAACAACTTGTATATTCTCCTAAAAATCATAAGCTTTCTTTCTGTTAAAAACAGAAAACCGAACAGGAAATAAAAAGCAATCAACCAAAACCAACCAAACAAAATCCCAAAACATCACCAAAAACCTTCCAACTTTATGTATGGAACAGTACACATGGGAAATTCAGTAGCTTTACTAAAATTCAGTTGTGCTAGTTGTCTCATATTTAGTAGATTGTATCTTAAAAGCAGTAAAGAGATAACTGATTTTGTAACTTGATGGTGCTGGCCTTCTCTCTGTTCTGATTTCAGAGTTACTGCATCCAGATATGCATATTATACTAATTTCTTTACTTTCTGCAATTGGCAAAACTTTTAAAAATAAAACTCACAGAGGAATTTCAAGACCAGTCAGTTTTGCTCATACTCTTTGCAGGTGTAATGGTAGAATAATTATTGACTCCAAGAGGAACTCAGTTTGATTACAATGTATTTTTCAGCCCTTTTCTCCCAGCTAAATCCTGTATCCTTTTAGGTAGCTTTTTCTGTAAAGAGTATGACTTTAGGCTCTGTACCTTGCATTTAAATATATCTGCCATCTGACTTACTCATCTAAAAATCTACTACAATAAAAGAGCCTTCTGATTCATAATTTAAGGAAGTCTTTAGAGGAAACTATTACATTTGTCTCTAAATTATAAGTGATAAGAAAGAGATAGTTATTTTAGACTCCCTCCGGCAAAGTAAAATGCAATAAAAAAGCACTACAGTCTTAAAGAAATATGTGTAAAAAGCTAAAATAATGTAGCCATTACACTCCTATTTAATTTTTCATGAAACTTCTTCAGGTACTGAAAAAAAATAAGTGAAGCTTTTCAAGCAAGTCCATCAAATTGCAAATGATGACAAACAGCATTGCAAAACCTATGGGGGAAAGAGAAAACACACATCTTTGCACAACTGTGTTTTAAAAAAAAAAATGTTTTAAATGTAGTAGTTGCATCAAAAGTTCCTTTTCTAATGCCTTGAAATTTCTGTAATGAGTCTCTTATAATAGTGTAAGACATTAATTTTTTTAAACTTTCTATGTATTTATATTACCTCTTAAGGTAAAATTTAGAAAACCAGTGGACTGTGGTGTTTATATCTTGCTTTAAAGACTACTCAGTCTTCAGTTTGAACGAATAGGAGCTTATCTTGAGCAATGCCTTAGAATTAATTTCTGGTTTTAATGAAGACATATAGTTATAAATTTTTAAGTGAAATTTTGGTACTTATCGATGAAGTTTTTAGGAGAAGACAAAGGTAAAGTTCATGCAACATCTAAATATTTTTTTCATATACCATCATGGAATGAACTGGTATAGAAAAAGTCAATGACAACTTAAAAGCTACCTAAAAATTGCTTTTAAACTATTTAGTAGTTTTTTGATCTGTTACTGATAAGATCAAAAATCTGTAGTCTCCAGATAAATAGGTCAATGAAGCAGGGAATTCCCAGGGATATATAAGGAAATGCATTGTGGTAGTTCAAAAGGAACTTGAAGAATTCACTAAGTCTTGAGTCGAAAATGACAGAAGAAATATATAGTCAGCTACTGCAAAAAAACCCCATAATCCACACATTTTTTTCTCTTTTTATGACTGTCTTTCTTAAATTGTAATTGGCTATGTTTTCTTTCTTTTGTGATTTGTAAAGCCTCTCAGCTTCATATGGAATCTAAAATTTTAATTTATTTTAAGTTTAAGGAACTAAAAAATTTTGAGTAAACTCATGATGGTCTAAGTAGTTTGGAGTCCTGTTTTCTTGCTTTTTCTAATCTGTTTAAAGCCCTGTTTGTTGGCAAGAGACATACTCGTCACTCTCGAAATAAGGATTAAGAGCATTATTTTCATCATCTGCATTTACCTCAGTAAAAGATTTGAGCTTTATTAAGCAGTCTGAAAATATTTTTTGCTTTAAAGAGTGAAGAATCTTAGCATCTGCCTTAGAATTGGTCTTAGCATTTGTCTAGACATTTACAGACTAAATCGACATTTTTACACTGCTTCTTGAATTATCACTATTATGTCTGTGTTTGGATACTGATGCCTTGCTAAGGGGCTGCTCATTGGGGTTTACTTTTTATGATAGTTTTGATGAACTGGAAAACGTTTCCAACCAACTATTTTTATTTAAAGTCGGAGTCATTTGAAAAGACTGTGAAGGACTAGAATACAGTCATGCTATAGATGCAAATTATTCACTTTGCAGTAGATTGACATCCACTGAAATTAGTGTTCAACCTTTGTTCAGTTGCCTTAGCTTACAAGCATTCACTTTTCCTGCCCCACTTCTGCCCAAAAAAAATGAAACAAGGTAAAAATGCTGCCACTGAGACATGTAGCAGATTTCAATTCATGCCAAAGGGAGGACCAACAGCCAGTGTCAAGTGTAGATGGCTTGTAAAGGGCATCAAGATTGCAGAGGATATAGGGCACCCTCTCACAGCTAAAGCAGAAGGAGGGATCATGGATCTGGTCTTCTGCAGGGAATTGCTACAAAACCAAAGATTACACCTCTTGTTCTCCTGTTTACTTCAGTTTTATTTCTCTAAAACACCTCTGTGTTTTTCCAAAAGTACTCTGTTTACAGGGAGACAATCCTACATAAAAATGAAATTAGCCCATTAACAGCTGTTTACAGATAAAAGGGGAAAAAGTTCTGTATCTTTATTCATAATAAAAATTACTTTCATGTGAATTCTTTATTTAGAGTGTTTCTGTGCTATCATTTACAAAAACATGTATAATTTTGCATCTAATATTGTAAAAATGAATAAATTTCTGAGAGCCACAAGAGTACTGTTTTCAATTAATCAAATTCTGTCTCAGCCAAATTTTCTTTCTATATATCATGAAATGCTTTGAATGTATGAGTTAGTTCAATCTAGAAACTAAAGTGTCAAAAACCAATGTGAAGAGATAATACTTTAAATAAATCAAGTTTTTTTCAGCTACTTTTTATCTGCTTCCTATTTGTACACATCAGCTCCTATCCAAAGACTTAACAGAACTTTAACTTCTATATAATAGTTTTCAGTATCCATCTGTAATTATTTCTGCTCAGAAGATTAAATAGCTTCACAAACTGCTGCTGTTTTTCTACATATGCACATGCACGGCTGCTAGAGCTACTACTCCTTAAAAAAACCAATGCCTTAAAATAAAACCTGTAAAAGAATTCATAAACTTAAAGGAAACTTGCATTAGATAAAATCTTTTTATGTTAACATCATATAATTTTTAATAGTTAAATATTTAGAGCTTTACTATTTAAAGCTTTTGAAACGCATTTCAAAGTGTCACCTACTAAACTAAACTGCAATATAAATTATTTTAAATAGAATATCATATCTTTATTACTGAATTCACATTTCCTATTTGCTATCCACTAAACAAGGGAATTTGATTTTCAAAGGCCACAATGTTAAATGCATAGGCAGAACTGTTTACTACAGATTACCTTGCCAACACACAAACATTTCTGTTGGCAAAATTAGGATGTTGTGTACAGCATTAGGACAAGTCTAGGAGTTATGACTGGAAATATTGAATTTTTTTGATTGCTACTGTCTCATTTTGTAAGCTATGGGAAATCTTTAATTTCCAGAAAGTATAAGAATGTACTTGCATTTAAGAAGAGATATCCTTTATTGTTTTACGTAAAATAACTGGTGGCCTTTTTTTTTTCCTTTTTCCTGGTAAGGAAAAAGAATTAAAACATTAAGAGATTTATACTTCTCACTAGGAGACAAATTTTCTTTTGAAAACTGTTTGGAACAATTTAAATCTTATCATTTCAAAAATGTTATAATATAGTTTTGAAACTTTTTGAATGCATAGGTTCGTGCTAAATTTTAAGCAGAAATACACTCCCTCAGAAGAAGTATACAAAACCTCGATTATTTTTTTTTAAATCTGCTTCTACTCTTTGTCTTCATAGTAATCATGACCTCAAAGCAGGCTCTGCACAAGGTCCCAGGACTACCAGAACTTCTACACCAGCCTTTGTCACTATAATTTGCATGGGTTTTTGCAGTTGCCAGCTCTCTCAGCAGATCAGGAGTTGAAGACTTACCACAAGTTTCTTATAAGGAATGAAGAACATTACCAGACACAGGCAGCAAAACTGACATTTATTAAAATCAATGGTTTTTTCCATGTGACTTGTTAAGAGAAGTGGGATGACACCATTTGTTGGATGTTGGACGTAATTCCTCCTTCATCACACGCCTCCCATTACTGGCTGCACCAGCACCTGAAGCACAATCTGATCTTCTCACTGTCTAATATAACAAACATGTGCTGACTCCCTTTTCTCATTTGGGACAGTTGACAGCAGGACCACAAGTTCTCAGTAATGCAAGACTTGCCAGGTGTTCAAGTAACAGTTGCCTTCCAGCTTCTTTCAAAATGTTCCAGCAGCAACATTCAGAGGAACTCAGATAGTTTCGTGTTTTCACATAATGTTTATTGGCCATTGGTGGCCAGAGTCATCACTGTTCTCTACCTAGCAGATGGCACTGCAACCCAGCCTTTGTGCTTTTCCTTCAGCTTTGCTCATTGTAGATATCATTAAGACTATCATAAGAGGAAAACAAATAAAATTGAAGCCTCACAGTAACTACACAAGTATGTGTCTTTATAGTCTAGTATGGATTGTTTGTCCTAAGTATCAATTTCTGGTCACTTAATAATAATATAAAAAATTCTATCCATATCTCAATGGATCTTGAAGAGATGCCAAAGTTTGCAATCTAGCTGAAAATAATTCACCAATGTTTGAGTAGCTGAGACTCCACTTCCTCACTGGAAGACTCCAGGAGCAAAAAAAAAAAAAAAAAAAAAAAAAAACATACATTCGGTTTAGGGTTTTGTTTTTTCTTTTTCCATTACTTTTTCACATGAATTAGGAAAATAACATTTGTAAATGGTAAATTGGAAATTACTGATACGTTTTGTCTAATACTACTTAAATATTCGAAATCCACAGCTTTCTGTAACACAAGCTGACATCTTACGCAGTTGTTTTGGTGAATTTGCTCTAGAAAAATCAAAATTAAAAAAAAATTCCAACAGCAATCAATGACTAAAAATAATTAAGCATCCAGGGGAATAGACAGCAGGGTCTTGGAAATGTTATTCCCATATTGTTTCTTCTGCCAAACAAATTCAGGCCTGAGGGGCTTTGGATTTGTATCAAATATTTGGAAACAATCCTGTCCATTTCCTCTCTGCATCTGATTTTATGCATGTTACCAAATAGGGCATAACATCTGAGAATTCCTCTCTCACAGTGAGATTTTTTTGGCATTGAAAATTAGAAATGCTGAAAACATGAATGACTTATTTGCTTCCGAAAGCAATATTGCCAGAAGAAAAAAGAATATTTAAGTATATGTGGCAAAAAAAAAAAAAAAAGGTTTAGTGTAAGTAATCAGTTTTTGGAAAAAGCCTGGAGACCTTGCTACTTAAATGCAGAACTGATAATATGCATTTATGTACAGAAACTCATATACAGGTCATACTCACAAAAATTATGTTATTTACCAAATAGCTGTTTTGAGCTGTCTCCCATAAGAGGTGTAGTCCTGAAATACTAGAATTCCACTTTTATCTGCTACTCTTTCAATATCAAAGTGCTGTATATTTAAAACAAATAAATGGAAAAAATCAGGCTAGTACAGAATTTGTCAGTCTTCTGGCTGAATAAGTTGACTTGTCCGGGAGTTGCTGTTGTCTATTTTAATCTATAGTTTGGGTTTTGAGTAATTTGAAGGCACTGAACAAAAGGGGAACACACTAATTATTCATTTTATAAAACTAAATCAAGCATTAATTGAAGTAAGAACAAAATTAAAATGTTGAAGAATAATTTATTACTTCTGTTCTTCCCTACATAAAATGGATAAAACCTTTTCCAAATATATGCTTCTGTACTTATATATGAATTTTATATGAATACAACTCCAAATATATTTGTCCAGATAAAAATATGGAAACTTGCCCAAATGTAATAGCTGACTTTAGATAATTATGCTCAGTCAAAGACAATTCAAAGCTATATAATTTCTGAGTCCTTAAATTTTAAAATTGTCATGGAGCAAGGTAATCTGTATCAGGGAGCATGAGAACAAAAGAGGAACAAAAATTTCAGTTGCTAAAAGCAAATAAAGAAAATGAAATTATTTTGTGTGTGAATAGCAGTATTGTTTGGTAATCTGCAAAGAAGTAAATAGCTTTTAATTTCTGTGAAGATGAAAAGATAAAGAATAAATGCTTTTGGATGAAAGAAACATTTTCAATTAAAGGAGGAGCTACACACATTAAAGTGTGTTTCTGAAGAGCAGGATGTGAAATATCAAATGATCACAGCACAGATCAGGTTTTTTTACATGTTATGTGTCTCAGCCATTGATGCCAGGGATGATTATAAACTCAGCGTTAGACAGAAAGAGAACAGGACTTGCAAAAGATTTTTGTTGCTAATAGGCAGACTTTTTTTTTTTAATAATTAAAGCATGTTTTTAGAGACTTTTTAATATTTGAGCTCAACTATTTACTTGTCATATTAAATTGCACAAAGAACAGCCTAGAAGACAATGAAACAAATAAAAAAGCTAGAGAAGTGTAAGGTTTAACCACTTACAGAGCTCCTCCACATAACTAAAATCTAGTTGTGCTTCTTAAAACTGTTACTGTTCAATGCTTTCTACAACAATGAGGAGTTTTGGAAGCAGCCCATCAGCTGAGTTTGAGGGATATCCATTTTGAGGGATATCTAGATGTTTCTACCTCTGCTGAAGTGAGGCCTTTGTGATCTCTTCAAATAGGTAAAATGAAGTAGAAGTAAATGAAGAACTATGAAACTTACAGAATAGGTTTTTGGTCAGGACATTCAGAGTTCACATCCAATAGCTTCTTCATGGTAAATTATAAATATTTAATGACTGTTGTGCATACATATACATCTTATACATATACATATACATGAAGACGCTCAAGGCTATCATAACACAGATAATTTAGAAGCTGCATGTATATTCTGTCCATTTGTTTTCAAGACTTTTGCTTTCACCCTTCCTTTCTGAAAGGAAGAGAAACAAAAATCTTGTAACAGTATTCTCTCCTATAAAGCTTTGGCAGAGGTAGAAACCACTGCACTCTAAGAAACTGTAGCACAGATTCACTTCATGTCATAGCTGTTATCTTCTGATTTAAGGTCGTTTTATCTTGCCAGAATTGTAAAACACAAATGAATAATGGTGAATGGGCTATGATGTCATACAGAACTAATGGCCATTCAGCTGAAAAGTTTAATTAATATTGCACATAAACAATTTTACCTGTCACTGTAGGTCTGACCTTGCAGTTTTCAGGTATGGGCAGATAAGTTAAGAAATAGGAATACACAATCCATAAGTAAGGATATTTGTATCCTTGACATGTGACAGGACAGCAATAAAGGTAATTGAAATATATGATGCATTTGGCATTGATGCAGATACCTAATTTTGATGGTGTAGGAGAATGACCGATGTGACATTTTACTCATTTTCTTCAGCTGGAGCTTGTACAATTTCTCAAGAGTAAATGACCTTACAGTATTAGATAATATAGTCTTGACCCTGACTATCATGGAGGCTCAGAGTGTGAATATGCAGTCAGCAAAACAGGCCTACTGAAATTTAGCTACATTTTACTGTGGGACAAAATCAATTAAAAGTTTCAATGATAATGTCTGATGGCCTTGATACCTTCAATGTTCCCTCAGCTGCTTCTCAGTTTCTGTTCCATCTGCTTCCAGCATTTTCTGTGTTTCTTGAACATATTTTCACTGAGATGCCACCAGCTTGTCAGAGGGGCTCAGCTGTGCCTGGCGTTGTGTCCTGTGGAGCCAGCTGGAGCCATTTGTGTGTGGCACAGGACAGCCCTGGCCCCTCCTCACAGAGGGCACCTCTCAGCCCCTGCTGCCAGTGCCTGGGCAATACTCTCAATTCACTATTTTGGATAGCTAAACACACAACTGAAGGTCTATCTACATTTATTTCTACCCACTGTCTGATCCAATAAGCAATCTCAGAGGACACCTGCCTTCTTAAGCCTTAAAGAAAGGACTGGAAAAATGAGGTGAAAATTCCTCCCATACATATCGTTCACCCATGAAAAACAGAAGGCTCATGAAATTAATTTATACCTTTTAAGTAAAACCACAGATAATTTTACTTTCTGTAGCTCAGGAGGGTACCTTAACTGAAAGCTTATGTCATATTACAGGTCAGCTGATTTCAGCCTGACTCACTGAAGGCAACATTTAAAAAAAAACTACTTGTTCCAATATTCTTTTTCACTGTTTAACTCCACTAATTAGACTTCCTGTTACATTTTTCTATTCAGTGTGCAGAATTAGGACTTTGGTGTCTTTGGATAACTTAAAAATCTAATGTAAATTAAATGAGCATCTTAAAAATTAACAAAGCAAAGATAGACTAGAAAGAATGCAATGCCAGTACATTACTTTTTGGCTTAGCAATAACTTAAATGACTATTTTTTCTTCAAGAAGGATTTTTATTGTAAAACATGAATTCCATGTGCTCCTTTTAAATACTGTTCTTAAAAAAAGGGCAACAGTCAAATAATCAATTTTTTTGGTTATCTACTTGAAAATAATAAAAGTGCACCACTTTCTCTCCAAAATTTACATTTGCTAGGTATTAGAGTCAAATATATATTTTGTATGATTTTTCATTGTTCATCAGAATAACTCCAAACATGAGGTGAGATCACCAGCAAAGACCAGCAGCCACTGTTACCGTCTGTCAGAGAATGGCCTCAAGAATTATGGAGTACACAAGACACAACTACTCTTTTTTTTTTTTAAAACTTCAGATCTTTAGCATCCATAATGAACTAGTCTGCCTTTCTGGAGGCTTTGTTTTAGTAACAAGGGTTAATTTTACAGCTGTAATCCTTAAATGACAATGGTTACATCTAAAAACTGTAAAAATGCTTACTTCAGCTAGCAAGTATTTTTACTCACTGCAATGTTTTCCTCTAACATGTTCCCAATATTTGAGCAATGATTTGTGTGGTGGGTTGACCCTGGCTGGATGCCAGGCTTCCATCAAAGCTACTCTGTTACTTCCCTTCTCAGCTGGTCAGAGGAGAGAAAGTATAATCAAAGGTCCGCAGGCCCAGATGAAGACAGGGAGAGAGCACTCGCCAACTACCATATCTCTAGACTATTTTTAAATTCATGCCCTTTTTTTGAAATAATGAAATCACTTTAAAGCAAGCTAGATATATTTTTGGGAACGGTGTGTTTCTCTTAACCTGTAACATGGGTATTATGTATATTAAGATAACTTTTGCAATAAAAAATAATCGCCCCCAGTAATGAATTTTGTAACAGAAGCAATCTTATAAGTAGGAAGAACATTATATGAAATAATATTTTTCCATTTTGTAACTGCAGCAATATGATATCTTCACAGTGAAAAAAAAAGGAATAAAATAATTATTATTCATAATATCTATAGAAGACATTACTATTTTTGAAATTCTATTTATTTCAAAATTATGCTTTATGATAAAAATTTTCCTTCCTTAATAAGTTTCTTAATAATGATACTGAAACCAATATAAGCCATTTTAAAAACTCATAGAAGTTCTTTAATCCAAGCAGTGGACTTTGTGTTCATACATGAAAAATTGTAATAAAACAACATAATAAATAAATGAAGTGAAGTAAACTGTAAAACAAGTTCCTGGCCATTCAAATGAAACTCTTTGTCAAGTTAAACTGACTAAAGATAAATCAGATCCTGGGCTTATCAAATGGCTCATCCTTACACTGTGTTATTGGAAAGAAACTGCTGATTAGCTGATTAGCGTGAAACAGCTGAAAGTCACTGGGTATAATTATGTATTGTATCAAGACTTCTCTGGTCCACTGTTTTTGCTGGATTCAGTAAAGGTTTCTGGGTCTTCCTACCTTGTGCAATTCATTTGTTTGTTTTTCCTTTCATTTCTGAATATAAAACACCAAACTAATGTGTAGCAGTACTGTATTGAATCCATATGCATTCTAAAGTTTTAATGTGCCTAAAGAACTACCTTAAGAACCAGTATAAACAACATATTTTAGAATCTGTTTTGCTGTAGAAATATTTAGTACCCAAGAATAAGCACTATCTTGCTTTGTCTATGTTATCCATTCCATAATCTTCTCTTTCTTATCAATTAACTGTTCAGCTGCCTAAATAAATCTACCTAATACCGTTTGATGAATGCAAGGGTGGTTCAGACATCCACTAAAAGATGACAGGTAGAAAACAAGCAACTTTATCAGGTAAAATAAGCTGGTAGCAATTACTGCCAAAGTAAAACTAGTAGCTAGTACCTACATTTGGGAAATCAAATCCAACCCAAAATGCAATTGTAACTTCAGACTTGTCTTTATTGAAGGGCGAGAGTTGGAAATATAGGTAGAGAAGACAATGGAAAGGAAAATCAAAAAGGAACAGAAACATTTGACTTCTAAACCTTTTCTCTCCATGTTTAGAGCACTTTTTTATGTCCCTGTACCAATATGATATACCTGATCTTTCTTTGGTAATGAAATATTCCTCGTGAATTTTAATTGGAATTATGACTGAAAAACAAATGTCTATGATCTAGCAACACTAATCATTAAGGTACAAAAAAGATTGATCATGTTCTTTCTCTTTTTTTTTTTTTTAAGAATTATGTCTTTATTCTTTTGAAAATAAAATGGGTTTCAAGAAGAGTGAGAAGAGATAGATGATAGAAGTAGAAGGCAAATACTCAGAATGTCACAGCACTGAATTGCTCTAATTATATTGCAACTACTTTAGCTAGATGCCTAGGACACTTTAATGCAAAATATTACAGAAAAAAATAATCCCCGGCATCTCACGGATATTTAGTAATTTTATATTAATGATTTAATTATTTAGCATTTAAAAATGTAGGCATGCAATTGACAAAGTTCATGTCATTGTATTTAACTTACCAGACTCAAATCCAAGAAATTTCTGATGTCATATTAAAAATATTAACCTACAAATGAGGAAATAAAATCTGCATAGAATATCAGACACATTTATTCTTCTTCTGTTTTACGAAACACTGGTTATCAACTGACTCGTTAAATGTCTTGAGCCATTTGAAATATGATGTGCTCTTCTTAGTGTGATACCTCTGACATCAGTATAATTTCTATTGCATTTTATCAAAAGTATTATCTTTTGTCAGTCCTGTTTTGAATCTCATTTTATATTCCCAGTTAAGTAATATTTTCCTCTTACTCTTCCTGTTTTCTACTGCATCATGTACTTGCACATTCCCTTTTTTCTCTGTCTCCCTTAATAAGTACCTTAGGTTTCTTTTACTTGCATTTTTCTTGGAAGAGCAAGCCTGCTGGGGTAGTGGAAGAAAACTTCAGAGCTGTAATGTTTGTAGTGTCTGTTTGCTTGAGCTTGCTGTAGCACAGCTTACTCTAATTGTATCAGATAAATCACTGGAAAAAGGCCACTCAAGTTCTTAAATTTTATATCAGCTAAGTTGTCCCCTTTGGTGTTTTAATTTAATGAAAGAAGTTAATTGATGCAGAAATAGTTTGGCAGAACTGTTATTTGAAGAATCTGAGACAGACTGAATGATGATTTCTCTCAGAGCCTAACGTGAACTTGATTATAAACCCATTTCTGCTGAGAGAGAATACAGTCATCACTTTCTTCTAGTGTTCATTATTTTGGTTTGTGTCTTCATTATTTCAGTTTGTGTCCTCTTGAGGCCTTCCCAGAAGTGCAAGTCTCTAAATTACAGTCCCAGTCTTGACATTGCGATGCATGTTAGCAGGAACTTCTGCTGACACAGTGGCAGACTTAAGTCAACAGTGGTCTGTAATAGTTTGGAGATATTTCTTTGTGAACTGTTTTATGGTATTAGCAGCCAAAGTCAAAACAAATGTATACACTTATTTCAGAAAAACATAGGTTTACAACACGACATGCATTTTTATCATAAGTCCTCTACTGGTCTTTGCCTGCCTGTGAATAAATCCTTGCAGGAGTTGGACTTTGATCCTTGTTGTGCATCCCTTCCAGTTCAGGATATTCTATGGTACCCCCATTTATCTTTGTTATTTTTCTTGGAATGACATGGTCACTCACCTTTTTCATCTGCCTTTTTTAGGAATCCTGTAGTTCTCATCCAGCTCTTTGCATAGGTCTGGAGCTATAATGCGGTTGAATCTGCTCTTCAATGCAGTTTGTCTGACACTTTTAAATTATGGATTATGGGAAAATGAACAAATACCAGTACAGTTAGAAGTCTTCCACTGCTGTGTCACAACTTTTTAGTGAAAAAAGTCACTATTGTCCTGTAGTAGGGAAACTGCATTACTTGTATTAGGATGTTCCAGCTCATTGAACCTAAACTTGTTGTATGTTCACATAAACTACTGCATAATTAATGGAGAATATTTCTTATACTGCATATATTAAAAAGACTAAGTAAACTCTCTTCTTCCTTCTACACATTATAATTTTATATTCATTCCTTTTTTCATGCCTACTTAAAATATTATTTGAAAAAATAACAGCTTTGTTAATGCCTACCTTGCTTTTTTCCCTTAATAGTAGCTTTCAGGAATTTTTTTTAAGCAGTAAAATAATTTAAGATCTCTTGTACACTGAGGCCATCTGTAAGGCTGGTACTCGACAGGGACATTTCTTTGTCAGTACTACCTTAATTATATAGAAAAAATGAAAAGTGGGGTATATACTTTGGAATGCAGACTGATAACAGGTGAAACATACTAATTTACAAGCATTATTTATCATTGTAATTCCCTTAGTGCTGTACATAATAGGTCACATGTTCAACAATAGTTCACATTTAATAGATTTTTCAGGGTAAAGAAAATGTCAGCCATGAAGATCTCAAAAATGCAGAAATAGCAAGTTGAAGACATACTAATTTCAGAAGTGATCAAAGGCAGGTCTCCTGGAGGACTGCAGCCATCATGTGAAGGACAGGAAGACATTCAAGAAGGAAAGTGGATGCAACATTAAAATGAGAGAGAAAGAAAGTGGTACAAAAAGTCTATGCCTCCTTCTCAGTTCTCGAAATTAACATCTGCTTTGAAGGGAAGGAAAAGATCCACTGAGATTTTCAGGCATTTAAATAAAAGACTTCTATACCTTCCAAGAAACTCTATATTTGTTCAGAGAATATCCAAAATTCTCTTTTTAAAAAGGCATTGATTTTAGTATTTCTAATTTCCTTATAATTTTTAAATATTAAAATTAATATAAATATTGTACATGAAGCAATATAAAATAAAATAAATATTATTTTTAATATAGCCTTTACTGCAAATCATCTGCTCTGAAGTATTAAGTATATGAGAGATCATTCTGACATTCAAGAAATGCTTTTACTGAATTCCTTTAGCCCTTCACAGAAAGAATTAGGGGGTTTTGACTACTGCAAATTACAAGACTATAATTCTGTAGACCGGTACTTGGAGAACTTTCATATAAAGCAATAGTCCCAGTCCAACAGTGGCTAAAAAACTCTCTCTCTGCTTTATTTGTTATTAAGAAGTAGTACCATTCAAGAGTTTGATTTTTTGCACTTGGCAACAAAGAATCCATGTTGTTTCTTTACAGTTCTCATCAGAAGCCAAAGACTTCCCTTAGGTGTTCCTGAACAAAGTTCAGTAATGTTTACTTGGGAGTGGAGGAAATCATAATTTCACAACAATAGAAAAAATTTAGAATAAATCCTACCCTATGGGTACTAATCACTTGATATTTGTGTCATGAACAGCAGATTTTTATCCTTTTTTTGTAACTTAGAAGTACATGCAAGAAACTTTTCTTTTATCTGGTTTTGGATTTCATTTGGGATTTTAGCTGCAGTTTGCTACTGTGTGTAATGTGAGTTCATCAGTCTATGGAAAGAGACACACTGAGGAAACTGCTGCCTCAAAAAAAATTTCCTTATTAGTCACACACTGTGCAAGCTAGCATAGTGCTCAGAACACTGCAGTAAAGCAAATGCTACAAACTGGAGCATATTTATCTTTCAAATGAAAACACAATTTTAGTGTCTCATTGTGAATTTAGAAATGCAATTTCATAATTTGCCCATACGGAAAGAAAAAAAACATACAAAGAGGGAAAAATAATTTAAAAACAGTAGCCACATCTTAGGACAGTTGGAACCTCTACTTAAATTTACAAATGCTTTGTAAACCATTTGAACTCTTCCCTTGTGCAAAAGAATGAAAAGAATGAAAGCATAAAAAATACTCAGTAAATTTTCTGTGGCACCAAATGTTTTCCCTAGCTCTGGGCCATTAGGATAAAGGAATACATAATAGTATGACCTTCCTTCATTGATGTTAATAGTCATATTTTTATAAGATACAAGAATATTAATGTCTTTTAAAAAGAAATCTTCATAATTTCAAGAAGACTGCCTTTATCATAAGTAGTTGCAACTCATTTTAGTAAATGAGCTATGTGGATGAGTTGGACAAGCAATATGTTTTGAATTCATATGTCAAATATAGTGAAGTTTCAGTAGCTTGAAAATATGATGGAAAGAAATAAATATTGCTTACCACTTATAATGGCTGTCTGAAGTAGTTCATAAGAAATTTAAAGCAATTTTTTATATGAATTATGTGTTAAGTTACTTAGCAGTGTAAGTACTTCCAGATCTGCTTGATCAGAATTAATTACCCATATTGCAATAGGACAAAGTAAGTAGTACTTACAGATGTAATTAAAAATTTAAAATTATAAACAAGTAAACATTCCCTTAAGAAGGTGCATTCTTAAGGCAAGTTACAACCTACTACTGTATAGATTACTGGTTAAGAAATGAGTAATCAAACTGAGGTCAAAGTTAAAATTAAATAATAAATTTGAAGTTCAAGTAAAATTAATAGCTAATTTGATCTATTTAGAAACTTTTGTTATTGTAGGGCAGTGTAATTAAAGTATGCAAGCATCAGTATTGGCATATAAGATCAGAAAAACACAGGAAAATAATCAAGCTGTCAACAATTGCATATTATCTTGGATGCAGAAGACTTTTCCCCTAGTAGTATATGGTCAAATATTTACTCCTAAAATGTTATTGCTGTGTCCTTTTTCAGTAATTTTTTCAACCTTCTTCCACAAAACCACATACCCTTTCTATGAGTTTAATCAACCTTAAAACTAAACCATGCATCTAAGAATGTTGTCCAAATGCTTCTTGAATTCTGACAAGCTTGTTTCCTTGACCACTTCCCTGGGGAGTTTTCCAGTGCTTGACCATCCTCTCACTGGAGAACTTTTTTCTAAATTCTAAACTAAACTTCCTCTGACACATCTTTAAGCTGTTCCCTCTCATCCTGGATAGCAGAGGGAAGTGATCAGCACCACTCTCTTGGTCTACCTCATGAGGAAATTGTAGACAGCAATGAGTTCCCCCCTAAGTCTCCCCTTGCCTAAGATGAACAAACCTCATAACCTCAGCCACTCCTTATAAGACACTCCTGCCTGTCCTTCCACCATCTTTGTTTCCATTCTTTGCACGCATATTTAGGAGTGACAGGAAAGAGCATCCTTGTCAGAAATTTTCAGTTCCAATTTTTCAAAGTGAAAGGAAAAGAAATTCCCCACGTAAGCCAGTGTTTGTAATGTATCTTTTTAATTTTTGCTGGCAGAAATGGTATGCAGGGATAACACAGACTTTCATGATCCAATAATTGCTATAGGCACTTCTAGTTTATTATTGAGAAGCGAGAGAAATTGAGGATTCTGGAGACTTCTGCTTAATGCCACCAGTGCACCCTGGAGGCCAACCAACATAAAGAAGCAGCTTTGCAGAGAAAGACCTTGAGATGCTGGTGGACAAACTGACAACGAGCCAGAAAAGTGCTTTCATGGAAGGAAAGGAACAGCATGATGGGCTGTGTTAGGCAGTGCTGGCAGCAGACAGGGGACCTCCCTGTCTGCTCAGCACAGATGATACCATATCTTGAGTGCTTACATTCAGACTTTAGTCTGAAGACTATCAGAAATGTCCTCAATAAATTAACAGCAAATAAATCTTTGTGGGGAGGGATCATGAGAACAGTCTGTGCACCGTCTTCATTACCTTCCTTATATTATGCAGTGTCCAAACAGCCTCAAACCAAAGTTGTGTAAACGGAGGGAACACTGTTTACAGGCAAATTATAAAATGATATAAGGAAAAATTACAGCAGTATACAAGTTTATTGCTCTTACCCAGCATATTCTAGGGAAAAAACCCTATGAATAACCCAATTCCACTTGTGAAGCTCAGACTTTATGCCCTTAATTTCTATGACTAAGGATTAAAAATAAATTCAAAGAGTATTTGCTTTCCTTAACAGCTCACAGAAATAAGCCCTAATGTATATTTAAAAATGTTTAAATGTATATTTAACCTTTCATGTTAGTAAACTCTCATAGAAAAGAAACTAAAATAAACATGGTTTTGTGTATGCAATTCTGTTTGCTTTCTCTTTTTTTGTTGTAGTACTTTGTATAGCTAAAAAGGATTGAGTTCCTTCTAATTCCTCATGCTTAGGAATTCTTTATAAAGACTATTTCTTTTCTTTTGTCCTGCTTGTTATTCTTTGAACTAAGGTCTCCTCAGGCTCTTCAATATTTTCTATTGACTCTTCTCACTTTAATTTAATTACTTTTTCTGAGACTGCAGAAATGGAAAGTATATACGCTGTACTGAATTATATTTCTTACTTGACCTTTAAATATTAAAAGATGAGAAAAAGTAACTTGAAATAGATTCAAACTTTAGATCTGTGATTTTCTTTGAATCCCATTAAAAATGGGTATTCTTTTTGAAGTAGGGTTGCATGCAGGAGCTGTGAATAAAATCAATAGCAAACAGCAGATTTAGTCATAATATAATATGAAAAACGGGAATACTTGTAGTGGTATACGAGCTCTGAAAGTGAAAGAAAATGAGGTGAGGAAGGGGAATGATATTTCTTAAAAAATCACTTAGAGTTTATACATGAATCCTGTAATTTCTTCACAGAAGATCTATAGTTCAGCCAAATTTTGATTGTCATAGGGTCAATAAAGAAAATAGTTTCATTTTGGTATCTCTTTGCAATAACATGTTCTTAAAAGATAAAGATATTTATAATAAAGATAAAATTTGCAACTCTTGTAAAATTTTGTTATGAAAAAATAAAACCAAAGAAATCCTTGTTTAGAAAGGAAATTATTTTTTTTCATGATCATTCAATAAGTAACAGTCCAATTATACTGTCACACTAATAAAATAATTTACTTACATCTCTCCTAGTAGGTTTGGGGTGTCATTATTAATACAGGAAGATACTTTAAAAATGATGAAAAATTTTGCGTGATTTTTAGTAAAATATAAAGTTTGGCTAGCTTAGGGACTAAAATAATGGTAATAACAGATCATTTTTTATTAGGTAGGCAAACATAAATTACTCCTTTTCTTTTATTTGAAACATCGGGACTCTAACCATGAACCAATGCTTCATTTCTTTTGAAAATACTCTCAAAAGAACAAAGGAGAAAGCCTACATGAGCCACGGGAAAATGATTACTGATGTACTACTCCACCAAGACATTCAGAACTCTCTGGGTTCGGATGGACTCCTCCCAAGAGAACTGAGGGAGCTGGCAGAAAAGGTTCGGGGGGAAAGTGTTTAAAGATTTGGTTTTGTTTCTCTTTACCCTATACTGATTTGATAGGTAAGAAATTTGATTTCTCCTAGGCAAGTCTCTTTTGCCCATGACAGCAATTGATGAGTGATTTCTGGCTGTCCCTAACTCAACCCACATGTCCTTTGTTCCATTTTCTCTTCCCTTGCCCAGTTGAGGGCATTGATAGAGCGGCTTTGGCAGGCACCTGGCATGCGACCAGGGTCAACCCACCACAGCCTCCAACAGATAGATCAGTCCTGCCAGCCCCAGGCAGATGTTCCAGCTAAAAAAGGACATCTAAAATATTTCTTATGCTTGGGTTTGGTAAACAAATCACTCTCCAGACTATTCCAGTACTGACATTTATCTGTGGCTGAATCTGAACTCTAAGCAGAAGATAATTCTTGGGGAAAGAAGAAAGCATATTAACAATTGGCATACACGTTGCCATTGTTCACATAGATTCATGTTAAAAGGATACTGACACATCCTCTACTCAGAGCAAGGTCTGTGTCATAATTAAGGGAGAAAGAACCATAGGAACTCATTTATGCCCTTGAAAAATATTATTTAGCTGACACCTAACTCCAAAGTGCAGAACATGTTTATAAAATATTCCAAGAACCAAATGTCCTACTCACTGGGAATTGAACTTCTTTCTATTTAATTTCACGAAGTCTGTTCTTTTCAAAAGTGTGGACATCCTGTGAGACCATATCTGTGTTCATATAACTCAGTGTCTGGTTAGAACTTCTAGGCAATTAGTTATAAAAGGCTGTTTAGAGGACTGTAGATGCTCACTAACAGTTCATAGACACCAATTCTTGTGGCTTATCTTTTGTATTGCAGATTTTGAAGAATAATATATGGTTCATAGACTGACAGTTAATTATATATCAATAAGAGGTCAATAAACTGCTTTACTCCTGATTTGGTTTAAAGTACATCAAGTCAGCATTTTTTTCCTGCAACATTATCTAACTCAAAGAGTGCATACATATGTCTACCCAAAATCTAGCTGAAATGAGAGTTAGAAATTGCTCAGGTTATTTTTTAAATTTCTCTGTTAAGATTTTGGGTCTGCTAACTCCACTATTCAGGAAGATACCTAGGTGTTGATTGCATCAGTACTTACACTGTAACATCTGCATACTTTAAAACTTTTAACATGAACTTTTTTTTTTTCTGATATCCTATCCAGCAGTATAATTCATGTAAACATTTATGATTTTGTCACTCAGAAAGAGATAAAAACCAGATTGAAAATTATAAGTATTTATTGGAGAATGTCTATTTGGATTGCACTTCTTCACATAGTTTCCTAAAGTTTAACTAATTTTTGACTAACTTTCTTTATGCCTAACTTTATGAAATGCATAACTGTGCTACTGTAAGATGCAAGCAAACTTTTGAAAAAACATGTTGCGTAACAAGGCAAATTTTAAATCCAAACAGGTTACTAAATTTTAGGAGAGTCCATTGTTCATCCTAACTTGTCTCTTAGTTTTCCTCTTTGAAGAGATTTTTTTTTTAATATTTGACATGCTTTAAAAATTATATCGCACATTTTAAAAATTATTTAACCTCTAAACCAATGTAATAAAATTAATATGTATCATATATTACATTAGAAAATAATACTAAATTTGTACTAATAAAGTAATTTAATCCAGCATTACGCCAGGGCTAAGGTTCTTTATGTAGTTCTGTCTTTGTGAAGTCTAATATAATCACTTAATGTAAATATAATGTACCATATGGTTTTTTAAAAAAAAAAAAATTTTCATTCAGCATAATATTTTAAAGATTTTAAAGCCTTAATATTGTGTTTTAAAGTTTTACTTATATCTTACAAATAAAAAACAACATTAAACAAACATAACATACTATCAGACCCCATCAAAAAGCCAAATCAGCAAAAGATCCAAAGTAAATGGGGAAATGTTAGGTGTGGTTTTGGATAGGAGACAGACTTTTCATTCTTAAGTTATTTTGAATTCAATCCAAGTTTTGTATGTGCTTCTCTTGTTTAAACAAGGTTTTATCCCTTTGGATGCCTTACATTTTTCTATCTTCTCTCAATTTGTGCTGCTATTTGTAACACGCTTTCTTAACAAGAACAAAATGGGATATGAAAAATTCTGTTTTTAAACTTTTTTTGTGTGTCACTTAACACACTGTGCCACTAAGCAAGCTTCTGTCTCAGAAATTATCTGTTAGATATAAGACTATATATGTTAGAAGAACTTTTGCTGTTATGGTTTGATAACTTTTAGAAGACATTGCAAAAAACTTTACCTGTTATCCTGCCTTACTTGCAGTTCCTGACATGTCTAGTTATTGATTAGAAGTGTGTAGGGCATTCAAGGCTAAAGTAAGGATAACAATGTCTATTAATTCACTGAGGTAAGGTACATGTAACCAGCAGGGAGCAAGACCATTTACAGTTAGGTAACCATATCAGCAATACTCTATAAATCTGAGACTGCTCACATACTGATATCAGAAACACCAAATTCAGGTGTACAGACTCTTATGCCATAATACAACTAATGTTTCAGGGTTTTAAAATTTCTGCTTTGTCCTAAGGCTGCCTATGTGTCTGTAAGAATGCATATGGCATGCATGTTGGTGTGAATATGTAGGTATCTGTTATGTCACAGAGCATATGCCATAGTCCAGGCGCTCAATGAACCCCTGTGAGATGTTATCTTTTCCTGGACAAATTCCCTTTCATTCATTCCATTCTTCTTAGTGGGAGCAAATGCCTTTCATGACACTGTTCTGTACCGGCCCCCATCCTGACAGATCCTTTAAGTATTCTTGTAGACCATAACTTCAGGCACATGAGAAATCACACCATAGTCCATTGTACTAGTGGCTGAACATTGGCTCTTCAAACTCTCCTTCTCTGCTGGGGGAAAAAAATTTAAAAAATACACATTACACTATATAGTATTCTGTTTTGTAAATTTCATGTAATCATTAATTCAATTATGACATTTCCCTAACAATGGAAGTGTGGTAGACCCTTTTCATATTTGTCAGTGGTCACTAAACTCAACACAAACTTTGGAAGTGCTTTATATAGCTTTCATAATTTTCACTTTTGAAAACTTAGAGGTTCATTTTAATACATTCCCTATATTTTTTCAAAAGCCAATGTTTAAAATTGTTCCACCTGTTTTTACTTTTGAAATGCATTATACTTCAGAAATGAAAAGAGCAATGTGGAAATATTTCTGTGAAAATGTAGATCATCACGGTTACAATATGCTTTAGAGTAGGCACAGTGCAACATGAAAGCATTCAGCTGATCTGCTTGAATATGTTTTTAGCAGCCCACTCTTTAAGAACATTTTGACAAGTCTTTCTAGCTAATACATTATTCTCATTACCACAGGTAGTATATAATGCAAGGAAGTCTGCTATTTAGCATGGTCACATCTCAAAACAAGCACAGGAAATTGGGAACAAAGTACTCAGAATGGAGACTTGAATAAGGCCCATTTTGCATCTTCTAAACTGCGCTCTGCCATTTCATGATCTTTCAGTTTTCAAGTTATACTCTATCCTATGAAGCTCTCCACACAATTAAGAATAAGTTATTTTCAGTTTGGATATTATCTCCCCTCATCATTGTATCACTGATCAATTTTGTGACTCAAAATCCCTGTCAGTCTCTGTTTGTTGAGAATAAAGGTGATGATTATTCATCAGTTTAAATTATGACTATACCTTTGTTCACTTTAATTCACTCTAATTTCTTCTAGTATATGGCATCATTTTCTGAGAATGGTATTTTCTTCAGTTCATTTTCAATTTGTATGTTGCCTTTGATTTCTCACATTAAAATACTAAATGTGTCTGACATAGCTTTACAGAACTGAAAATCAACTAATTTTAAACTAAATATACCCTTTCAACATATGCACACACATCCTCACTGTGGGGTTAATGTATCTAAAATAGTCAGGGCATTTGCATCCTCCAAACACACATTCAAATAAAGTGGACACACTGTTAGGGTACTTTCAAATCAAAGAATACTTTTCAATTTTTTAGGAGTGAGTGTAGCTAGTTGGGAGAGAATGTAAATATATGGGATTGCCTTCTAGCTGTCTTTCAGCTGATGTTCTCAAGTGAATTTGATAGTAAAATAATTGTGTCTGAATATTTGCAAATCTCAGATTATCTCTTAGATCAAATACCTTTATTCCTTATAAGAAAAAGTTATCTAAGAAAGTTAGTATACCATGAAATATACTTTGAAGTGTGTAGATTTAAAGAATGATCACCTTCTTATTTATAGGAGTTGGCTGACATCTTATTTTAGACTTAATTTGGATATAATTCTACAAAAATGTAATCCAAATATAAAATTTAAGCTGTCAGTCAGAAGTGTGGTTATAAAATAAAAATTTTAAAAGTCTGAATTGAAGAATTCAAATTTACTATCACTCTTGGTTTCAGGCAAAAAATTGTAGAAATCATATATGAGCTCATTATTTTAAATTAATCATATGTAACTGATGATGAAAGCAAGTAAATGTCTTCAGATGATAAATCACAGTGCTTTGCAATTTTTTACAAGGGAAATCTATTCAGATTCAACAAGTAGCATGCAGAATTATGAATTTAAAATGAGCGAATTTCACATAATACATTTTCAACAAATCATAGCTAAAGACCTAAAAAATCTACCTAGAAGTGGAACAGTTTTGCTCATATCTTGATGATTGTTTATAGAAGCTCAGTGAATTCAACAAGCTTTGTACCTGAAAAAATCATGTTTGTGTATTCATGTTAGCATTTACTACACCCAGTTCCCAAAGGAGTAATTAATATCTCAACTTAGATCATCTTTGGCAGATGAAATCCTGTTTTTCACATGGCATCTTAAGCTATTACTTTGCGCAGGTGTTAGAGGAGCAAAAGGTTCATCAGTTTCAATGTCTGGCACATGTGAGTGATGCCCAGGGGACTTCAAAGACAAGTTGAAGAGGCCTGCTCTCCCTCACTGGTTACACACTTCCATGCTGTTAATGGTCTCATTAGGTGTACTACACAAAATGTGTGACTTATTAATTGTGGCCTCTCCTACGTGCAATTGTCTGCACACATTTGTTACTCTTTGAAACTTTAGGCAATTTTAAAACCATGGAGTCATTACTGTTGCAGCATCACTATATTGTCACCAGAGAAACTGTTCTAGTTTAAGCCTTGATATTCTTAATTATACATTCTGAATTATATTGCAAATGTGCTATGTAGCATCTAGTTTAAAAATTCTTATTCAAAACAATGGGAAAATTTGCTTATTTTCCAGTAAGTTTAAAAGCTGAATGTGAATTTACAAAAAATATCTGTGCAGCAAATATTTTTTTTTTGGTCACAAAATATTTGGCTAACAAGAGGTTAAATGTTCCCTGATGTTTCAGTATTCCTTGGTAACATGAAAAAGCTATATGCAAAATTATTGAGTAGCATCTAGAGTAAAATTCAGAGACAATCTGCACATTTACTGTCATTTGTTTATCTATTCAACATGTCCATCTATTCAGGTAAGTACATTTTTAATGTTTTTGTGTTTTTAATTAACACTGTTACCAAACAGGACCAGATTAATTTTTAATATTTTTAAAATCTTTAAACAAATGATAAGTGTGAGAATTTTTTGCCTCAAACAAAAGGTTTGAGAAAAATGATAAGAGATTTACAACTGAAATTTTAAGGGGTTTATATCTGAAATTTTAAAATACTTTTAGCTGCCACTGCCACCATGTATTCCAGATAAATAAGTACTTATATAAAGAAAGGTATAGATTAAATCAGTGTATGTTTGCAAAAAAAAGATAAAGAAAAGAAAACTAATTGTATTTCAAGAACAGTTCAGGTGCCTGTAAAACAGAACCTTTTTTTTTTTTTCTCATGTCATTTAAATACTTGGTAGAAATGTGTCAAACACTTTTATGGAGTGGGAAGATCATAATTTAAGCTGTCAAAGGGTGAAATTATTTTGAGAGGTTTCATCAGCAGGGGGTTGGAAACAGTTTAATGTAAGAGTGCCTGCAATTAATAGAGTTATATCTAGCCAGAGGGTTGATTTATTGTGCTACTGTTGTCTTTCTTTCTCTTTTCCCCCCAACTCCACCCCCACTTTTGAAAATTCCTTTCATGAAGTCTATGTGTCCTCAATAACATAAATCAGCATGAAGAGTTTACAGCACTCTCAGGTATTCCTTCCTCTTTTCCTTCCAGGTATTACTAAATTAAGGTTTTGAGGTCAAATAGGTTTAATTTATTCTCAAGAGTGTGCATTTGGCAGTAAATCAAGACCATTTATGTTGTATTTCTGATGATTTAAATTATTTTAAAATTGTTTTTGCATATGAACATTGAGAATTTGCCTCTCAAACAGACCCATTTTCCCATAAGTGGTGTCTATACAATTTTATATAGACAAGAAGATTTTTTGCACTGCACAGGTAATAGGTTTTTTATCAAATTAATCAAACCCAGAGAGACAAAGAAAGAGTCTCAATGGAGTTTTCATTAAGAGATTGTGCCAGTTAAAATTCTTGTATGAGAGGTTTTTTTATTATAAATTAGGTTCCCCAAATCTCTCCAGCATATTAGTGTCCTTCCTATTACCTATTAAGTACAGCTTCATTAGGATAATGAATCCAGGTGAGTAGCTCTGGAAGAATAAGTATCTGAAAATTTCAGTTTCTGAAAGACATGCTATAAGCCATTGCTCATTCCATTCTATTCTTGCTTTTGCTAGAAAAAGTTCCTTTAACATGGTACCATTGATTTAGTTTCCTGGTGTTGGAAACAGGAGTACTGACAGCAAATGTCTAAGTACTACTGAATTTCTTGCACACTTCACCCCTCTCATCTCATTTCTAAAGCATAGCCCAGAATTTTCCTCCTGAGAAGATCCTTTCTATTTTCAATCAGCACATAGAGTGGGATGTAGAATTGTCAGCTTTCAGCCACAACACAAGGAAAGGATCTATCCTACACACCATGCCTACTGGACCTATTGGTTTTTCTTTTTTGTTCTTTGTTTGAGTACAGCAATGCATCCTGCACAAAGAGTGCAATCCTGAAGTAGGAACCAGACACTAAACTCAATATTTCCGCATTTTATCCTTTTCTGCTATGGACTTTTTTGAAGAACTCACTCAGCCTTCCTGCTGTTAGAAGGAACCTTAGCATGCTTATATTACTTTTTGTCTTATGACTTTATAATTCATAATAAGTAAAAGTATTAAAAATTATGGTCAATGTTTTTATTTGACACTTGATTATATTGATCATGGTTATTATTAAGATCTTTGAGAGATCTTGGAAAGAAAGGACTGTGGAACTAAGGAAAATACATTAGGATCAGAGACAAAAATTGGTTTGACTATTAGGGCCTAAATTTTTTTATGGCTTAACCTTGCAGGAAAATGACTTGATATTTTTCTGTGATGCATTTAAACATGTTCTTTTTTTGAGTGACAGTGTAGTTAGCTGATCCTTTTGCTCCCTTGCATGAATAAAACCAGAACTTCAGAAACTCAGGATGAGATAATGGAGCTAATTTCTCCATAGACCTCAACCACCATCAGCTGGGTTGAGCAACTAGAAATGAGAAACTGCCAATGAGATAACAATAACAACTGCAGCAGCAACTAATGATGCCCCGGGAAATTATATGAAATTCATACCGCCTAAAAAGATCTACCAGAATTATGTGCTTCAAAATCTTTGTTTTCAGATGGAGACAATTCAGAAACAAATGAGAAGAAAGAAAGAATAAAAAAATACCAAAGTTTATTGAATGAAATGCAGAAAAAGCCTTTAAAAAGGAAGAAAAATTGTTTGATGTTAAAAAAAAATATAAAAATCAGCTATAGTCATCATACAATTTTAGGAATGCATTCATTTAATGAGGCAGAAGATGTTAGTGTGTTTTTGTAGTCAAAAAACTTTTTGTTTTCCAAATACAAGAAAGAATTTGGGCAAGTCTGATTCTTACTGAAAAAGTAATACCTTGGTGGGAAGCAAGATGGTTTTGTTTCTCAAGCCTTTATCACTTCACTAGAAAGCCCAGGTAATTTCATACTGCAGGGCCTTTTTGCTTATGCTTCTTTACTACTCTGCCAGACAGCAACAAGGAACAAAACATCTTTTCAAAGCAAGTGAGGAGCAGATAAATGAAATATTTATATCCACAATATCTGAATGAAATATTATTACATGTGATATCATCCTATATTTTGTTTGGTTCTTCTTGGATTTGGGTAGCATTTTGTAGTGATAGAATAAAACAGGTCTATCTTTTTTTTTTAAATTCAGTGCCAGATAGAGGTGAAGATGGAGAAAATCCCAAGCAGATTGAAAGCACAGCTAAAAATATCTTGCAAGGCCAATCCATTAAATATAATTATAACCATAATTTTATTCTGTGTACTACATACTGTGTTCTACGTTTTATGATGTCTCTCTGTACCCCAGATCCTTGGATAAGTTTGATTCTCAAATGGTTTGTCAGCAGCACCGAGAGTGTTTCAGGGTTTCTGTTTCTCCCCTCCCCTGCAGTCTCCAATACAGAAAATTTAATTTTCTATTTTGTGTGGGAAAAAAACACCACAATTTTGAAAGTTTCACTATTCATAAATAGATAATGAAGTTTAAAGTGTTTTCGTTTTTTTACTGCCATACTCTACCCCAAATTACAACAACCTTCTTGCAGTTTCCATCAAAAAACTCAGTCTTAGAATTTCACACTTGGCATGTAAATGTAGACTCTCATTTATAAGGATTATAAATAAAAAATTCCTCCCATTAATACTGTAGTCATTAGTATTGTAGCAGTGATTAGAAAACCCCAAATCCTCTTATGATACTGTTCGAAACAGCATATGATAATATTTACGTAAACAAATTTAGGCCCATAAATCAACATTTTAAATTAGTTCAAATATGGTTAATTCTTCTTGAATTATTGTATTTAAAATCCTGTGTCTTTTAGTAGAGAAGTTTTTGGCCTAATATTTACAACAGCAATATAAATTATATTTAGTCACACAGTTGCTAATGATATTTTTAGACACCCATTGTTTAGTTAAAAAAAGATGTAATAATAACCTTTTATCACACTTTCATAAACACAAAAAATAGGTCTTTTTTAAAAATATATATTTTCAGTTTTATAAAACTGTATTTTAAACCTAAAATGTTACATTTTTAGTAGCTTTTGATTAAGAATGATACTTGAGTGGTTAATGAATTACAGACCATTGTATAAGAAATGGAACTTAAGTCTTTTAAAGATGTATAGAACTCACCATAATAATAATCTAGATTTTTAATTTTTCATTTATTGTGTCTGCAAATTTATTGTTAATTGAATTATTGTTATTTTTCAGTTTATCAATTAAATTGCTTTTTTTATTTTTGTAGCTTTAGTCCATATTGGTAAGATTATTACTTTTAAAGTAGGAAAATAATTATTTTGAAAGCAAAATTAATATTTTTCATAAGCATATTCTTTTGACAGATATACTTGTGTTTCTAAATATTTCTGAAGAAAACTTCTAATGTAAACTACTGTTTTCTTCAAAAATTGTGGATGTCATAAATAAACTTTGCATTATTTAGCAGTTCTTAGTGAAAATCAAAATTTGCTCAATTGGCTCTATCATTCTGGATTATATAATACCATCAAAATAGTGTAAACTGTTTTTTGAATGCTGCCTGTATCAGCTGCAAATTTTTGTTTAAGATTCTCTGCCTCATAACAGCATCCAACAGCAAGGGGAGCTCTAAGACAAGTTGGAGTAAACTGAGAAACTTTTGAGAGAAGATTAGAAATACTGACAGGAAAAGATAGAATTTGGAGAAAAGATTTGGAATGGGGGAGGGACATAGCTGTTATTCACCATAAGTGAGGCAGCCAGAGGTGTTTACCAAGTACATGAGAGAGATTAAAAAAGTGTGGGAGATTATAAGAAGCAGCCAAGTGACTAAATAGAAATGATCCAAGCACTCTGAAAAAAAATCAAACTCGCATCTCAAGCAAGATGTGCCAAATAACTAAGGAAACCACAAGATATGATGTAGTGGGTAGAGAGTGCTTAAAATAAAAAGTAAATCAGATGTAGATTGATCTATCCAGGATATAATAACGCCCATGAATTACAAATATAATTTACCTTCAAGTAAGAGAAGAAGAGAAAAAGGAATATGAAGGGATGTTATACTGACTTTCAGTGAAAGGCATGAAGATTGTACTGACTAATTTTGTCTACAAAGAAATATCCTCTCATGAACATGCCAAACTCATCCATTTTTCTGGAATTCTTTTTATTAAGTTCAAGATGGTAACTTCTGATCCAAATCAGAATAGTTGGTGGTCCAGCAAGCACCAGATTTGTAGTAGCCTATTAATTGCCATTGACAGTAAGGCTCTAAATGAGAGATTTTAGGAATGGTTCCTGTTACCTAAATTTGTATCTAGTGTTTAGATAAATTAATAGTAGACCACTGTGAAATATTGATTGTACAAAATTTTTTGACCTGTGCTGTTTTTGAATTTATTTTGCACGGCCAGCTATTTTGCCCATCAGGCTTTATTTCTAGCCACCATAACCCACATTGTGGGATGTAGCAAGGATGTCTTTCCTGATCAAAGACTGCTTTTCTCACAAAGACCACATACTTTGGCATATGAGAAATACATAAGTAGAGACATTTATCATCTGACTGTAATGGTTGACAAGATTTTTTATTCCAGTATATTATATATACTCTGGATGCAAGAGGCAATTTTTGTTAAGGCAGGAAGAAAAGGGATAGCCAAACCAGAAGCAGAAAGGAATCTATAGCTCGATCCTACCCCAGTGTATGGATCATTAATTAATTCTGAGGATGTACATTTACACTGTAGCTTGCTTTGTTGCTAGCTTGTAACAGATTAAACTTCTGAATTTGATGCAGCCTAAACTTCCTGAACTGGAAATCTAAGAGTTGTTTTCATAAAGTGAATTTTTTAGCTCAAATGTGGATTATTAGAATACTTACCAACCTTGCACATGAGCTAGAAAATATAATGATAGATGTACTGAAATTAGTTGAGCATGCTACTACATTAATGCCCAAACTTGTCATTCCAATAGCATTTGTGCTATTTACATTAAACTTTTTTTTTTTTTTTTGGGGTCTAAGAAAGGGATTATTTTTGTTTGGTATCTGAAAATTGCAAAAATTTTATTTTCTTTTTCTTTCCTGGCTATGGATACACAAGCTTGGCAGAGTGAGAAAGCAAATTTGATTAGAAAGTAAAGTTACAAGTAATGAAAAAAAACAAAAACCCAAATACTAATCAAAATAAATTTGTCTCATGTTCAAGTCAAGCATTTGTTTAGGAAACCAAACATTCTCTGGAAAATATGTACAGTGCCATTTAAAGAAAAAAGAACCATGCTGTCACAAGGCAGGAATGACTTCACAGCAAAGATAAAAATAAGTTTAAATAGTGGGAATTAATAAATAGAAATGTCTAGCACTAATCTTACAGAAGTGTGAGTTGTGAGCAGGACAGAAGGATTCCATGAACTGATTTTTTTTCCACATGAAACGTGTTATAGGGAAATATGTATTCAAATTTATTTAGGAAAGTATGCCACTTTCCTACAGTTTAACAGGAATAGAACATTTTGGGGTAATACTTCTAGTTACAAAAAGTTCTTGGCTACTGGTAGTATCTGATAGATGCTGTGGATTGTAACATAAGGAAAATTCTTAGGTTGAGTTTATCTGAAATTTTATCACATGTTTAGAAAGTATATACCACAAAAAATAATAAGATCCATTCAAATTTTTACCACCTGGGAATTTGTCTGTGAATCCCAGTTCAGAATGATCAAATATATCTCTTACGTAGCCATCAGCTCCATAGTAGTCCGGTCTAGGGGTTGAAGTCCTAGTCAAAATGTACTGGCTTGATACAATAAAATAATCCATGAGACATCTCTAGGAAATGCACTGTATTCTTAGTGTTCTGAGGTGTCCATTGATAAGGATCTTACCATCTACTCTGCAGTTCTGACCTACCACAGAATTAGTTTGGGCTTCATGAAGCTGTAGTGATGGAATCAAAAATATTCTCTTAGACTGAGGTTGCTTGTTTTGATTGGGTTCTTAGATTTTTTTGTTGGTTTGTGGTTTTTTTTTTTTTTTTTTTTTTTTGTGGGGATGCATGTTTTTGTTATCTTGTTTTGTTATCATTCTATTATCTATCTTGAGAATGCAGAAAAAATTAGAAAAAATCATGAACACTTAAAGATGATATTTCAATTCAACTAGATTTTGGAATAGATTAGGATTTACTTTATCTTCTCCTCTTTTCCTGATCATGAGAAATGTTCTTATAGATAGGAGCAGTAGCAATTTTAATTCACCAACTTAAAAAGGTCACTCTGGTCTGTTTATTTAACATGTCTCCAAAAATCAAAAGACTGTTATTTTACTAAATTCCAGAAATCTGATGATTTCATAAATACTTTTAAAATTTATTTTAGATTTGCATTGATGTCATTTAGCATGTAATTCTATTTCAGAAGGAATGCACAGATTAGGGAATGGTATTTTGACATTTATTTTATGTAACAAACTGAGAAAATCAAAAGTAATCTTTCAGTCATTGTTAGGTATCTAATCTGACACTTAAAAATAAACACAGATACATTTAAAAATAAGCATAGATACATTTACAGTAACATTGTGGCCAGGCCTTCATTGAGGCAGTTAAAGGCTATCAAATGTTGATAAATATTTTAGTTAGGAAAAAGAAACTGAATGTGATAATGAGTGAATTTAATAAAAAATGAGGAAGTTGAAGAGGAGTATAGCTGCCTATGAGCTGGGTTGCAAGGCTGAACCATGTCTGATTTTGAAATTCAATGTAAAGGTGAGAAAAAAAATGAATAGGCAATTTCAGTTTTCATTTGAGCATTTTAAGATTTATTCAAGCCTTTTAATTTCCATGGTGTGTTAGTATGCTAACTTTACTGGCAAATTAAAATGTCCAGATATTTTTTCTCACAACCTGATTGTGTTATTCTCAACCAAGAGAGAATGATTGGTTATAAAATTCTATTTACTTTTCGACATACTTTTTACAGAAGCATGGAGTGCTCATAGGACAAGGGCTAATGGCTTTAAACAGGAAGAGTGAATTTAGATGTGATATTAGGAAGAAATTCTTTACTGTGAGGGTGGTGAGACACTAAAAAAGGTTGTTCAGAGAAGCTGTAGATGTCCCATCCCTGGATGAGTTCCAAGTCAGGTTGAATGGATTTCTGAGCTACCTGGTGCAGTAAAAGATGTCCCTTCCTGGGGCTTGGAGCTAGAGGGTCTCTAGTGTCACTTCCAATCCAAACAATTCTACGGTGATTCAATACCATAAACAATTTGGAAAATTAAAATATTTTAAGAGATAAGGCATGAAAAAATGTTTGACAGATCTGCTTTTAATAAATTCCATCATTCCTACTCTCAATTTCTACAGTAACAAATTCGTTCTTTGTCTCAGAGTCTTTTATTGACATAAAATCCCATTTTATGTGAAAGAAACATCTTAAAAGTGTATATATCTTGACGTTATTTCCTCATATATTTCTATAAGTAGGAGGGGGTTGGGTGGTTTTTTTTTTTTTTTGAGTTTTTAAAAATTTATTTATTTATTTAAAGCACAATGCATTTTATATTTAAAGCATTCATTTAAGTCCTGATGAAAATTTTTTTGTCCCATGTAAGAGGCAAAGGAAGTAAGTAATTTCCTGTTTCAGTAACTATAAAGCAAGAGAAATTACTGCAATCTAGATAGCTATAACTGAATCCTAACTTTGTTTTACTGATCTTGGGAGGGCCTCTCTTCTTTCCTGTGAGAGGTTCTTCTATAGGAATCCCTTTTCTTTTGAATATTTTTAGGATTCTTCTACCTTCTCCTACAATATGCCTTTCCAGTTAGCTCAAGTGATGGATTTAGACTCTTGCCCTCCTATAAATTTTTTGCTTGCTAACATATGTCAAGAAAGACTTCTCTGGCCAAACCAGAGTCTGCTGACTCTGAGCACTCCTTGGAGCCTAAACCAGTAGGCTCATTTCACATTCCTTATACATGTAACTTATGTCAAAAGGTCTGTACTACCAGTCATAATAACAGGGAAACTGAAGACTAATTTTTCCTTAGTCATAGGTTCTGTTAAGGAAATGGTTACTAGATTTGAAAACAGAAATAAATGCAAACAGCATGGTCTGTGTAGGCAAGTAACTGACAGAAAATATAGAAAACTGGGATGTGCATATATGTTATGTATCTAGGAAGAGTCTTCCTGCAGAAGAACAATTTCTTGGAGCAGTATTGTAGAAAGCAGTTTTCTTCTGTGATGAAGCTGTTGTCATTCTCTGAAAACTTTCCTAGCCTGGCACAGAGATTTGCCTCCTTTTGGAGGCACAACTATTTGCAAAGCCACACTTTAATATTCCATAACACCTAAATACTACCTCTTCCCACTCTCAATGCAGAGCTTTTTTTAAACTGAATCAGTGCCTAATTTTATTGCTATAGTAGACTTCCAAAAAGATATTATACACAGGGGGCAGTGAAGCTGGAGGTGTAAGTAGAAGTCACTGGGAATGAAAAGGCTGAGAGCTTTTAAAGAGGGCAACTCATGAAAGACAACATATAGGTACATCAACATTCTGAAATTTCTCATCTTTATCAGTTTTACCTGGAGGCTACTGAATGCAAGTGTACTTCTGTATCTTTCCCTCTGCTTTCCTCTGCACATCTGGAATACAGTGTCTAGTTCTGGGTTCCCTAATACAGGAAAGATGTATATACTGGAACAAGTCCACGACAGGACCACAAATATGATTAAAGACCTGAAGTATTTTTCATAAAGGGAAAGGCTGGAAGAGGTGAAAATATTCAGCTAAAAAAGAATGGTCTCAGGGATAATTCTGTCAATATGTTCAATTCATTGAAGTAAGAGATTTCTCACTACAACAACAGGCAAATTTAACCATTGTTTTATGCAAGAGAAGTAAATCTTTGTACTTTTCTTTATGTGTGTCCTCTCTGCAGTAGTAAATGAAGTATGGTGAATTTGGTTTCAGTTTCCAGTAATTTTTATTTTTATTTTTGAATGTGACATATTAATGAAAGTTCCATAATTTTACCCCAAATTTCAACAGTTTAGTATGTAGCAATTCTAACTTTTTCCGTGTCATGATTGGGAATTTAAAATAATTTTATGTATTTGCTACCTGTATGCCAAATTCAAGTGTCTCATGAGGGAATAGTAAATCAGTGTGTTTTATCCAGTGGGATCTGTAACCAAACCAGAACAAACAGGTCTGTTATAGTTAAGTGACTAATAGTCTTAATTACTACTGTCTGTTTACTGCAATAATATTGACCTCATAAAGTCTGGCTGTGTCCCTAATTCTGAAATGGTAAAAAAAAAAAAGATTAGTGTGAAGAAACATGTTTACTTTAATAATGGAATTCACCTCAGATACATTCGTATTAAATATTTTGCACCTGAATCTAAGCCTTGTTAGCATAAATTTCATTAAGTGCTCTTCTGCTTTTGTGCCAAAGAGAAGCAGAACATATTTCAGGTATAGTAGCAGGTTTGTACTGGCAATTCATGGTAGATAATAAAAATGCTGAAATTAAGGAAGTCTAGAATCAACAGCTGGGAGAAGAATGTAAAATTGATGAAAACTTGTGAACAATGACAAGATTTTCATATACAAGCCCATGCTTCCACATCAGAAAAGATCAAGAAATATTAAAGAAACAGGGCTTAACATCAGTGAAACAAAAGCAATCAAAAGAATTACTCAGTAATCTTATACTAGTGGTTAGTTTTGTCTGTTTGTTTCATAATAGCTGTGTTTTTTTCTTCCAGTCTCCTGAAAATTAATGGCAAATTGTTTTCTAACATAGAATTACTGGCTGTGTGGACAGCTAACTGAATCTGACAGTGCTTTGTAGCACTTTCCAGTCATTTGTTAGTGTTGGAAATTTTTGGTTTTTTTATCTTTTTAAAGTAAGCCTTTACTTCCTGTTTTCCTAAAATTTGTGTTATGAATAAAAGTTCACAGGCATTTGAAGAAAACTTCTTGAATTCAAACAAAGGCAGCAGGAGACCTGTGTTAATGAGCAAGAAAATCCTGACTGAACTCCGATGTATGAAATAAGATATGAGATTCCAAAGCAGGGGCAGGTGACTCAGGAGAAGTCTTAAGATTCTGTCCCGTCCTGTAGGGATGGGGCTAATAAAGCCAAGGCTAATCTTAAACCTTGAGGAAAAAGACAAAAAAAAAAGGATTCTACAAGTTTCAAACATTTTATTAAAATATTGAAAAGATGGGGGGGGAGGGGGAAAGACCAAGACAACAATATTATTCTGAGGGCCTAATCCTAACACTTTTTTCCTTCTCTTTTTCTAATTGCCTTAAACAATTTGCCTCTCCTTTGTTCCTGAATTATTTCCTATGTTTGCCAAGCCTGCTGAGAATCTCACAAGAATTGAGTCTCACAAGAATTGAGGTTTTCAAAAAACTTTTGAAAGTGAATAAGAAATATTGTCCTTCAAGATAAGCTGAGTGAGGTATAATTTTTTTTGGAAGAATGTCATCTAGAGATGCATCAGTCTGAGAAATTATCATGTATATGACTGTTGTGTATGCATTGAGGGAAAAAAAATAGTAATTTCAAATTAGTAAAACCTGATAATTTGAGAAGCACAAAGTGTTATTTGCAGTTTTGATAAACTCAGGTTTTACTGAATGTTTTTACAAATAAAAGATCTAGAGAAAAGCTTGCAATAAGGTAAACAGGTAGCCCAAAATTAAGAGGAATATTATGGGTTTTTTATTGATAGGATGATTGGCTAATTTGTTTTACAGGATCTGGAGTCACCTAGTCTCCTCCTTATATTGGATTTATCTGAAGCAGGTTCTCTGAGTCTTGTCTAGGTGAGTTCTAAGCACCTCCAGAAATTGAGATCTCTAAACCTCACTGAATTTTTTGGGGTAGCCTGTTCTAGAGTTTGGTCACCATCAGGAAGGAAAAGTTTAATCACAGAACATCTTCTGGTGCCTGTTGACCTTTTGTAATATCTTCATATCCTTGCTTACAAGTGTTGGGAAATCCAGAGATGCTCCAGTAACAGAAGAGGAAACTTGGTCTGATCTGGAGCCTGTAAGTCTGCACTTGCATAAGCAGAGGAGAGAGTAGCAAGAAAGAGGAAGAAGAGAGGGGTGTCAGTAAAGAAAAAATGGTAGAATTTAGCAGGATTCAAATATACTCAGAACATATCATGGCTTATTCCTCTGGTAACCCTACAAAATCTAACTACACTTTTGAATAACCACGGTATTCTTTCTGGAAACAAGACTGTTATTTTTTTAAAGACCTCAAGAGAGAACTGGGTGTTTCTCTCTGTCCTGTTGCTATAATTATACTGCAAGAAGCAATTTCATGGTAGCCAATGCACCAAGAATGCAGCTCTGTAACTTTTGCTCAATCACGTATGCTTCTTCCTATAAGTCAGTACATTAAAGTAAAGAATAAGATGTAGGAATGTCCTTTTTTTCAGAGATTCCACTTCAGAAGCAAGCAGCAAAACATATTTAGTGGCATTCCTCAACAGCAATTTGTTGTATAAGAAAACTGGCATTGATTTTTCTGACAAATATGCCTCTCTCTCTTTCTCTCCAGTGTTCCATAAAAATCAGCACCACTAGCAAAAGGATTGAAGACGCAAAGCAGAGCACACACAAGTGTAAAATAAGCTTAGCTCTTCAGTATCTATTCCCTTTTCATCAAGATGTGGAAGCATTTACTTCCTGTAATAGGTGATAGAATCTGGAGTTTTAATGGAAAGTGTGTACTGTATTCATTTGGAATATCCATTGTTAAAACAAATTGTTTCTGGTTTTATTTATTTATTATTTTCAGCATGATTTATTTTGCTGACATGTAAATTTTTTTGATAAAACTTGAATAAAAAGCCTAAAGAGAACAGCATATATTAGCAACATTTGTATAACTGTCAAGACTCAAATTTTTCACAACAAAATTTTAACAGACAATTTTTTTTTTTTTGTATTGCAAAATATCAGTGTTTTTTTGCTCCAAATTTATTTTATTTTTGTTCTTACCATAAAATATTTTTAACTTTTTCAGTAAGGTATAAAACTGCATTTATCTTTTACCATCCACTTTCAAATATTTCAATTCTGTTTTTCTATTCTCTGCTGACTTATGTTTCCTGGTGAAAAATACTCATAAGAAAATGTTTTCCAATTGATAAATGTGAGCTATACATCTAGTCATAAATGTCTGTATATAAAAATATATTTTAGCCTTGAATGGGGAAATGAAAAAGGAATCTAGGGTTTAAACTGCAATCAAGAAGATTGTCTTACTCTTTCAAGGGTAAATAAGGGTTATATTGAAAATTATTTAATAAATTTTGAGCACTTCGACAAATGCAAATTAATTAGGTTTTTTTCAGTAATACTGAAATATTTTATAATGGAAATTTTACACAGCAACATCTTTACACATTTTTCATGCTACTTCCATAATTGCAACATTTTTTACCCCTGAGTTAAAAGGTATGAGCAACTTATATCAATAAAAATGCTAAAAATATCTTCAGAAACTTCATCTACCATAGGGAAGTTGTGTGAAAATTTTTTGTCATTTTCACACACTTGAGTATGTTGAAATAGCAAGGAACAAAGGTAATTTTACTTTAATTTCCTATCCATATGGACAGTGAATTTTAGAGCAACTGAACAAAATTTCACAGCAGTACTTGGAGAAGAATGCCATTTTTTTTCCATAGCAGTTTATAGACCATGATTTTGGATAGAGTACATTCCTACCCGTAGACCTAAAGCTATTGCCAATTAAATTAAGTTGAAGAATCTGCAACCAACAGAATGTGGAATTTTAATTTTGTTTTAGTTCTCTTGAACAAATGTTCATAGAATCATAGCACAGGATGGTTTTGGTTTTAAAGTGACTTTAAAGATCATGTAGCTCTAACCCTACCTGCCAGGGTCAGACACACTGGAACAGGTTTTCCAGCAGATGCAAATGCTGAAAGTAATTGCACAAGCAAAGAAATGTGTGAAATAAATTGGCAGGAAGCAAACCCCTTAGAACATGCTTAGTCCTTCCATAATTAAGACCTGTAGGCAGAAATCCTGCTCCCACTGAAGTAAGTGACATAGTATAAATTGGATTTAACTTTTCCATATATCAAAGTTAGGATCTCCCTATTAAAGGAGATCAAAAACAAGCCCAAACTGGTTTTGTATGAGCGTTTAGCAAAATTAAATTCTTTTAAATTCTATAGTTCCCATTTCTTTCTTTGCCATATGGTTCCTATTCTTTCTTAGTTATGTAATCACAGAGGTGCTACAGGCACTGTTAGCAGGTCCTCTCAAAGGTGACGGGAACTCCTAATGTCTTTGCACATCAACCACCCCTGCAGACCACCCCTGCTATCAATAGCTTTTCACATAAACCAAATACACACATGCATACAGGACTCAGTTCACCGGGGAAAGTACAGAAATGTCCAAGTCTCCCCAATTGCTGCCATTCAAACCTCTCACTCGCACACCAATACCACACACCCTGGCCTCACCAGCTGTTGGCTTCAAGAGTTACAGCCCACGTGAGCCATTAACTCTTCTCTAGTTGCCTGCAGTTAGACCTTGCAGAGCTCATACATAGCACCAAGATTAAAAAGGAAAAATAGTTAAGAAAAGATTTGATAATTCTTCAGTTATCAGCATAAGGCCTGGTGCTCATATCTGCTCAGAAGAAGAGAATTGCTTTATGTCTTCTCTGTGTTTTCACATCCTTTTCCCTACTCAGCCCACCCCAATTCAAGTCCTTCCTCATCTTTGGTCCTTTCTCCAAACATCTCATAATAAATTTTATGATGGGCTGTCACAGTGCCCGTTCTGGTATAACATAAGAAGTTTTTTACAGTCCTTCAAGACTCCTGAACTACCTCAAAATATTGTGATAATCACATTCCAGTTCTCATCAAGTACTTAATCAGACTGACTCTTCCAAGGCTGTGTCTGGGTAATTATTTCTTTAGTGGCCCATTAGTGAGTGGCTGAAGAGTTTTGGTTTTTGTTCCTGCTCCATTATCACCTGCTTATTAATTTTTGTGTCTCTAATTTCTCTGTTTCCTTGCTTTTTGTTATTTCTTTTATACAAAATGGTCCTTTAAAAGGTAACATAATGTGTTAGAATGTTCCATATACCCTTATGAAAAAGTAAAAAATAAAGGAATATTAACACATAAAAATGGGAAAAAAAACCTAAAAAAGACTAAAATTAAAATAATAGGACAAGTAGCTTGGCACCAGCTAAATTTTATGAATGAAAATTACTTCATGATGAGCAACTAAATCTCGTACTCACTTAAAATTATTCACCATATAACTCATCATTTTTGTGTGTATTGGGGATCAGAAGTTTTGAAAGACATTGCTTATGTTGAAATAAGGAAGGGAAATACAAAAAACCAAGAACAGTTCAACCTAATAAAACTAAATAATATAAGTACAAAAAGCAGATAAGAAGCAATGTGTTGAATGAGAATAATTCTGTCCTCTATCAAAATTGCAGAATAATGAATAAATCTTTTTGATTTTCATCCTCAATTTACACTCTTCAGACTTGAGGCAGCAAAGTCTAGCGCCCATGTAATACCATTAAAATTTCATGGGCACCTAAACATAAGAAATCCCTTGTGAAAATCTCTAGATATAAGGAAGACAAAGAAGGAACATGGAAGTTTAATTACTTAATAAATGTCTGAAAAAAAAATTGTGACTGTAAATACTGTGGTAGTCCACTGCTCACTTGGCATGACAGACAATACAGGATTTCACTGTAGGTCATTGAAGGGTAACCAGAACATGTTTTTTGTATTGGCATATTGTCTTAATTTTGGCTAGGACACAGTTAATTTTCTTGTGGTAAATGGGAAGGTTCTTGGAGATGATGGTGCATCTATGTTGTTATTCTGCACCACTCATATAATCTCCAGGGGATGGAAATAAGGGATTCTCACTGCCAAGAAGGAAGGGAGTGCAGCAGGCCTGGGGTGTTCTTTGTCTCAGTAAACCGTGTGGCGCTGGTCAGACTCTGGAGCATTTTGCCCTCTTCTATACACTGTTGTGATTAGGACTGCTGCTGTTGTCCTCCATTTTCTTATCTCTTTGCTGTTTCCAGTATTTTAGTTATATTTATATGAAGTTTATTTAATATTAATTCATAAACTGAAAACTGGCCTATGCCACATAATTAAAGAAATGTCATGTCGCTATAAAATAATATCATCTTTTTTTAGAACCTTTCTAGAATGAGATGTGTTCTTATAGATCAGATGAAATGGAAAAGGAGCTAATTCAGCTTCTAAAACTGGGAGAAAGTTTTACTCTCTGGAGAATATTGTCACTGAAGGACAAAGATAGAGGTACAAGGCAGATATGCTCCCCACATTGTACCTTTACAGGTTCTTACAGTCTTTGTCTTAATACCTTCATTCAACACAGATTATTGCATTCTGTTTCAATAGCCCTTGATGCACTTTTTATTAATAAGTGTCTAATTCAAGTGAAGCCCATTGATACTTTAGGTTTGTGACATCCAATGGCAATTAATTATGCAGTTGAATAAGAAAAAAAAAATGTTGTTTCTTTGAGACTGCTACTGAATGAAAAATGAAATGTAAGGACCACCCTTCTATTTTCAAAGAAATAATTTTTTTTCAGATTCCATAATTATGTATGTGTCCTCATTCAGCCCTTTCCTTTTATTATTCAGGTAAATGCTCACAGATTTTTATCAACATTCTCTTCCAGTCTTCGTTTTTTATAATTTCTAGCTTCTTTTGTTGAACCATGTCCTTCTTTTGGTGCCCAGAATTGCATGTAATGTGATTATGAATCCACACATTTTACTTAGGTTTCTTATTCTACATTCTGTTCCATTTGTGAGGCTTTCTGACATTCCGTTTGCCCTAGAGGCTCTTTAAGCAGAGAGAAATTTGTTTGACATAACTCACAGAGAATGGTGGTTCTGTATTTCAAATGTTTCTCTCTGAAATGCAGTGTCATCTTTTTAGGTGTACAAAATGAAGGAAAACAAGTATTTTAGTGATTTCAGCATAGATGTGTATATATACAAATCTATATAGATATATAGATATGCAAAAGAAGTATGTGCATATATTACCATAAACCCACCAGATATCACAGCACAAAAATCCTGAAAGAAAGAATTTATGCTCCTGGACCTTTGACAGGGTAATGAAAAGGAAGCAGTTTGGCTAAACAATATTTTCCAAAACTTGCATTCTTCTAATTAACTCTTTTTGCAAAATATTAAATATTAGTAATTGATAATAATTTTTACATGGTTTTTAGATCCTGCATTTCTGTTTAGGGAGTAAAATAATGTATCATTTAAGGCAGAAACTTCCACCTGTGTGACAAAGTTGGTTGTCTATTTCCATGTACAGTTACTGTTGAAGAATATCTCCTGCTAAAACACAGTTGTAGCTGGCTGATTTTGTGCTGAAATGCTTTAAATTTAATCCTTTGACACAGGACAAAAATTTAATTCCTCAGTATCTAGGTCATCTCCATAATCTTTTATCAGTAGTATAATTATTTTTATGCTTATATAACACATGTTAAGGGAACCAAGCTTAAATAGCAATTTCTGAGATCTTTATTGTAATGTAAAATTGATTTCATCACTGAAGACTCCATTGAGAATTGCAGTTGTTTTTTCACCAGGATGAACCCCTTCCTCTTGTTAGATAATGTTACCCATTTTTATTAATATTTTATATATTTTTGAGGAATATTTCTACCCAAGGGTATAAACATTAAGCATTAAATTGCATGTATACCATCTGAAATTGTTCTTCTCTGATGTATTAAGATTGCAGTTCTAGTCTCCTAAATCATAATCAAGTAACTTATGTAACATAATTATGTAAGTTGTCATATCCTGCAAAGTTCCCGATTCACTACACAATAACTTTGTCAAAATAATTATTAAAAAGTTAGAAATTATTATTGTACCATTAGCTTTTTTATCTTTCTAACACACATAAATTTCAAATCTTTTGGACACATGTATCATATTTAATTTTTTCCTGGAATTCATGGATTAACCAAAATCTAAGGCATCTCTACATTAATTCCTGTGAAATTTTGTCTGAAGATTTTGGAAAACCCAAACGGAGAGTAGAAAATTCTGAAATGTGAGTGATTAAAAATGTTAGCTAGCTGACATCAACGATATCTTTTCTGAAGTTGTTTCTCAGGAATCGGTGTTATAAGATACACATGACTTTCAAAGAGATTTCCTACAGATGCTTTGTGGTTGGGTTTATTTTAATTCTTTGTCTTCTATTCTCTCTTCCCATTCAGCTATGTAAAGTCACAGTGTTAGGGATGGGGAAAAGTTACCTTGATTCATTGCATGAGTTAATATGGATGTGTTTGAGTTTTCAAAACTTTTTACATTGAATTTGAGAACAAAAGTGGAGTGAAGAGAATAAAATATGATAAAATTACATATACCATTCTTAAGGGGTTGGTATTGGGAACAGTGTTTTTTTAATATATTTGCTGGTGACTCGGACAGTGGCACTGCCAAGCACTGTGTCCTTGGCAAGTTTGCCAACACCAAACTGTGTAGAGAGAAGGGATGTCATCCACAGGGACCTTGATGGGACCTGAGAGGTGGGCCTGTAGAAACCTCATGAACTTCAAAGAGTCCAAATGCAAATTCCTGAAGGGGGGTCAGAGAATTACAAATAGAGTCTCAGGGGAGAATGGATTGAGAGTGGCCCTGAAAGAAGGACTTTAAGGTGTTGGTATTGGTGGATGTTGGCAGCTCTACATGATCCAACAACATAACTTGCAACCTAGAAAACCAGCCATGTCTTGGGCTGAACTAACATAAGACTGAATAGAGGGAGGAGATTCTGCCCCTCTACTCAACTCTTGTAAGACACCAACTGAAGTGCTGTGTTCAGTTCTGGGGTCCTCGGCGCAGGTGGGACATCAACATGCTAGGGCGAGTCCAGAGGAGGGCCACAAATATGATCAGAGGGCTGGAGCACCTCCTACATGAAACAAGCTGAGCTGGTTGGGAGTGTTCAGCCTGCAGAAGAGAAACTTGAAGGAGATCTCATGTCAGTCTTCCATTACCTAAAGACCTACAAGAAGGTGCGGAAGAGGGACTTTTCACAAGTGATAGGAGAAGGGGGAATGGCTTTAAACCAACAGAGGGTAGGTTTAGATTAGATATTAGGAATAAAGTCTATACTGGTGACAGTGGTTAAGTGAGACATTAAAGTAGGTCACCCAGAGAAGTTGTGGAAGTCCCATCCCTGGAAGTGTTCAAGGCCAGGCTAAAAAGGGTTTTTAGCAACATGATCAGTGACTTTATCTGTGGCAGAGGATTAGAAACAGATGATCTTTAAGGTCCTTTCCAATTCAAATCCTGAGAGTCCCAGGACAAAGGACTATATACAGATTGTAAATTATTGGATATTATAGATTAATTTCGAGCAAATATCTTAAAAATAAAATACTTTTAAATTAATTTTAAGTTTCAGTTTTCCCCTCTCGTTGATCCTCCAGTGGTAATTTTATCATTTTGTATACGAAAAACAAGAAGTGAAAGAAGCAAGAAAATCATTCATAACATGACATACTTAAAAGTGCCTTCTAAAAACGAGTTCTGACTTTTGATGGGGAAACAGGACATGTAGTCAGTTTTTATTTTTTTCTGCAGCACAAGTACTTAAAATTGATTCTAGGCATCCTCCATCTTTTTTTTTGACCTTCAGTTCAGATACTCTGAAGCTAAAATAGAAGTATTATAATAACAAAGTCAGACCATTTAGTTTGTTTGTTGTCTTTTTAAGTTGCCAGCTTAGAAGACAGTTAAAATACAAAATCACAGCGAGCCTGAAACAATTTCAGCATTAGTAGCTTGAAGTCAAAGAAAATATAAAAAATATGCAATTCTTATTATTTGGTCATGTGAATAACAGATATCTACTCCATCTAAGATGACTGATGTGGGCTTTTCCAAATTACAACAATATAGTAATTTTAGTTTCCACAAATTATTATGTCATCTTCTCCTATGTTTCTTGGTCATTTTTACCAAAAAAAAAAAAAAAAAGAAAGAAAAAAAGTAGTGGTCTTATTTTTTCTTTACATTTGTTCTTAATTTTATTTTTGTAAACAGGAGTTGTCTTGTTTTCTCCAGACATCTGTCTTACGTATTGTTCTGGATTTTTCTGGTTGAATAAGTCAACTACTCACCTGCTCAATCTTACACATATTACTGCATTTTCCTGTACCCTTTTTATACAACCACAGGTTTCCATTTTCTCCTTTGGGACTATGGACATTTTAAATATATTTATGCTCAGCTGCTACAAAAGGTTATTAGTGTTAAACAATAGTTACTGGTTACAATGTTATTGTACCATTACAAAGTGATAATATTACCTGAGAGTTAAAGTCAAGCCCATGATAATATTTTGTATTGTGCTTCTGTTCTGTCAGAGTGATAAGCCTTTGCATCTGCTGCATGATATTGGACAAAACACTTCATATTTGTCTCTTTTTGCCATATCAGTTTCTATGTATAATTCAGAGGCACATTACAATTTACGTCAAATTTCTGGAGCAGACTGTCAGTCAGAAGATGCTTGTAGAGTGTCTGTTAACGTCATGCAGTCCAAGCATTCTTTATACTTCTGATACTGGTATTTATATAGTTAATACATTCTTTAACCTCAACAAAATCTATTGATTCTGCTTTACATACTGGGGTACTTAATTTTGTTTAACGTTTTCAAAATATTTTAATCCCCTTTGTGTTGCCCTTTCTTTGGTAATTGAGAATCCATTTCTACTACCAAATGACAGGCTCAATTTTACTTCAGTCAAGTATGAAGGACAGAACATGGAAACTTCATGCATTGCTTATTATTTGGTCTGTTTCATACTTAGCATCATAGCAGTCTTTGATCTTCCTAGTGTAATATCCTTGCACTATATTGGGGATGTGATGAAACAGAATCACCCAATTTAAAATAAGTGGCTCCCAATGCACAGGTAATTGGGTCTAAATAATTTCAGACCCACTTACACCTTGCAGCTACATCTATCAAAATGACTTGGGAGAGTTGCATAAAGTACTGAATAAAACTAAACTCTCCTAGTGCACTGGTTAACACTACTACCAGAAAAAGAAGATTGCTAGAATGTATTAGTTATGTCTCATCATTGATCATAAAAAATGCGGGTTTATGAATTAAATAGCACACAAAATATAATCCCTTTAAAAAGAAGAAGAAAAGAAGTGAAATATGAACATCATTAAGTAAAAAGTATATATTCCAGAAAAAAAGAAGTACACTTTCTTCTAGTTCACCTAATTTGATCTTTCTCAGTTCATAAAATAAAATAAACCAAAATAACAGATCGGTATTTTACTTTTTATGTAGCTCAAATCTGCTTTTTTGCCTTTTGAGTGCAGACACACTCATGTGAGTCAGCAGATGTTTGTGCAATTTCATCCTTTTTCATCCTTTTGCTCCATCTTTCTTGTCTATATAACATTCTTCACCTAGCACATTATGTTAGCTTTTGCCCTTTCTATCACCTTCTACCTATCTCTGTATTGCAGACTCCTAATTACCTCCTTGCCTATCATGCTGTCCTAATTCCTTACACCTTACTTCTCCATCCTCTTTCTTAGGTGCACTCTCTGTCCTTCAGTTCTGCCTTCATTTGAATATTTGTGTTATTCATTTTTTCCCCACCTTGAGTTTGGGATTGAAAATATGCAGAAAAATTTTCAAGGATATAGCCAGTGGAAGTTCTTGCTAAAACGAATCCTTGTATGAAATCACAATATTTCTGAATTTTTCTACTGCATTTAAAATATTATTAGTTTTGAAGGCATAAAAGAAAGAAAACTGTAAAGCAAATCGTAACAAAATACAGACTCTCCAGCATGATCAAATTCCCTGGAGGATAATGCTATCAATGCAGCACAATCAACTTTTTAAAAAGGTTCTAAAAAATCAACTGCATTTGCTTTTTGTGCATGACCCACTAGGTAACCTGTACTAAAGTAAAGAAAATGTTACAGTTCAAGTCCTGAAAACCTCTTTAGATACACTAAACGAACATTTTTCTTAGACCTGAAGTGAATCTATAGTTCTGCTGTTCATATCATTAAGTTTTTGGTAGTACCATTAAGATGATAAAGTGTAAAACAATTAAAACCATCATAAATGACCTCAGAGTTTCCAAAGTTTAATATGAATGAAACTAGATCTACCTTTGAAGGAAGAAGTTAATGGAAATTCCATGTTGAAACACTAAGCTTAGATTTCTGAGTAGGATCTTAATAGACTGTATGTAAAGGTTGAAAAAGAAAAGTACATCAACATGAAACAAGACTTTGATAAATTGCTTTGCTGTAATAGAGGTCATGAGATGACCATCTTTTATTAACTGTGATATTCAGTCAAGGGCAATTTACTTAGGTGGAGACTCAAGTAACAAAAGATACTCAGATAATTTGCTTCTGGCGTGGAAGAAAGTAGGGGGAATATTATCTACTATAATATCAAATTTTACTAAAAAGCCAACTGATTATTTTTTACTGTGTTCCAGTATGAATTATCTAGCCAATACTAATAGTTGCTAGCATATGAACAGCAAAGCTAATGGTTTTACAAAATGGACAGTAAGTTTTTACCAGAAGGGAAAATCAACTTCTCAGTTAGAGAAAGTGGCACGAATTCATGTGTAGGATAAAGGATTGGCCTTGAGTAAAGCCAGTAAATTAATATTTTACTTGTTTTACAAAGTTTATTGTGACAGTACTCAAACACAGTAGCTAAACCCTTTGGAAAATAGCCATAGAAAATCTGCTCAGAATACTTTGACTGACAGGAATTCTTGCTTGGAGAACATCGCGTCTGTGAAGGAGGCTCAGGAGAGGTGCAAACGTTTGTGGACTGATGTGCCTTTCAAACATTAAGAATAGATTTGTCCATAATTGTAGATTACTGAGTCTTTTGTTATTTCCATGAATTAAAGCATGTGCTGTTTTAATCTAATAAAATGCAAACTTTATCATAAATGTGTTGTATGACAAACTTACTGATAAAATCTAATACAAGTGTTCATAGCATCAACATGATACACCCTTGCTAAAATTTTTTCCTTGGCTGGAAAGTGCTTCTCTGTGGCAATTACTGCCTCAGGGAATGTGTATAGCAGTTGTATTCATCGATTAGAAGACAAATCTTACTCATTGAAATACAAATCAGGTCTTTTTTATCTATCAAAGACACTTAATATAATAAAATTTCTTCAGGGCACATATGTACTTCATGTACTTCTAAACTACACCAATCTACTAAACAGATCCTCCACAATTTTTTCAGGACTGCAATAATTCTTTTCAGGCTGTGTTCAAAACTGGAAAGATCTTCACATGTATATTTAATGAAGAAATTTTAAAAAAGGGTTTAGAAAAGAGCATTTATTTAATTCCTTTTTATTTCTTTTATTTTATTTCTTTTTTATGAATAAGGGCGATAACAGTTAATTCTAATTCCTCTTTGTTCTCTGTCTATCCTTCTCTATATGAATCTGGAATGCCTCATTAAAAAGGCTATAGGAAAAAAACTTACATGCTGAAAAGTCTTGAAAAAAATGAGCAAAGCTATATGCATCTAAACTTAGTACTGTTTTTAATTCAGAGCTGGAATTGCAATGTCTTTGCACCTTTCTTCTTAATAGTGTTAACACCTGAAATTTTACACATTTTTTTCTTTAAATTCCTCTTTCAAAAACCTATTTTGTTATTATATTTACAGGTAGTATTTTTTGCAATTATAGAAAAATCTGTTATTTCTCAAGACAGTATTAAAATTACAGACAAATCTATTCAGATCTTGACTTTAAATTTGGGGGATTCTCTTTGTAGATTTCAAAACTCCTCATCAACTTGAAAGACAGTAAAAGTATGGTCTGGGATTAATTTATGTATTATGGGCATCATACATACTGTTGACCCTATTAATTAAAATTTGCATTAAATTTTTCATTATATTTGTTGAAAATGTAAGATTTCTACCAAACTCATGCCTACTTGCAATGATATTGAAATATCCAATGTTGTTAGACCAGAGCTTCTGTGTTGAAGAGTCTGTGATAAACAGATTACTATGGTTTGATGTCTCTTTTTATGTAGAATAATCTAAATATTTTTCTATTAATTTGAATCAGTGTGCACTAATTAAATCTGAGATGTGATTTAACAGTAAAATAAAATTGTAAACTTAATGAATTATGATTGATATACTGAAGACAAATGCAGGACCCCCCCCCAAAAAAAAAAAAAAAAACCAAAATACAATTATTGGAGTAAACAGATATTTAAAATGCCCAAATTGTATTAAGTTTGGAAAATACTCTAATAATTTACTAGCTTTGATAAACAAAAATCACATTTTTCATTATTGAAGTATTGATTATGATAAAAAGAGTATTTTAAGTATATTTTGGAATAATTTTAATATTTTTTGTAAACCAAAAGACTGAAAATCAAGTGTAGGTTAAGTTTAGATGACATCCTTAAGCTTCTATCACTCTCTGACAGAACACAAAGTTATGAAGATCCACTTGCTATTTAAGATACTTTGGTGTATTTCTAAAGTAAATACTATGTTTACTTTCTTCTGACAGTGATTTGAATTGACAAACATAATTTCTGGAAATTTATAGAATGTAAATTCAAGTCCAGAGCCTTACTCAGAAATTGATCCTTTAAGACACATACCTTTATTCAACTTCATGAAATTTTACTGTTTGCTATTCTTCAAATGATTCCTTTCTTTGTCCCTAATATAACTTTTAATGAAGGTTATATATACAGTCATTCATATGAAGATTAATTGCCAAATCCTTTTAAGGAATTAATTAGAAATAGTAATAAATTAAGCCTTAATGATAGAAAAGTATAGTGTTTACAAGAAAAATAGTGTAACAAAGCAGAAGGGAATAATGGCATGGAAGGAGAAATAATGGTTAGGAAATACTTAGTTTATATTAGCTGATAAAGTGAGCAAACAGGAACTTCTGATTAACTGAAGAAAGAAAACATGGTAAGAAATGTAGAACTTCCTAATAATAAAGCACTCAAGGATGCTTAATGATTTTCAGCATCTGTTCACAAACACTGTTCACCTCACTGCACTGTTATCTGTTCATGCAAGAGATAGATTCTTGTTTTACACATACATCCTGCTGCCTTTGTACCCTAGGGAAGAGAGAGACTGAATCCAGCAGAAAAATCCATCTGTAAATGCATATTCTAGTGATCCATTAGTAATGAACCTGTTCCATTCAATAATTTTAACCAAAGCAATCAATGTCTGAACCATTTCTTCTTTAATCATGACATATCTCATCGAGAAGCCTGAGGGTATTCTGTTGTCTGAATTTAGGCCAAGGTTCTAAGCTGGTTTTTGTTTTGCCAGTATCCATTAAAGATTCAATTCATTAATGACCTAGACATTTCAATAGAATTGTTAACAAGAGTTTCAACCATAGGAATTGTGTTTTCTGATTTTATAGCAGTCTATAAGAATACAGTCCAAACACTACATAATTTTTACCCATATACAATGAACACCAACAGTATTCATCAGAGTTCCTAATTGAGACATCTGTTTTACATTTTCTATTCAGACCTAAATGTTCTGTTTTATAAAGTTGTGTCTTATGTTTCCAGAGTGTGCCAATTTCGTAAAGAAGCATATTTTTAACCATTCTAAGCCTTTTTTTTTTTAGTTAAAATGCCAATACAAGGTGCCCTCACCCTTTTTTGAGATGTATTAACAGAGAATCTGTTTGACTATTCAGTCAACATCTTTAATTTCTAAACAGAATTAATAATAACAATACTAATTTATAGTTCAGGAAAACACTTGCTGAGGTACTAAATTATGTCTTCCCTCTTTCTATTTCTCTTTCTCAACCATCATCAAACTCATCCTACTGTTCAGTCCCAGGTGTTTCATCATTTGTAACAGAAGATTGTAAACCCTTTGGGCTGGTTCCCTGGGCATCTTCTCATGAAGGAATTTCTAAAGCACTCACCATTGCCCTAGATCTGCTTCTGTTGGTAGTGAAAGCTTCACTGACTTCAGGGTGGCAGTGCTAGGTTAGACACTTCTGAAATATCCCAGTGAACATTAACTTGGCATGGACCAGGCTGGGTAGTCATTGAAGAACCTTTCCCAGTGCGAGGTTCCCTGCCCATGGCAGTGGGGTTCAAATTAGATGATCTTTAAAGTATTTTCCAACCGCAGCCATTCAATTTTTCCACGTGTGTCATAGTGCCTCAAATACTAGGAAAAAAAATGACTATTACAATATTGACATCATAATTTTAAATACTTGTAATGCCAGTATAATTTGGCAGCAGTATTATTAGATGAGTACTGTGGTTCCTGTGGTTCTGGGAACAGCATCTACCACTCAGTGCTGTTGTGGTGTCTGCTGTGTCTTTGGTTTCCATCTAACTTCTCTCTGCCTCTACTTGTTCAGTCCTTTCAAACACCTTTGGGGACCAGAGGTGACTATTTTTCACTTTGAAGAATAATATTAAACAAGTATAAACTGAGGGGTGGAGTAAGTAGATGAAGTATTTATTACCAACCTAAATTGATGAGGCACATTTCAACAATTACTAGCTTGCAAAAAGTGATGTTTTTTAATCAGCTGTGGGAATTGACCAAAAATGCTTACAATACTAATGACTACTTAAAATGATAATACTTACATTATCATTGTCTGTATATTTTTTATACATTCTCATTGATAATAAAACTTTTTTGTTTGTGTTTTGATGAACTTCATTAATAAATAGAAACAAATAAAATAAATGAAATAAATAAAAATTTATTTTACCTTATGTTCCGTATTGGCTACTTCTGTTGTGAGAGAAATCTTGGTTTTTATTTTAAAATATTATTTTATTGTTATTTAAGCGGCATTTTGATATGAACATAAAAGTTATGAAATTTAAGGTTAAATTAACAGAAAATGAATTTTAAAAAGACACATAATTAAATTCTTGGATATAACAACATTTATGATGCTTGTCTATCTTTAATTTTGTCATCTTTAAATTAACATCAGGATACAGCTTTTAGGTCACATGACCAAAAGATTCTTTCTACATGGACAAACCCAAATTTGTAGCAAATTCCAAGAGAAAATGTTAATATATGGTAAATAAGGCTGTGAAATCATCTCCTGGATGTAAAATAATCCACTGAACAGGATGATGTATTAGATAGCACTATGTATTAGCACCTATGACACAATTCTTTTGCAATGCTTAGCATATCACATATGGAAATAATTTCCCAGCTTGGCATTAAATGTACATCCTTCTTTTTTAAACAATGAACTGGTTTTGTAGAATATGGGACTTGATTTGTAGAATCATTGAGTACTTACAACTTCCTCTTGCTGGGAGGTAAGACCTTACTTCACAGTAGTGTCATAAAGATAAATCAAGTGATGTTTGCAAAACACTAAGATATAGAAAAGATACCATAGGAAATCCAAAATTAAATTAATAGTTCTCCAAAAAGCTCAAGATTTTGATGACATGCAATCAATAAAGCCCAAGACAGGCTGTAGACTTGAAGCAAAAAACCCCAAAAAACCTCCCAGACCACATTTAGAGCATTAAGACAGCTATCTTTAAGAGATGTAATGAATGAAACAAAAACCGAATCAAAACATGTATTTTGAGGTATATTGCAGAAGAGTTAAATAAAATAAAATCAGAAATAATTGTTATTCCTTAGTGTTAGTAAAATCTTTCCTTTTAATTTTTTTTGGGTGCTTCAAGTCCAAGTAACTCTTTTGTATCACACACATGGATAAAGGAATATTTATGAGAAAAAGTTTGAGACAGAGTTGTGGCACTGATTTTATCTTTTTGAATATAGTTTGAAAGAAACAATAGATGCTGCTCTGTTTTGTTTTGATTTCTCAATTCAGGCTCTCAGAAACATCAGACATGCATGTTCATGTTTGTGGCTGTCTGTGCTTAAAAGTAAAAATAGCTAATGAGCACAGGACTTACTTTTAGCCTTGCTAAGACTAGAGCTTATAACACATGCAACAAGAATTTCAGTTAGGTAGAGTACTTTTAGATTAAAACATGAGGAACTTGCAACATTTGGGCATTTCCTGGTTTAAGAATCAGCTGAGAATACACTTTAAAAGTTTCAGTCTTACATTTGTGTTGGTATTATATTTAAATTTATTCTTTTCACGGGTATCTCTCTCAAAATACATCTAACAATCTTCCAACATGCAAACTCTGTGTAGGTAAATTATATATATAGTGGAATTCACAGTGAAGAAATAGGTGGCCCAAAGACAAACATTAAGGTAGTGGCTGCTTGAATAATAGAAATATTAATGATCCTGAAATTTTCAGTTAGAGGAAGTTATCTCTTAATATTCAGAGGATCAAACCCAATTATGTGAAGAAATTGTTGTGTGATAGTTTGTTTCAAATCAGTACTCAAGCTACAGCACTCAAGATGCAATCAAAAATTAATATAACAACCAAAATATAGATGACAATAATGAAAGTCAGCTGAAACCAATCTAGTTTTACATTCTTCTGTACCTATTTGAATGTCAATGTTGATTTTAAAAGTGGTCTGAAACAGATTAGTCTTTTTTTTTTCAAAAATTACTTTATATCTGCCAATATTATCTGTGAAAATTTGTAAAATTAATAAAAGAAATTACTCTGAATTTCAAGGGATAAAATTAAAACAAGAAATATTAGATCAAAAGTGACTGATAGCTACAGATACATCTGTCTTACACATCAAAATGATAGAAAATTAGTATAAAGCTTATCCATGTAACAAAGATGGAAGAATTCAATTCTGTTTCCTAATAAGCAATTTGTAAAATTAGCTTGGTTTACACTTGATATTTCTCATTGTCGTCACAGATCTGGTAGAGCTACCAGGCTTTTATAATGTACTACAACATAGAAACAATGCTGTCAGTAGAACATTGTATCCTACAATATCTAAGCCAATCTGCTGTTGGTATCTAACTTTAAAATATGGTGTTGCACACTACAACATGGTTTATCATTCTCTGAATGTTAATCAATTGTTATTACTGCCCTTGGGCTTTTGAAAGATTGCTTTAATTACCAAGTCATTTTATTCCAAACTTACCTGCCTAGATCAAAACAAACATAAGTAGGAAACAGGGTATATACTTTTATTTTATTTTTTTTTTTAAGGTCAGACTGCTGTAAATTCTGCAGCCTATCAATATAAACACAGAAAGTATTTAGGTGAGTAGAGATAAACGGTGGCTGTCTTCTGAGTTCACTGTAGGTCTTGTTTTCTAGATATGCATTGTCAAATTCAGTATGATTGGGAAAAGTACTGTAGTTTTTAAGAGAAAAAATGCTTTGCATAGTCATTTCACATGTGGAACTTAAGGGAAAAAAGGCCACAGTAGAGCAAAGGCCGTGGTGTGAAGCCCATTAAAACTGTTAGTGCACAGCTCTATGTGTATTCAGGAGCCTTATATCACCCTTTCAAAGGGATGAACGTGGCTGGAAGTGTTGACAACTCTCTCCTGGACGAGTGTCTGTGGGTAGCTCCCTGCAGCACAGCAGTTGCAGGGACACCCCAGCAAACCAGCAGGTTGGGGCCAAGCTCTGGCCAACCTCCACAGCCAGGAGCTCCAGAGGGCAGCCCCACCCGACGCCCTGGGCACCTCCCTGGGCGTGGGATGGGCATGGGCTGGGCATGGGCTGGGCTGCCCTGTGCTCATGGGTGGGGTCCATGGGAGGCAGCTCGGGGTAGTGGGGACACGAGGACCAGCCCTGCTGGGGTGTCACTCTGTCAGGGCTCACGGGCCTGGGCCATGGCCAGAGCCATGGTGATGGCTCTGCCAGAACTAATGGGTGTCCACAAAGCCCTGCCCTGATAAAAGTGACCTTGCAGGAGGTTAACATAATGGAAGGTAAACATAATGAAACATGATAATTGCTCATTAGTGTCACCCTGTTCTTCTAAGTTCTTCCAAGCCTTCTGATATTTACATTCTTGTAACAAACTTTCCCAGTTTTATGTAAATAACTGTTTTACATTTTTCTCTGAAGGAGGAGAAATTTGATGGACTGTTGTCTTGTCCAGTGCCATTGGAGAGGTAGCACTTTCATCCTCCAATCCACTGTCACTTTTGAAAGTCTATAAATGGTGGAGTAAGAAATTAAACTTCCCTTCTTTTTACCTTGGAGGTTCCAATGTGGGTATTGTTTTATTTCGTGTCCTATAGCAACACACTAGCAAAGAGCCAGGACACAGTGCAGCATATCTGTAGAGAAACTATGTTCTTCTTGATGCATAGTTCATTGCAATGATTATATTGTATTTTGTTTTTTCTATGTCTTTTCTTATCTGACAATGCGAGGGTTATAAAAGTCTTGAAATCAATACAATTTATTTAATTCACTTTAGATTTCTCAGGCTTTGTACTATTTTTGTTTATTTATGACAAAGTTAGGTCCTCATAGAACACAGCTGCTCCTCTAAAACAATGATCAAGTAGTCAGGCTGAAGGCAGATCACTCATGTTGTGGCTTTCTTTCATTTTCAGTCCTTATATTTATTTTTGTAAGTGCTTTCTAGTTTTTCTGTTATTATAGGGTCAAAATCTCTTGCCTGATCAAATGTCTTGAGTTTGAAAGGTCTGATTAGATGATTATACCTCATGACAAATGCATTTTGCCACATAATCAAATTAAAGCAATTATCTTTGTTTAATGAGATGTAAAAACTGTTGAAGATATATTTCCCACCCATGTGCTAAGACATGAATTTGAGGCTGAGGGAGCAGAGATTCTGGTCTTACATCTTTTCACAGAAATTTATGTAAGCCAAACCAAAAAGTAATCATCCTATAGATCAGAGGTGCAGGGTTGTGTTTTAGTAAAAATTTTAGATGTTTAAGATGTCACAACATTTACTGATTTCAATAGAATTGTACCAATGTGGTTATTGTGCCAATTACCACATACTAAAATAAAGAAATATTCAATAATAGAATAATAAATATCTCTCTAGTATGAAATTTATTTGTTATGATAGGTATGAATATTTGATGAACTATAAAATATTTTTTCACAATTATTGGTATTTGGGAAATCAGATACTTCAGCTGAGCACTTAATGTTGTGTTTTGCCACTGACTCTAGTCTGATTTAAAAAAATCAGTATTACACATACTCTATAAAAGTAAAAAAATGAATTTTGTTATCAGATATATTGTCTATATTGCCAGGCAAAATCTTAGAACCTGAGTATCCATCTAACTTGCCCTATTCTGAATTCTAGTGTATATATAAAAAGGCACATAGTAATTGAAGTTCTGATTGTGGATATTCCAACTTTAAATAGTTTAAAGATTACTTATACGGTAATAATTTTATTTGGGAATAAAATACCACATTTAGCTATTGGGAAAAAAAAAACATATTGTTCATCTCTATATTATTTAGATTTCTCAAAATATTATATTTCTACATTTCCAGCAAAAAGTACTGAAAGTGTATTGGGCTATTTTGTTAATTTAATCAACAGCAAATACATAGTGTTTTGCATATTTTCACAGTCTTTCAGCTGTTGTTCAGAATTTTTCAACTGTGAAAGACAAAAGAAAAAAGTAACCGGCAATAAATAGGATTTCTGACTATTAATAAGCAAGCCCCTTTCCTTTTAAAAGAATATGTAAATAAAATCTTGTGCAGTACTTATCTCTGAACAGCATCTGTACTATAGCAAAGATATTTGTTTGAATTTTTGTTCCTTAGTCACAGGTAATAGTGTGTCACTCAGTACATGGGCCCAATGAAGGAATTGAGAAGAAAGCTTTCTTCTTCCTTGGGCTTTGAATTGAACCTTATATTCATATCTTGTCTATTTTTTTCCCATCTTCCTACTCTCTGGATTATTGACTGAGAGTATCTTCATACATTTCCAGATATTCCGTGGAATAGAACAGATTATTTTTATAAATCACAATTTGTTGTAAAAACACTTAACATACAGATTTATGATCCAGATTAAGGTTTATTTGCAATGTATTTTAGAATATATTTTCAGAAAGGTCCTTAGGGTCATGATTTTTTTTCCATTTTTGAGATTCTAATGGTAACACTAAGCTTTATTTCTGTCATAACCTGTACAGTCAAATCACATACAGACCACAATAATAGGATGTCTAGGAAATAAACATCTTTTTATACATATGTTTACAGGGATGGAAATGTATTCTGAGGTAAGCCTTTGTTACACTTCAGTTATTTCTTGAGCGTCAGCAGTTAAATATATTTCAACTGGCAGTGTAAATATGAAACCTGAGACTTGGAACTGAATTATACATCCCTTTACTCTACAGTTTCTCTTTCTCTATTTGTTTGGGTTTTTTTTGTTTGTTTTTTTTTCCTGGGCTTTTTTTAGAGTAATTGAAGGGCAAACTGAGAAGAGATAATACAATTTCTAATCCCTTTCATGTTTATCAATACAATAGGGGCAAGATCTATCAACTTTGTTCAGTTTTAATTGATTTTTTTCCTATTTTGAGAGGGACATGTTTCTCTTATTTCAATTTGTCTCAAAGCACTATTTTCCAGCATTCCTATATTCATTAAAATACTTTATCTTAAATCTGAATTGATCAACTGTTTAAAAGATCAACGAAAAAAAAAGATAGATTGGTTGATGAAAACTGAAGGATGCAGTATATCCTGACATCTCTGCTTTACTCTTCTTCTGAATGCAGCTGTACAGTATGGAATTAGAATGCTGATTTTGCAAGAAAATTCCCCTCTGAAATATTTTTGCAGCTTATACACAAATCTAATGTGAGTACTCTACCAATCCCAGTTGTGTAGTAGAAGTTGAAGTGAATGAGCATGGGAAGTCAAGGTTAAAGAGCTAACCTACTGTAATGAAAAGAATACCATGGAAAATCACAAGACAGAAATCTCTTTGGGCAATGAACATGAGGAAGTTTTCAATCACATAATCCTTCAATCATTTATTTCTTCATATACTTGAGTCTGGATTGGTATTGAAATTATTTCTTATTATCCTTTTACTTAATGGTAGTGCTGATATTTTTGAAATAAAAAGGTTCTTCTCATCCCATCTCCAGACAATTAGTAAACATCTTAATAAATTCATGCTATGGAGGCTAAAAACTGTGTCTATGTTGGTTAGATTAAGTACTTTACTATCAAGTTTTCATTTAAGCATTAGGAAACAGTTTCTTTTGAAATATTTTTTAATTTAGGAGTAAGAATAAAAATTATTATGTGTACCTTAAAATTCTTTCAAAACATATTAACTGGGCAATTTATGAAATTACAAAGGACCTATATACACTTGACAGTTCAGAGTTATATATTAGATTACAGATCAAGTGTGTAATCTCATAAATTCTAAATTAAAACCTAACAGGGAGAAAAAAATGAACAAAACCTACAGAAGTTGTAGTACTGCAAGGTACTACAACTAAAAATGTTGGACTGTTAAAGCTTTTATTTCTGTAATTCCAAACCAAAATTCTCAGCCAGTTTCAGACTGGGATTTCCATTTACATTAGTGCAGAAAAAAAATTTGTTTAATGCTAGCTGGTCAGGAAAGAGCAGGCAAGCTAAGCTCTACCATGTGTTGTGCATTCCATGGTAGGCTAAAGGCCTGAAGGAAGTCCATCCTTCTAAATGACAATTTGTTCTTTTTCTCAGCGGCTGGTGAAGTGCCACATATACTGCTCATTACACAAAGAAGATTTTATTGCTGCAACAGGGCACATTGAATTTAATGTTCACTGAGGACATCATGCAGTTCACCAGAGTGAGTCACACAAACTTTAGTCATTCTAGCCTCCTTTTGAGCAAACTGGATAAAAGAAAGAAAAAAATCTTCAGATATATGCTAGATCTTAGACTTATATAAAGGGGAACTCAGGAAAAAAAAACAAACAAAAACCCATCCTTTTAGAAAGGAACTTGGAACTGTAAGAAATACAGTCAAAATCATGCATTAATGAGAAGAGAACATTGAGTTTCTTGTCACTCAAGTTTTCTAGCTGAGTACCATTCCTTATTGTATCAACTGCTATGAGCTGAAAATGTGCTGGGAAAGTAGTGAATTCACTGGGATCTTTCCTTTTGAGCTGCACTTACAGTACTGACTGATGACAGATACTGGTTCAGCACCATGAGAAATTTTCATTTTGAAGGACTGGCGAACTCAGGGAAATTCAATTTATATGGGAGTCTTCTGGTCAGGTTTAATTCATGTGTGTCTGACAGGCTGTGTCTGCACATTATTGTGATACCTCAGGCATTTTCTAAATACTTCTGGGATTTTTAGAAGAGGAAGGTAGGTAATCATGCCGTAAAGAAATATTAAGCAATTGCTCATCAGGCAGTATAACCCTCAGAATATGATGAAAAGCATTCCTTCTGGTTTGTTCTTGCATGTTCTCTTTTTATTTTAATCTGTGATAAAAAAGGGACAAAATGCAATCTAATAAATGCTCTCTAATTAAGTGCAAATACTTTTTCCCAGTAAGAGTCAGGCACCACTGAACTGTTTAATATTAAATAATACATTCAATTAAATATTATGCTCTAAAATGTAAAAGAATAAATAACATGAAAAAATTTAAGTTCTCTGACATTCTGAGGTGAAAAATACAGGATGTCAGGATAATTTCATTGATATCAGTAACTCTACATCAGTATAAAAAACACAGAGGAGTACTCAGTAATAAAATGTGAGTGCAGTAACAATGCAAGTGCAAAAATGAAGAAATTATATTTTAGTGTCCTTATTCTTTTTTTTCAGTTGCTAAATTAACTTTGTGAAAAAAGACAAAGCCTTCCTCTTTGGTTCTACTCATGCATTGAGAAAGAGAAATGTAAGTTCCCTGCTATATAACTTCTTTAGTTTGTCTGTATCCAAATAGAAAAATAAGACTGAGTAATTTTTCATTTATTAATTTGTTTGCATTAGTCAATCAACCAAATACTCAAATCAATAAAAAGAGAGCCTGACAATTAGTCTTATTATTTATAATAATATCTCCTTTCTCTTTACTTTGTCTAACCCTATGTTTGCAAATCTTTTTACTAACTCTGTATGTGCTTTAGCAGTAAATTCTATCAAAGCATATTTTATCTCAGGCCTATTGCAAATCTGTGGTTGCTACTTAGTCACTTGCTTAGGAACCACACACTGGTCAGGAAATACACAGTTCATCATTATAATGGTTTCATTATAAGACATAGTTTATTAAAAGTACTGATATATAGAAACAAGTCCTTAGATAACCCACACTCTTGATAAATCATTTGGATTTTTATTATATACTGACTGAAGGAGAGTGCAGATTTCAATCCTATCTTCCCAGCAGCAAGCCTGACTTAATTCTCCACAGTTTTTTCCATGCTTCCCCAAAGTTTTCTTAATGAAGAAGAGAAATCTGAACACTACAGAGATAATTCTGATTATTTTGTCATGGGTGTGACATACTCAGTGATTAGATAGGCAATCCAAAATCACAACTTATGAGATTCCAGTTCTGTAGAAATAAAACATCCTGCTAGTACTGTGACTTTCAGCCTTTCCACTTATCAGAGGATTTAGAGTTTTGTCTCTTCTGAGTCAAAGGTTAATAGGGTATGAATTATGAGTTGTCATCTAGAGCTGACAAAAGAAAACAGGTTTCAAAATGTAATTATTTCCAACAAAAAAACCCCAAAAGCAAACAAACAAAAAACCCCAAACAACCCACTGAAAAAACAAACAACTAGCTAAACAAAAATCTATGGCTTCACCCCCTACCCAACCCCCACACCTAAAACCTGAAAAAAACAAGTTTGTGAAATTTTTAGCCGAAGTAGGAGGTGGCCAAATAAGAGACAAATGTTTACTTTAAAATGTAAGACAGCTTTTGTGCAGGAGGTAGATGATGAATATTTAAGAAAGCAGCCTGTGATATGATGTGTACTTTTTATAGGTACTCTACTGTAGCTTTTATACTAGTTAATAACTATTAAAATATAATAATGAAAAAGGAAAGTTCTATGACAAGGTTTAACTGCATTTATAGCTAATAAATATATCTTTAAAAGGACACTGGCAAAAATTCTGATATAAGGAATGTGCTGTTCTACCCCCTACTCCTTTCCCCCAGGATGTCTTAAGAACAAATTTCTTCGCTGAAGGAGGCTGAGAAGAAAGAATCAGAAAAGTGTAAAACATGCTCATTGCTCCTAGCAATAATCGTAAAATCATGCAAAAAAACATAGGGGGCACACTCCTGAAACTGCTAATAAATGTAAAGAGATCAAAGCTGTGATTCATTTTTAAATAGTGTGATGCACATGTTCTCTATAGTCAATGCACTTTCTTAGATAAGAGATGCATCACTACTATAATGCAATATTAATATCCAGTATACAATGTTTCATCATTTCTACATTGTAAAAATGATAATATCATGGATGATAATTCTTTGGTTTGCCTATTAAGCCTGAGCGATGACACTATTTCATTTGATTTTCTGCTCCAAATCTATGTCTAGGGTGACTACTTAAGTGAACTCCTCACTATATTTTCTATGGAGGAAGGCTAGAGTGATGCAACCTATGGCTCAGACATATTAGTGATATGTTCAGATGTAATGGAACTTAGTTCATTAATCTGTCCTGAATGACCATCACAACAGAAAAAGCTTAAGTCAAGAACTAAATGAATTACACAGACATTTGGATGGAGATAGACATTAGGCTAGCAGAATACTATCTGTTTATATATCAAAGGACAGAAAAGGGGTTTGATGTGGTTGATAGAAATATATTGAATAATGTAGAGAACGATGTAAATGGCATGAAAAAAGGCATTGAGATTGTAATGAATTTGGCTGGGAGGAAGTTAATTTTCTCCATAGCATGTCTGTATTTAGATCGGCAATTTAATATTTTAGATTGGTGAGCAAAACTGTTGATAGCACACCAGTTGCACTTATTCTTGAATAGTGCTTGCACAGTGTAAAGACAGTATCTGTTTCTTTCTCTGCCTCTGTCACCAAGTTTGCTAGGGGAGGACAAGAAACTGCAAGTTTTGCGTGTCACAAAGATGTGCAAGCGACTGTGGATGGATTTTTGAGAAACAGTGATACTCATTTTGTGACCCAAAGAAAGTCATCTGGTTATCTCTGTAGACATCAGTATGAAGTATGCTGAATCGGACACTAATAACAGATTTTTTTAAAGTCTTTTTTGTTATTTTGACTGTTGCTATTGAATCCAGAAAGACTGAAAAGGAAAAAAATCCAAAACTAAATTAATCTCATAAATTTTTAAAATACTCAGTAATTTCTAAAGTATGCTATATAACCAACTATTTATATTCCTAATTTAGGCTCAAAGATCTCAAAATCTTGGTGTGACTGTGAACAAGAATTATATTATAATGCATTATTATGAGATGCGATCTGCCAGTTCAATTTTAAAATTTTTTGCCTTTTTTGTCTTTTTTTACTTCAAAAGAGAGTAGAATATATCATAACCTCAGATGAAAATAATTTGGTATAATTCTAAAAATAATACACTGATTTTTCTGAAAGGAATTTAGGTTTTTGTTTGGTACTTCAAATGGTGGATGTGTTTGGTGCTTAGAAAGAAGTGAAGGTAAAGTGAAGTATAAGGGAAAATATATGGAATGATAAGTGAGCAGAAGAATGAGAGAAAAGAAAAGCAGCTTGAGGAGCAGTGGCAATACAAAGATCAAGGAGCTAATTAACCAAGGAAGGATTAAAAATAAGATTACTTCATTTATTCCTTTGGGAGACAGAAGAGCTGTTACTTCATATTTTCTTTAGACAATTGACGGTAAACAGCCTGAGAGGAAGTAAACCTCCCAGCGGTCACAGAAAGTGTTCTCCAGATTCCCTCTTCCACCACAGAAGTATCCTCCTGATTGAATAAATCCTTTTTGCTGACACATGACCACTGGTGCTTGTATGCCACTGATCCATGAACTTCAGTGCACAATTGCACTGTCTTGTCGACAGGAGGAGAAGACTGAATCATGGCAGCACAAAATGCTCCAAGGAAACAAGGGACACAGAGAGCTCTCAAGTAATTCAACGTGTCATACTCTGTTTTCAGGCCAAAGTAAATCTGGTAAAGGCCAAATGGACAAATTAGACTTATACTTCAGACTTTAATTCAATTTGAATAACTCAATATGATTAATGTTATTTAACACCATGCTTGAAATCTGTTATGCTATATGATGTGGTTTATTCTTTAGAGCACAATACCACCCCATCAGCAAGTTTGTTTCTTTTTTTTTTAAACTGCTAAAAATCATCTCCTAAAGTCAATGATATTTCCCAAAAATAAGAAGCTGGAATAATTTAGATTAAGGTGATTAGAATAGTAATATTATCTTTATAGTTTTACAGGTAAGAGAAAGTGGAAGAAAATAGTAAATGCCATATGCATTAGTTGTAAATATCAAGAACACTGATCTGAATTGATCTGTTGTTTGTATTTTTATACAAATCTTGCAATTCATGGTTAATCTTTAGAATACACAGATAAAATAGGAGAATTCAGTAGCTTCCAGAAGTTTGACAGAGACTGACAACACTACTGTATTCCAAATGCTTCTGAAAAAGCTTTGACAACTTAAAAGAAAACAACCAAACAAAACCCAATTAACTGAGATATTAGATGCTGTACTGGGTGGGGGGAAAGAAGTGTACCTGTCTGCTACATGTCTCATAACTAAATATACAACTTCAAAACACAGGGTACATATGGCACTACCAGTTTACTATGGCAATCAGGAAATATTAAAGCAACTGTATTTCCCATAAAAAAACTGAAGTTTTTAAAATTCACCACTATGTTTATGTAACTGCCACTAGCTCAACAAAAATCCCATCTATTTTTAATAGGTAAGAATGTGATTGCTAATATTAGTTTCTGTATATTCTATTACAAATAATATTTTGGTTAGCTCAACCATTAGCTATGTTAACAGTAGAAATAGTCATATATGTAAGTTTTAGTTTTATATATATTAAAAACCATTTTCATTTACAGAGTTTTGAAAATACTTTTAATGATCATGCTTAAAATACAAGAAATAATCCTCTGCAACATTAAAAAGATAAATTAAAATTAAATACTGCATAAAGTTTGTTTTTATTAATGATTGCTATTTTATTTCTGCTGCTGTTGAAACAAACAAGAAAACACAAAGTCAGAGGTTGTTAGATGAGGATGTTGATGCTATTATGTCATTTCCAGCAAAATTTTTAATCATGTGATTTTTATTATGTTCACATGAGCACATTCTGTTAGCCTTCTACCAGAGTCCCCAACTATGTGACTCTTTTGTTATACTAGCCCAAACAGGTTCTTTTAGATAACCCACATGCAGTGTGTAGTTCAATAACAGATTTACTTACGAAAGATACTTGATGTTGCATGAGATTTCCAGATCAGCAAAGTGACGCAAATTATATTGCAGAGCAGAATAAGAATGTGAGTTATGTCTAACAGAATACAAAGCAATTGCAACACACAGTTCAATGCCATTGTCATTCTCAAAGTCAGTGTCTATGATGTGCTCACCACCATGATGCTGAGCATCCCCAGCCCCAGAATGGATTACATGAGTTGTGTGTTCCAGCTGAAGCCTATTACTCCCTTCAAAATACTTTTGAATTTCTCTAGTTTCCATAAACTGTGTAAGGCTGAGACCCCTATTCACGCCTCCCCTTCCCTGTCCCCATGCTTGTCTAGCTAATGAGGGGCACACTTGCACAGTTTTAATGAGCTCAGGGGTAAATATTTGCACTTCTTGATCCACTCCGGAGCCCTGAGCCTGAGATAGAATCAGCTTCTACAACAGCTGTGGGCAGTCACAGCCTGCATTACTCCCAGAGCTTAATAGGCTCATCTCCCTTACTGCTCTCCTCTGAGCATTCTTTCATTGTAGGGATTTATTGTTTGGGAGCACCTTCTTTCTCAAAATATTTTGATGTCAGGAACTAAAATTTTTGTTAAAAGGGCAAGGTAAAAGAAGTTCTCTTTGTACCTGAAGGAAAAAGTGATGAGATTTGAGGTTAGCTCAGCGTGATAGATAAGGAAAAAATGTGAAATTGCTTAGTATAGCTAATATTGGCAGCTCATTTTTATCATTATATATATTTTGAGTACTATAAATAGTATTTATATTTTTGTTTGATATTCTAATATTAGTACTGGAATTTCAAGCACACCTTGAATTTACAACTCTTAAGCTGTCTTGATATCTGTCTGTATATATTTTGACTGAAGAGCCCCTCTTGCATGGCCAGCATTATCAGTGTCAGCACTGTTGGCAGGATATAATGTCAAGTGTTGCTTTCACATCCAAACCAATTTGAGCTGTTAAAGCTAAAGAGAATTTTTGTATAATAAAATCTATTCTTCTAAGAAGCAAGATACATGCAGGATTAGTGAGCACTGTTTCTCGTGAGGCTATACACCCCACTATTTACCCAAGTAAATTTCTGAGGTGTGAAATTATAAATATTTCCAGAAAATTGACTATAAATGCATCTTTCCTAGATAAGGATATTATTAATATTTCCATTTTGAAAATATTTAGAAGACATTCAGATGCTTTGGATTGACAGAATTTGTTGCATATTTCTCTATTTCACAGGTAAGTTGTCTTTGAAATAGTTCATTCTGCTTTCCATTTCTAACCATCTAGCTAACATCCACTGTGTACTCTGTTATCACTGTGTTGTTTGCATTTTCAGTAATTTGAATTTCTATTTAAATGCCTGTAACATAGATAAAGTGTGTGGAAGCATAATTTCCCATTTCATTTGTGTGCTTGACTCATAATTGCATAAACAAACAAAGGGAGGAAAAAAAAACCTGAGAGAAAACCCCTGACTATTTTGTTATCCTGTTTTGTAGGTACTTTATCTTGTGGGCTATTATGAGTCTTCTTTAGATACATATTTTCATGGTAAACTGACAGCAACATCCACCACTCTTTGTCTAAATAATGACTAAAACTTTCTAACCAAAAAGGGTAACTAACAATTGCATACAAAAACAGAATAGCAAAAGCAAAGCATGCAGAGGCTAAGGTATGGAATAAATATAAAACCTTGAAAAATATATAGATACTGAAACATGAAAGGTTCCATCTGAACATCAGGAAATAGCTTTTTAATGTACTGGCTCATGGTGGCCATAGAGGCTGCAGAATATTTCAGAGGTTGTACAGCATGGAGATATTCAAAATTAATTTGGACATGGTCCTGGGCAAAATATTGCAACTGATCCTCCTGAGTAAGGGGACTAGACTAGGTCACCACCTGTCCCTTCCAACACATGTCCCTTCTGACACCAACCTTTACTTGATTTTTTAAGTTTCCTTTCAGATGTAATTTGTAGCTGGAGAGGGAAGGCAATGAATTTAACATTGCTAGCAAAGCTCTAATGAACCTCATAGAAAATATTATAGCAATCTATTAAATTGATGTGAAAGTAAAAGTGATTTCATTGATAAACAGTGAGGTAAATTCTTAGAATATTTTTTTTCTCTGTATTACAGCTTTATGCTCCAAAACTCAGCCTTGTCATGTTGCCTGTTGTATTCCAGTGGGACAGATTTTATGGTGTTTTGGGTTACACTCTACAGAAGACATTCAAATCCATTTCTTTAGCCTCAGCTTTATATTGTGATGTGCAGTCCCTTTCTCATTTCTTTGCTGAGGCTTTTATTTGTGGAGAGGAATGAAAAGCTAAAGATTGCCATAATGCCAGCAGGAATCTTCACAGTCAGGAGCTGTATCTCCAAAACTGTAGGTGAGATTCAAGGGATACAGAGTCCCTCTGACACGAGGAAAAAAAACATAACTTGTGGTACATTTTTGTTTAGACTACTAGTTAATTTGCTGTTGAAACAAAAATCTATTATGCTTTCAATTATCTAATTCTCCTTTAATTATGTCTGCTGCTGCTCTAGAGTTGAGAGTTTTACACTGCAAGTAGATAGAAGTTGTAAGACATATGAATATAAAAATCCTTCATTTGCCAGGAATACCTGGAGTTATGGTAGTAAATATTTACTTGTGGAAAGCAGAGCTAAATTTACCTATAAAGAAAAACATGTGATAATTATTTGTTTGTGGCCTGTCATGCCAGCTTTTTCTAAAGTAATTGAGAGATTACATTCTTTTCTTTTTCATGTTTTTCAGGATCATGTCACTAAGAGAAGCCATCTATAACTTTTTCCAATAGAATTGGAATTTAAAGATCGTCTCAGAAGATCTTAAAAAATCCTAAAATGAGACTGAAATTATTTGGAAACTGTAAATAAAATTTATAGATAACTTTTATTAACATTTAACTGAATATGAACTCTACCACATTTGGTTTAAAGTATAGAAATCATATTTAGAATCTAACAAATCCTTTGTATGAACCTAAAAGGAAACTGAGATAATTATGACTCAAATATATAGCCATGTCTGTGAGCAAAGACCAGTTCATTCAGACCTTTCCAGAGTTCACAAATTTTTCAAGGGTTCTGAGGAAGCCTAATCAATTTACTGCTACTGAAATGAAACAGTTGTTCAACAAATCACATCAGTCCTGCCTTAGGCCAGTAATAAAGATAAATAACTTCTCCAACAGAAACATCAAGACATCTTTAAAAGTTGGGTAGATGGCCCAACATGAATTTGGCCAGAAGACTAGAGATAATAATCTATATTTCAGTATTCTAGCATCTTAAGAGATTTCTTGTTACAATCGAAAAGTATCACCACCAGCAAGAATTTCTCATATCAGTAGAAATTTTGTAAAAAAATAACCTGGCCGAAAAAGAGAGGAAAAAGTAGAGGCAGCTTTCTCTATAAACATGAAAGACATGTAAAGGATAATAAATAACAGTTCACACTGTATTTAAGAGTGTCTTAGAAATAGGAGTCACAGAGTGGATACCATTTCTGTAATAACAGATTCTAATGATTTCTCAACATTTTTTTAAGTAATACACTAGAATAACTATGAAAATGATGCACTGCTTACATCACTGTCTTATTCTACAAGATAAAAGATTACCATCTTATTTTTTCTTCTCTGTATATAATACCATATTTTCCTGCCTAAACTCAGATACTGTCTCTTTCAGATGGTCTGACAAAATTATTTAAAGAAAAAACCTATTAATTTTTCTTTATTCTCAATTTTCATTATTACTCTTTTTACTTTACTCTTGAAGAAGAGTCAGTAAGCCTGGCTGCATATCTTTTCTAAATCCAAAAAAAAAAAAAAAAAAAATCTACTCGTTGTTTTGAAATGAATTAAAAAAACCCCTCACACCAGAATTAGAAAAAGAAGCAGGAAAAACACAAAAAAACCCCAAACCAAAACAAATCCCCAAAACAAACAAAAACCCAAACAAACACCAAAATCCAAAAGCCAAAAAATCACCAAACCCAGGAAAAATAATTCATAATATAGTTGGAATTTACTAAATTAGATTAAAATTGGCTATGCTAGACAGACACACCACGTTAGATTAAAACTGGATATGCTAGACAGTGACCTGAGTAAAAATGGAGGAAAGAAAAAAACTTGTAGTCTGTGCCAGAGAGAAAAAAAAAGACTAACACTCACACTTCCATATGTGAGAAAAAAAATAAGAAATTGAGTCAATAACCTACATTTTATAAGGTATAGATAGAGAATGCTGGTAAATAATGTTAACTAAACAGCTTATTTTTCAATCAAGATAATTAAAAAGAAAAATCAAAAAGCAGGCCTAAATTTCTTTGAATGTGCAGTGGTTTGAAACAAGCATTTTGCTCAAACCTAACATCTGCTTGACACAAAGGTGTAGTAACTAATAGGAAAAATTTTAAAAGGCTAAGTAACCCTGTTAGGCATTACTCTCTGCCAAACCTGAAGACTGGATAAATGAAAACTCCAGAGTTTGGATTTAGATTTGAAAGCACTGCTTGCAGTTATATTTTAAAGCTTAAGAATGCACTGGTCTTTCATGACCTGAAAAGTAGATTTCTGACAATACTTAGCTCAACTCAATTGCCTGTATTATTTACCAGGAGTTAGTGTTTTACCATCATTCTCAAATAGAGGTAAAAGTAGGATCATATGTTTTAGATGCAGAAAAACCCTAAGACCAGATATTGAAAAAAAATTTGAAGTAAAATCCCAATTGATTTGGAAACAGTGAACTGACCCTAGAACAAATGCATATCTCTGATAGAAATAAATGTTGATTAAAAATATGGGAAACAGAGCCACAGCAAAATTATCACTAAATAATTAATATAGGATTAAAGCAGAGGAAGCTAAAGAATGTGCTGCAGTAGAACATGTAACATCCAATATTTCTTCTAGTGTTCTTCATGAGATACATCACAATTTATTTGTATGCCTTGATAAGGGCAAGTAAAGAATTTTTATGGATTTGTTCCTGGACTGTTATTTTTCAATAAATGCTGCCTTACTTATGAAATAAATAAGAAGTCAGAAAGAAATTTTAAGAACAGACTCTCATTCAATGCTGTATGCATCATAAAGACAGTCACAAACAGTGAAAAAAATTACAAACCAACAAAATTATTCTCTTATTCTAGAGGGTACAAATAGAATTGAGGCAAATTTACATGCACAAAGCTTTATTAGTGGGGTTTGTAGCTGATGGAGTGCTCAGACTTCAAAATTACTTTAAGAAAATAATTTTTAAAATTTGTGGGGATGGTGGGAATTGGGAAGAATCTCTCTCCCAACTCATGTATACCTTTTTTATGTAGTAATAACAGTTGTCCTTTATGTTACCTACTAGTTCTTCAAGTTACAAACTGAAACATATGAGAATATATGGGCAATCAGTTTTTATTATGGAGTTAGACAACAATATCTATAAGACAGGAATGAGCAAGCAGGAGAAAAAAAGAGTGTTTTAAACAATAATGATATTAACCTCCTACAAGGAACCTGATCTAACAGACATAACTATCCTTCAGAGTCTGACACTGTAAGATTGTGAGGATAGCAGCACCTGAGACACTGGGTAAAGGGCAGCTTCAAGATGCATAATGAAAGCTTGCAAGAGTCTAAGTGAGCAGCAGGCTACAGAGCAGAAAGAGAAAGGCCCTCAGTATAACTAAAGGTAAAGCATCTACAGCACTGTGCAATACAGTGTTTTTGGGACAGCAAGTTTTCTAAATTAGTCCCTAAATTTGAGGATCCTGCCTGTGTTTTTTATTGTTTAGCTATCTTGGTGGGTTGGTTGCTCCACATTAAGAGTAAATCCTGGGAAATTCTGCACTCATGAGAACTGTTTCAGATTTTGCAAAATAAGCAGGAAGTAGTTTCTTGTGTCTTTGATACACTGGACTAATTCTGCATTAACACTGTCAGCCTATTCTGCATGCAGACTACCTCTGGTGCATTATCAGCAAGCAAACTTATTTTGAGCATATTACAATTGCTGGGTATTTGACAGAAGAAAATGTGGGTGGAAACATGTGATTCATGACCTTCATTAACTCACACTTTAATAATGGTTCAATAGTCAATGAATATTAAGTAGCTAATTTCTTTTTCCTTTAAAGGATGTTTGTAGCATTTAGAAACCTGTATGATAAAAGTTGTGTGGCAATCTGTTTAGTGCATACAGAAAAGTTAAACATGGAATTTGCCAGAAATCATTATAATTGTAGTTGAGAAACCTTTTCAGTGATTGGATCTTCAAAAGGCATAGCGTGAACTGCTGTCCTGGGTTTACATACATTGTTATTCTAATACCATGTGATGGTTACATGACATCAGAGAGTCTATGAGGTTATGGAAGTTAGCATTAGAATTATTTCAAAAAAATAAAAATATGACATTAATAAGAACAGCAGCTACACAGACAAACAGCAATTTTGCTCTAATTGGTTACAAAACATTGCAGAGTCCTAGCAGAAGGGTATTTAGGAGTTACGGAGTCAAGAAACTTGAAAGGTTAGGAAAAGCTACGACTAAAATAATTAATCATAACTTAATAAGACCTGTTTATGAGCATACCTTCTGTTACAGTTTTGCTTATGACCCAATTTTTATGCTATGGATTCCCTGATCCATTAAGTTTACAAAACACAATTCTGAGAATAAATTCCAGTTGTCAGAGGAAAATATTTTATAGTAGATTTGACAGCCTGAGAGAGGCAAGCCTGCTAGAGATCCTTGCCCCCATGTTCAGCCTGAAGTGAGGCTGAAAATATGTTCCCAGTGGACACAGACAGACAGAGGACATTTGGATATACGTTTGGATATGAAGGGCTGTCCACACAGATCCCAGAGGCACACAACAGAGCATTCACATGAACACAGACAGCATCAACAGGCTCATCCTGCTACCCTTTCTGATTGAGCCAGAACAGAGTTCAGGAGTGGAAATAAATACATCTATGAAATATGCTTATCCTTGCAGCAGCTGGATTCAGGCACCCAGTGTCAGTGCCTGGATCCCAGCATCCTCAGTTGCTGGCATCTGAATTTACAAGTGCCCAAGGTCACAGTGCTACTCCATTTGTTGGTACAGATCATTTCACTCACACAGAGAGATGTCCAGGAGTTCCCTGGTCTCACAGCCAACCCACAGTGCTCTCTCCCTTAGACACACACACACATCCAGGGCAAGTCCTTGGTCCCAGGACACTTCACATATTATCTGGATTGGCCTCATTTGCATCCCAACAGTCACTTCAATTTCTCTACCAGAGATCCGCATACACAGAATTATAGAACTTCTTGAGTTGGAAGGGACTCACAAGGATCATCAAAGTCCAACTCTGGACACTGCAAAGATCCTCTCAAGAATCACACCATGGTCTGCAAGTGTTGTCCAAAAGCTTCTTGTACTCTGGTAGATTGGAGTTGTAACAGCTTCCCTGAGGAGCCTGTTCCAGTGCCCGAGCACCCTGTGTGTGGAGGGCTATTTTCTAATATCCAACCTAAAACTCCCCAGATGCAGATTGAGACCACACCCTCAGGTTCTGTCACTGGTCACTGCAGACAAAAACTGCCCCTCCCCCTCATGAGGAAGCTGTAGACTTCATTCAGGTGTACCCTTGGTCTCTTCTGCTCCAGGCTGAACAAGCCAAGTGACCTCAGCTGCTCCTCGTACATCTTTCCCTCTAAACTTTTCACCATCTTCATGGCCCTCCTTTGAATGTTCTTGTATTGTGGTGCCCAAAACTGCACAAGTGTGTCAGGTGAGGCTGCCCTGGAGCAGAGCTGAGCAGGACAATCCCCTCCCTTGCCCAGCTGGCGATGCTGTGCCTGATGCACTCCAGGACATGGTTTGCCCTCCTGGATGCTGGGACACTGCTGACTCATATTCCACTTGCCATCAACCAGGATTGCCCTGAATACTTTTCCATGGTGCTGCACTCCAGCCTTTCACTACGTTCAGGGTTGCCCTGTCCCAGGTGCAGAAACCAGCTCTTGGCCTTGTTCAACTTCATGCATGCACAGAGTAAAGAGATTCTTACCAGAACATAATTGGTAGTGGAGTTTAGTAAATGATAGGACAGACCACAGTGATTCAGGTAAAGGGCATGGCCAAATAAGCCTATTGATCAGCCCCTGCTTACATGAGAATGGACAATTTTTTTCTCTTATCCTTCTAGTTCCCTCATTTTTTTTCCACCCCAAATCACGAAAACCTTTCTCACTTTTGATTCCTCTTCTAAATAACCCATAAAAAATTGTGTGGAATCCCAAAATGTTTTTCCTGTGCATCCCATACCATTTCCTCCATTTTTGGGCAGCAAATAATCTAAAAGATGATCAGCAGAGACAATTCCATGTCTTGAGGATGGAACTGATGACAGGGCCTGGAGAATGTGTGCCATCCTTAATCTTTCCTTTGGCTTCCTGTCTGTCACTGTACTGCTGTGTTCCTCTGGTATTGCAGAGAAGGGTCTTTAGTGTGCTGATGGCTCTTCTGGGATGTGAGGGGAGCTGTTAGGTAGGGTATGATTTCCCTGGTCTAACCCAGAGCCTGCCATTGTCCCTCTGTGCTCCCTTTAACCACATATCCTAAACCTGGACATATAAGGGAGACTGCTCTCTGCAGGACTCCTGCTTCAATTATTCTAAACATTGGAAAGCATTAGGTAAATGAGGCAGAGGAGCTGCAGGAGAAGGCAGCTGAGAAATGCCCAGGGAAATTATCTGCTTTCAGGTCTCTGCTCAGTTTTCCTGTGTAAGTCTGGATCAGTCACTTTAATCACATTATCACAGGTGGACAATGATTATGTATTCTTCATTTTCTGGGTGACTGACTTTATTCCCTATGGTCTGATTTGCAAAACAACTGGGTACTCATAACTGCAGCATAAGCTAGTTAGAGTTGTGCTTTGAATTCATAAAGTGTAATATACAATTATATTCTCTAAAAATCAGGTCCAGGTTATGTGAAATTGGGCACATACAATTAGTGACTCTTTTTGACCTTATTATCTCAATGTCTTTGTTCCCAACCTATGTTTTATTAAATAGGACATAAATAATAATGACAACCTTCCTCATATAATGGCTCTACAAAAATCAGTTTGTGTTGGGGAAGCTACCAGTTGTTGTTACTATTAAGTCTTCTATATTATTAATAAGAAAACAAAATATTTTGTGATGGAATAAAATACTGTAGAAGCTTAGGAGCCTTCTTCACCTATCTTTTCTTATCCTTCATTTCCTAATACTACAGATTTTACTTATGCTACTTCATTTTAGGTATTCTCCTTTCTAAAAGATCTCAGGAAATTGTGTTCCTCCCTACAACATCCTGACCTTGTCCCTTGAGCTCTTTGGGTATATGGCCTGTCACACATATTGCCAGTTCTATTTTTTTGAGGCTCTTTACTAAGAAGATGGTTGCATGTGATTTTAAAAACATTTTTGACCCAAGTCAGATGAATGTCTATGTGTAACAGAGTTGCTACATCACATATTAACAAATGTTGTTGTAATAAATGCAGTGCAGAAGTTGGTGAACAAAAGTTTTATACTCAGAGAAGGTTTAAAATATTGTAGAAACACAGTGATAGAGGAAACAATTGTAAACTCCATGAGCACCATGAATTCTACGTAGTAGAAAAGTATTTACAATGTGATGCTAATGTAATACTGAACACAGTTTCAATGCATCTGCATAACACAATGAGACGAATCCCACAATATTATTTCTTTTGGTTACTCAGCTTTGCAAACTTAATAACTTTAAAGTTTTTCTTCTGTTTAACAAATAAAGGTGCATAAGATTCTTATTAAGACTAACAATTGAATATATTTTAATCTGCTGTTGAAAAGCTGTCAGCTTTCAGAAAAAGAGACAAATGCTAAGAAAATACTAGGTCAACACCAATTTAACTATGTGAATTAACAAATATTCAGTTGATTTTTATGTTTTTGAGTTATGATAACAATGAAAATTAATGAGTCATATAATTACAAGAAAGGTGAGGATAGGGAGAACTATGATGAAATTGAAAATGTTTTTACAATTTCATTTAAGCAGAAATTGTTTGTAAAGAACTTGTATAGAATGTGATTTTATTATTTTCTTGAAACTCTATTACAAAATAACCTAGGACAGATTGAAATCACTTGCTATGATCAGTATAGAAAGATGGAAGCAATTTTGGAAGCAAATTTTTAAACTTAGAAAATTATTTTATTTTCATCTTAATCTACTTTTTTTTTTTTTCTTCAATCATATGCAAGCATACCCATACTTTCTTTGATTCATATTGTGTTTCCCAGGAATAAGAAAAAATCCCCAAACTTTGGTCATCTATAATCTTCCAGAAATATCAGCAAAAGTTTTTGACCATATAATAGGAGGGAAAAAATTAATAAATACATACCTAATAGAAAATAAATGGCAGTTTTCAAGTACTGAGTAGTTCTGTTGATGGCATAAAATGTACAGCACAGAGTATTCCTTTAGCAATGTAGGAATAAGTAAGAAGACTCAAAGAAATTTCTCTTGGTCTTGTATTATTTTGACAATGCAGGGTAGGGTTCAAGGGATGTTTATAACTATTGTAACTTATTTTTGCTGTCAATTTCTATATATTTAGGAGGTATTTTTGGGACATATATGATGTAATATTTGGAAGCCAGTACATACTGAAAAATCCTGTAGAAAACATTGTCTTTTTTGGAGTGGTACTCAGTGCTCTGTGATAAATTTATGAAAAATCTTTCCTTAGGCATGGAAATTCCTCTTCAGCTTAATTTCATGCATGAGTCATTCATAACAAAGAGCCATGTTCAACCTCCCAAAGCATCCCTATATTTTCTTCCATAATTCTTGCTTTACTCTGTCCAGCTCAGTTAGTCCCATCCCGGTTCTCTTTTAGAAATTGTTTACCCATTAGGTTGTGTAAGTCCTACTTCTTTGAGCAAAACCTTCTACTCCATGGCTAAGCCATTTAATTTATACACCCTTGATACATAAATAGTTGTAGAATTTTACTAAACAGAGTTTTCATTGTTTGTTGTGCCTGCAATAATATGAGTGAAGCTGCTTTAATTCATAAGAGAAACATCTAAATTGTCACTTTTACTTAGTTGAGTCATGTCAAGGAAACAGGGGTGACCTTCTCTAAAGAGAAAAAGTATTTTATGTTTATGAGCATTTCAGTAGTTCATCTTTTTTTTTTTTTCATTAAGAAAGACTAATTTTAATCTCTACAGCATGCAGTAATATAGAATAAACTCCCATAGTCAATTGGCATTAGATATAAGAAATAAATTTTTAATAATTTGCAGTTCATTTGATAGTGGTTGTTTTATACTTGATTACAAGAAGTAAAACTTTTTTGGCATCTAATTTACAAAGCTTTTCTACCCACAAACATCCATAATGTTTAAATTTTACATTTTCTACTTCACAGAGTCTTTATATTCCTTTAAAGAATGTTTGTAAAGAGATTGTCAGTGTGCCCTGAATCTTATGAGCCATCCATGTAGCCAGTGAACTTGGAAGCCTTGCTTGTAACTGAAAATTACATACTACTTAATGAGCCATGTGAGCAGTTTGTGGAACACATCAAGTTTATCCAACAGCCATAAAATTCTATGTAAGTTAAATATTCTCATGTTTCTGAAATTTTCATAAAACAGACCTTTTTCCCTTCTATCTGAGTTTTAAAAAAGATGTAAAACCAAAGATGGTGCAAAGACTAGGTGTCATGGTCAAGAGCTATCATGTCACTTCTGTAGATGTTCATCAGACTGCAAGGTGGATAATTTTTGTTTAATCTTGTGATAATAATCTTCCCTACTTTGACCTAAATTACTCTAGTATAAGAACTAATAGTACTGAAACTTGATTTGAATTTAGCCCTACATGTTTGCTACAATAGAAGTTGTGCTGTCACAGCTGGCTAGAAAACTACTTAAAGTCTCAGACATCTCTTCAGTCTACACATGTCAATTGCAGTTACAATCAGGAGAAATGTCTAACACTTAGCTCAATGAATATAGTTAACACCCAGCTTTTTACCTGGCCCCCTCTGTATACCATCTCAAAATTTGAAGTTTACCTATGCAGGAAAAAGCCCACAAAAAGAAACAAAGAAACAAGAGCTGAACTGTTAGGAGGACAAATCAAACCTCTTTGATTCAATGCAACTCTCAAGGCCAGCTTTAACTGCCATTAAAGGAAAGCTTTTGTTATTGTATTGTTAGCATTAGCAACTGATGTGCAGAACAGGTTTTTTGAAGACAGAAGTGCCAAATGAGAATAAATAGCGGAAGTAGATTTAGATTAACCTATAAAAATACAGAAGGGTGAAAAGTTCAGAATATTATTTCTCTGTCCTAAAGATACACTTAAATATTTTGATGTTTTATATCTGTGTTTTGACAGCATTTTGGGACAAAAATGGTGTGATATTCTTTTTCATGTTTTCTTCTCCTTTGAAAAAAGGATGTATAAATTCTCTGTTTAAAATAACAAACATGGAAATAGAAGAAATTGAAGGAGAGGAAATTGATATCAGCTCTTTACTTTTAAGTTACCTAAAAGGCCAGAAATAGCACAAAGCATCAGGCATTCTATTCATTTCAGTATGAACTCTCCTACGTTTCATGGCTTGGGAATCCTAATCTCACAGTTTGGACACAAAGTTTATGTGACATGGAGAGAAAGCTCAGCTCTACTAGTGGTAATCCCATAGGTCTGTGAAACTGCTGACTAAGAGCAGAAAATTGGCTGTTGAATTCATTTGACCATTATTAAGTTTCTTCTGAGTAATTCATGAGTAGAAGTTGTAAAAAATCTACTCCAGTTATGAAAAGAAAATTACTTCAGTCCCAGTAATTTACTTTCTGGAAGGGAATATTTCTCAGCTTCTCTTCACAGTATTGAACAGCACCCAAATAATCTACACAGTGTGAACACTGGATAGAGTTCAGATTGTAGAGCATGACAAACTAAGCATGAATAGGTATCATGAGATATCAGGTTGATCTGACATAATATGAGAGATTCATTATTTTCATTATTACGGAATCATTAAGGTTGGAAAAGACCTCCAAGATCATCAAGTCCAACCTTAGACTGAAAACCAGCCTAATTTATTTTGTAACCTGTGTTTTAGACCGGCATTTACCTTCGTTTCTATCTTCTCATAGTAACTTTACCCTGACTACCTTTCTGGGCTAGATTGCTTTTCCAATGCACTTTTGTAGCATGTAGCTACCTGTGGAACAATGAGTGCCTGTTCATACATGTTCATTCATATATGCTCACATTTGTGGAAATACTACAGGTGTCTAAACATCTCTGCTTAGTAGAATATCAACATTACTGGTTTGCTAGACAAAGTATAAAGAAACTGTCTATTTTTTTAATCAATGTGATTGTTGCTCAGCCTTTTGCTGTTCATTTTTCTATTCCTTTTTCTTTTACCTTCACCCATCCTATTTTCCTTTCCCTGTGTACCTGTCCAGACACATGTACTTCCCCATACATTTTGCCTTTTCCAAATTTATCTCATGTTTTCTTCTTCTATCTCATTTTTTGTCATGCTACCTGACTTTCAGACCTACCTGCATGTTTATTAGATACTGATAGAAATTAATGCCTTCATTAAGACTGCATCTCTTTTTTTCTACTAAACAGTTTCAAGAAATGTCATACAAACACTATGTGACAAGATTTATTTTGGTTAAAACTTGGCAGCAAATACTGTTTGCTTTTGAAAATTATGTTTTATATTTCTGTTTTCATCATTCTTAACCTTCAGTTCAGAGGGACACTTCAAATTGATTATTTTTGAGCAATAACAAAAAGAAAATATATATACTAATGATTCATAGTTCAGTAAACTGGCCTTAGAAAGATTGTTTCAGGGTGACCTCTGATTTTTCACACACAATTAGCTACCAAACAGAAAATGTAATGAAAAAACCTGCAGGAATTGTAACTTTTAATCCCATTATTTTTCTCTGTGCCATCACAAGATCATTATTATTTGCAAAACGTGTATCAGGAAGCAGATTGGTACTTTTTGATCATAAACATTTTTAATGTATTTGATACATTTCTCTCTTCAGCATCTTTAGCTGAAAACAGTTATTTTTATTGCTCTACTATAAAATATTTTTTTCCTAAACAAATCTCTAGTTAATAAGAAGAGAATCCCAGTTTTAACTGAGTAATTATACTAAATAGAACAAGGAATTTTTACACTAATGATAGTCAATTCATAAGAAAGACTTATCTTTGCAATTATACACTTTAGATTAATAGAAATTGCTTTTGTCAGACTTGCTTATATATTTAAACAGCATATTTTTTCGTAAGCTCCTTCCTTAATTGTGCAGCTACTGCAGACTCTTAGAAATATAGCCTTAATGTTTTACTTCATTAACTTTTATAGAGTTAAAGACACCAACATTGAGGATTGTCTCCTATATACTTTTGTCTCACAAAGTGCACTTAAAACTGCAATGAACAGGCAACTAAAATTTCTCGCAGTTTGGAAGGGCTTGGAATTATCAGTACAGACATACCCGTATCAATGGGATGTACTTTATTTAAATAATTTTACCTCTATATCCCCATAGTTTATTTCATTATTAAATGAGGCTTAAATGAAGCTGTCATTTTACATATGTTTGACTAGAGTTTCTAATTTTTATTTCAATTAACATTGTAATTTCTAATAGTATTAGCATTAGGTTAGCATTGGAGAAGTTCTTTTAGTGAAAGAAAGTTTACTTTTCATCTCAATGTGTTGACTGTTAGGGAATAAATAAAAAACTCAGTATCTATTGATTCTGTCTGATATTTGTATGGCAGGCTGAAAAGTCTTCTGTGTAGTTTGCATGATATATTCAAATTTAACATCAGTCTAGAAATGTAAGGAAAGCAAACATTAAAAATTCAGCTTTTTAAAAATATGACTCAGAAATTATATATATATCCATAATAAGGCAGGAAGATGAAAATATTGGGCAGCATTGATGAATATATTGAGGAACTTGTTAGAGGTATTAGGTAATGATTAATGTCAATAAATAATAAGAATTTCAAAAGCATCATTAAATGCCTGTCTTTCAGGGAACAAGTAATGGAGAGAAATACAATTGAAGTCTTTTTTCATGTCAAAGTCATACGGAAAAAAAGACAAGACAATAGCAGAAAAAATAATTCAATTCTTTTTATTGATGTATACTGTGGAAAACCTAAGATATATTCCTGCATCAAAACCTTCATAAGACTGAAGTCTCATGATAAAGCTTTAGAACAGTTTGATGCAGTGAGAAATAATAGGATGCTAGAAATCAGATAGAGAGCTCCTGAATGAGTTGTTGTGTTTCATATGTTGTCTCAATCAGCCTCCTCACCAGAAACAAGAAAAGTGCCAACAGTGGTAACAAAAGAAAAAGGAACATGTAAGCAAGTCAGAGATAAGTATATTGTGCCTCAAAGATCTCTTGCATTTTTTCAAAGGAATCAATGAATTGATATGAGTATCCAGGTATCAATTTCTTCTTCAAAGACTTTGGTTAATTTCTTTAAGTTGTTATAGGGTAAAAAGATAGCCTTATAAATTAAAAATGTCGATGAAATACAGTAAGTGATGGGTAACAATATGGATTGGTTTTTACAATGGCTGATGGTCACCAATGGAGCCTCTTGCAAATCAGTCATGGAATTACAATTGGTGTAGAAATTCATAAACTATCGGCAATGGGTGTGAATAGGGAACTTTGCTACCAATATAAAGTAGTTGGCCTCTACAAAAATAAAATGAACATGGGAGAATTGAAGCAAGATATCACATAGGAGTAATTGCTCAGTGAAGCAGTAGATGAAATTCAGTGTTTTGAAGTAAAGTAGGGAGAAAAAAGCCAGTCCTTGCTCTGTGCATACAGCAGCTGGCATGAAATTAGGTATTCCTTCTCAAGCATAATATTATTAAATCATTGCAAATAGATCATTGAAATCCTCAAAGTCCAGGTGCATTGAAACACAAGTAGAATTTAGTAAATTAAAAGGGAAATAAATAAATAAATAAATAAATAATAGAGCATTTAAAAAAAAAAGCCAGGAGAACTACAAGAGGTTTAAGTGTACTAAGACGAAAGCAGTCCCTTAGTGAGGTGACTGAGGTAAGTCCAGGGGTGAGATTGAGCTGTGCAGGGGTCTCCCTGAGCTTAGGGACGCCTGAGCAGCACCTGCCTGGAGCTGGAAGCTCTGGAAAGCTGATGAGGTGAGGAGTGGGTGCAGCTGGGATCAGTGTGGGAGGTACAAACTGCTCCAGAGGGTGTGCTGAGCAGGGCAGGAATGCTGTACGTGGTGAGGCGTGTCGCTCTGCGGCTCACGTGGGGAGGGTGTGCAATCTGCCAGTAGGTCCCCAGCTCAGGTGGATGCTGAGTGCTCTTGGACTTTGCCCTAATGGTGGGCACTTGCCTCAGACCCTAAACCAGTGACTCCTGACACAGCCCCTGAGAAGTGTGCTGCTTTCAGCCTGATACACCTGCTTAGGAAGGAGACTTCAGTAGAGGTGGTAGCTTGCAGTGGAAGCCCATGCCCATGTTGGTGCAGGCTCCTGGCCAGACCTGTGGCCCTATGGAAAGAGGAGCCCACACTGGAGCAGGTTTGCTGGCAGGACCTGTGACCCCATGGGTGACCCACACTGGAGCACTGAAGGACTGCGCCCCGTGGAAGAGACCCACAGTGCAGCAGTTCATGAACTGCAGCCTATGGGAAGGATTCAAACTAAAGAAATTAATGGAAGACTGTCTCCTGTGGGCGGGCCCTGGGCCTGGAACGTGGGAAGGAGTCCTCCCACTGAGAAGAAAGAAGTGGCAGAAAAAATGTGTGATAATCTGATTGTAACCCCATTTCTCATTCCTGTGCACCATTGAAGGGAAGGATGTAGAGAATTGGGAATAAATTTAAACTGGGAAGCAGAGAAGAGTGGGAGAATGGTAATATAAAGATTTGGATTTACTTCTCATTATCATACTCTGATATGATTGGCAACCAATTCAAGGAATTTCCCCAAGTATTTTACCCAGGAGGATAATTTTTGAGTGTCTCTCCCTCTCCTTATCTCAACCCACAAGAGTTCCATCATATTTTCTCACTCCTGTCCAGCTGATGAAGGGAGTTCTTAAGCAGGGTGGCTTAATTGGAAATCTGGCACCCAGCCAACATCAAACCACAACACAGACAAAAATGTTGTTTGTCTAATCTGGAAAACTGAATTCAATGTGGAGGTTTCCAATTTAAAAATTTCCATATACAACCTCCTTCTGAGGGTTAATGCCAAGATCCCTCACCTTCTAATATGAAAAAATCAGTTTTAACAAATAAGAAGCTTATTTGTTTGTTTGTTTGTTGGGTTTTTTTGTGGGTGAGGGGAATAGAAGAATATTTTAAAGACTTTTTTAAAGCTTGCCTTATAGAGGAAACCTATATATAACTTTGTGGGGTTTGGGGTTTTTCTTCAGGGAGTCAGGGAGAGGTGGTAGCTTTCCAAGCATGCCCAGCTAATTCATGTATACCTAAGGCAAAAAAGTCCATTTTGGACTCTCTTACAAATCAGAATTATTTTCCTTCATGTAATGGATTACATAATTTATCATGAGCAGATAACAGCTGAGATCTGTAGTTCTTGCGCAGACTCACACCACATAATTATACATGCTGCAGGTTGCTGTTATGTGCCATAAGTGCCTTTGCAATCTGCACCCAGTGTTGAGACTTAACATAATGGATTTCATATATTTCTTTCCTTTTCTGAAGAATGCAAAGAAAAACATGCAAGTGATAAATGTGTCAGAACTGAATATACTTTTTTCAGTAGTTTCTCACTATAGGTAAAGCTGTTCTGTCTTTTCCAGTTTTGGACTGCCATGGTCATCAACACTTCAGTTGTTGTCCCACCTCCGTATAAGTGCATATGGGTCATGCATCTCATTGTATTTCATGCCCAACCCATGGGAAAATTTAAAACAAATAAAACCTGGATTCATTTCAGGGTTGTTATAATTCCCAAATTTTGCCAATCCATCGCATTTTGCATTGATATAGTTACCTACTCAAAATGGTAACCAATTGCAACAGCTGCATTTCCCAGTCTCTGATGCTTTTTATGAGATGTTTAGGTAAAGGCATTTGTTTTATTTCTTAGTTGTATCATTCATTATAATCCTCAGATTCTGTCCTAGTCCTTAGGACAATGCTTCACTACAATAAAAGCCATCTGCTGTGTGTATCTATAATTCACAGATATGAGGCATAAGGTAGGTTTAAGACAAATAGGTAACCAGAAAAATTGTGTACAATGGGACATCCATTAACTCTTTAGGACTTACAAAATGCCTAGGAATGTCAGCAAAGACAGATGCCCATTGTTAAAATAAACACTATTTGCTTTAGTGTGTTTGTCTGAAAAAACATTTTTAACCTAGTCAGAAGAACTTCAAGCATTGTTGGGTTTCTACCATATTAGATAAACTGTGGCAGCTACTCTTTCATTACTTGGATTTTCTTAGGGAAGAAATTTTCAAAGTTCTTTTTAAAAAATACAGTGCAAGGAAATTAAAATTAGGATTAATTAATTACAGAAAAGTATTATTTTCAATTTAGTTTCATTTACAGTTTTGGTATGATATCCATAACAGACAAAACACTGTTTTACAGTTTTTCCAACAATAGAGTGATAAGCCTTACTTCTATTAATAAAGTAAAGCATATCTATTTTTATATTGTTTGTGACTTGGCTAGATCTTTACTGAAGATCAAAATGATCTATAAGTGCATCAAGTAGTTGTTGTAGATGACCTTTTAAAGGTATTGAAATCCTGCACTTTGTTCTAATTCTATGAAGTCTGCATAGAATAGGGGGCATACACATATAGTCTCTCGTGCTTGTGAGAATGCGCAAGAATATGCAAGAAACCCACCTGGTGTGGTATTCAATTGGTCAGTCTATTATCCCATTGAGTCAAAATGTTTTTTTGCAGAAGGTAGCAGGAAAATGACCCAATTTAGCTGAAAAGAAGTCCTAAAAATTCTTAAATTATTATAAGGTTTGTTTACTTGTCAGGTATCCTATCACTAGTCTATTTTCTTTCAAGTTAATAAAAATAAACTTTTCTCCATACCTACATATTTTCTCCATACGTACAAAACACACATGTGTGAAATAGGTATAAAACTGAAACACATTCCTCCCATATGAAAAAAACCACCAACCTTAAGAGGCAAATAAATTCTATAGATGCAAATTTTCATTGTTTAAATTCAAAACTATTATACAAAAAACAGTATTGCTTTTTATCTGCCTATTTCTGGTACCTCTATTTGAGGAATTTTTTCAGCTTATTTTTCTGGACATGACAGTCACTGACAGATCAGCTGGGCAATAAGATTTTTGGGATTCAGAAAACACAGTTAATAGAATCTATATTCCTAGACTGTATAAAATAACAAAGTGCATTATACTCCCCAGTAGCATTCAAAGGTAAAGGCATCTTGATCCATAATGTCAGCAGCAGTACCATCCTGTCATTTTAACAGGATACGAGCTGAATATCTTATAGTCATGTACTATAATTGAAGACCTGTTAAAATTTGCTTCATGGTTGAGTGCCCTAGAAAACACACAAAAGTAAACTGGAAGAATGATTGTTATCACATGAAAGGAATAAATTGGTTAAAGTTTAAATATTTCCACATTTCAAGATACACGTTTATTAAGGTTTACTGGTCTCCAAAGTCTACTGTATTATTTTCTACTACGGATTTTTTTTCTTTTTTTTTCTTCTTTTAGGTTGTAAGAATGGAGAAGAATGAAAGGGAAGAGATCTCTTTAATTTATAGTTAAGACTAGATGGGTGTGGATGAATGGAAGCTTGATTGCTAGTGGTCAAACTGGGCACAAATATATGGCTTTCCAGAGTGAACAAGTAAGAAATACCGCTCTTAGCCCTCTATGTGGCCTTTAAGTTTTATTTCATATCATCATTAAGCTCAATGATCCTCCACTGTGATATATTCTGAACTGAGAAAAGATAATTACAATTTTATTACAATATACCGTGGTATCATTTTTACAGATGGATGAAATGAATTTTGGACATGTGTGCAAAAAAAGTGCAAATTAAGGGTTAATACAATGTGAAATTTGCTCATATCCTTGTTTTGACCCTCTGTACTGAGGATGCTTCTTTTTGTTCTCAAGGAAAAATATTCAGCAGATAAAAAGTGGACACAAAAGGGCACATTTTCAAGAGTAACAGGGAGAGCAGCACTGAAGTATCAAAAGGGAGAAAAAGCCCAAATAAAACCAAAACCAGAAAGTATAATCTGATCTAAAGCCTGTGACTAGCTTAATGAAATTACTGAATTGCTTAATAAAATTCTCAAGCATAAGAAAGGACTGCGTAAACTGATAATACTTTAAGAAGTGGGTAGCGGAGTAAGATGTTTTATCTCCACTTTAATTGTTCAAATATTTGCATGTGTACATATAACAGTTGTTAACTGAGCTGGGACTTTTGGAATTTAAACCAGACACGTTTTTATCAAGTTTTTTAGCAGCTTATGTTTCTCAAGGTCTTGACTGTCCTGTCAGATCATCAAGCCTGAGGCAAGCACATACAGCTATACACCTTCACCAGCTTAAAAGACAGGAATTAAATAAATAAATGGATAAATAAATAAATATCAGAAGCACTTTGAAGACTATTTAATTTCTTCCAAATTTATTTTTGACCTAATACAGTACAGAAGATGTCTTTCCAGAGGGCATTTAGCAAAGTGGCTTGGCAGTAGAAATGACTTCTCACGCTCCACTGTTTTCCGTTTTGGAAAACAGTTAATGCATTTGTTCTATTTGTGCTTGGTTTTTGTTTATTTCTTGACACTAGGGTAATATACTGAGTGTGCATTCCCCTCATCCTGTTTTTATGCCATTTGTAAAAGGCCAACTATTGTAAGTGGCTTTTACAGATGTTATTTGAGTTGCATTGGGCATTGCTAATGAAAACTGCTGCATTACAATGTTTTTGACATTTCTAGCAGAGCACTTTGAACAAAAGCTGCTTTTAAACAAGTAATCAAAGTACCTTATCTTTTTTCCCCTCAAATTTGTATAATGACTTTCCATTAAGTGGTTTTTTTTTTGGTTTTGTTTGGGTTTTGTTTTTGGTTTTGGTTGGTTGGTTGGTGGTTTTGTTTTTGTTTTGTTTTGTTTTGTTTTGTTTTTTTTACTGAAGTAAACAAGGGCTTTGCTAACATTAAGATTTATTCTACATTTTAGTTCATGAGTTTTATTTAACTCCCAGCCTTTTAATTAAAAATATTATTTCTACCAAGTTTCTAGATCCATTTTTCTGAGACTGTTCCAATTTGTTGGTTCTATTTGTTATGTAAATAAGCAGCTGAGTAGTTAATTGTGTTACTTTTCTACAGATGGATTATATGTCCATTATATTATGTGTATATTGTATCTCTGGAACACAAAGCCTAGCCTCTACCATGTCATTATTTTGGTTCAGATACAGTATTATTCAGATTTTATATTATCTTACCATGTATGCATGGTAAAGTGTGTCAAAGCTGGAAAACTGTGTCCAAAACTTCCAGCATTGTCAGTTGGATAATATTTCTGACGGCTCCAGCCCTTGCCTGGTGAATAAGTTTTACCACTAAAAAGTTAATATAAAACATGCTACAACAAATATATTTATGAATATGTAGCTTAAACAAAGAATTTTTTAATCCTAAAAGCAGGGACGTTTGGAATGAGGCTAAAATAGAGCAGGATTTACTATGCAAAAATTTTGCTGCAAAAAACCCCGTCAATTCTTTTTAGAAGTGCTGAGCTGAGTGTAAGGGACAAGATTTGGGGCATAAAGCCATTTAATCTATTGTGACAAAGCAGGAAAAGTACTTCTTAAGCAACTAAAGGCCAAGCCACAGGTTTGGCATTTCAGGATAAGAAGCTAAGGATAACATTTCCCACTTCAGAACTTTGCCCTTTTGATTCATAAGAGCTGTTTTTTTTGTTTCACTGACAGTAAAGTTCAGTGCAAGCCAAGGGGGAGATGTTACCACTTTTCAGGTGCTAATATAGTTACACACTTGTATTCATGATTTGAAATCTCTCAAATATTTGTTTCAGTATAATGCTTTTCTAAGCTTAAAAATAATTAGTTAAAAATAATAAGTCAAACATAATTTAGTTTCTTGATTACTACTTAAATTAATGCTTCTGGCCCAGTGAGGATCTCTTACATTGCTAAAAAATTGCTAGAGAATTTCTCTTCTTTTTGTACACACATTCAACACCGCATTAGCAACATGCTTCTTTCTTTAATACTTAATCCGTATAGACAATGCTATAGAAAAATGTAGAGTTCATATTTTCAAAATCCTATTTCGGGAAATAAAATTTATACCCTTACAGTCTTATAGATATGAAAATAACATTGCAGTCTTATGGAAAGGTGACTTGATTGAGGTCTAAACTGCTTACAGGTTCCTATGAAGTTTTGCATTTTGTCTAACATCATCCCAGGAAAAAAGAGCAACAGCAAAAACTCCTTGTTTAAACCTGTGTTCTTTCCAGTATCATTCACACCAAGGAGAACCTTTATGTTTTTAAAAACACTTGAGCATTCAGTCTCTCACTGTCTAACATCTTTGTTGACTCACTTGTTGTATTTTCAGACTTCATGTCTACATTTCTTTCCTTCGTGTTTGCCTACCAGGCATATGCCCACACCCCCACCTCTCTCACAAGGAACTAGCTCATGCCTGGTGCATTCCAGCAGTTGTGTTAGCTTTAGGAATAGCTCTGATGGAAATAGCTGTGATAAACAGGACTTCTTTTCCTACACAAAACTCTTATTCTATCACAATATATTTAGAAAATCTGTCATTTGAAAACCATTTCACTTGCATTTGATTATACGCATTAGCTTTGAGTAAAAATGCACCTCCTGTTTTTCTGTTAATGTCACGCATGATGATAGTTAGAAGAAACCTCATGAGTTCAAATGGAGGCTCTTTAGGCTAAAATACACAGCTCAGTAATATGAATCATTGAGTTAAATAAAGTGGAGACAGGTGTGTATCTTTACATCTAAGGTCTGAAGAGTTAATAGCAGATTGGTAAAAGTTTAAAGGCAGCATCATTATGCAAGTTGGTCCAGGGCGAATTTAATCTAAAACTTTTTTAAGACAAGAGTTATTGACCTGATTCTTCAATACCCCATAGACTCTTCTCTAAAGCTTCGTTTCTGTATTACCTTTTGAAGTTGTTGAAGGATAGGTGAGCAATTTGCACTACCAACAGCCTAATTAGGAAGAATGATGTCCCTTGGGACAAGAAAACCTTCTTCATATTCAATCATCCAGTCCAAAAATATACAGGGTGGGGTAATGAGTCTTAAAAATGCCAATTTAGTGAGTTTCTAATCACAGATACTTCATCAGCTGACAAAATAAAAGCCTCAGTAGGTATAGCACTTCAAAATCTTGGACAATTTACATGTAATTTCAAGAATCAGCAGGGATACACAGCTGGATAAAAATAAAAAGCTTGCTGTAATTGAAAATTGCCTTGCAGCTTGTTTGTGATTAAAATGAAGTTTGGTTCCTTGAAATCTTGTTTAGCAATTAAATCTGTTTTACTTAGGCAATGAAATATTGTCTATTGTCCTTGAATGATTAAACCAGTACAGGCATGCTTTAATATTTCATGCTAATTGAGCCTGTATGCATACAGAAAATTTCTAAAGTCCGTGTTCAACAACTTGGCTCTTATTTGAACATATCCAAGAAATTATCTCTCTCACTAGAAGAGGTTGTGGTCATCTATGTTATTTGTAAAGAATCTCAGTGACAGACTTGTGTTTTGCAAAAAAAAAAAAAAGTCTGCACTCTTTACATTTGGTATAGTTCTCTCCAAAAGCCAGGTGATAACTTTACCTACAACATGACTGAATTTAAAGTTTGACTTACATTTAGAATTAACCTATGATAAGAGTTCTTGTTTATTTTGATTTTCAATTTTTTTTGTATGTTTGTTTGTTGTATTCAATAGATCAAGAAGTGTGCAAGCTGATTCTCTAACAATAATACAGCCTCCAAGAGGCTTCAAGTCTTTTATTTGCTTGCTTGTTTTATTAAATGATTTTATTAGTTTATGAGTTAAAATAATACTAAGAAACAGTTGCAAATGAAAAATGAGATTTTACAATTCTCCAAACCATTTTCAACATATGGTTCATCTATTTTGATTCTTTCTGTTTTACATTCAGGTGTAATGAGTCCCCAGTCCTCACTAGGTTTACGTAGGAGACATAAAACTTGAATTAATAAGGTAAAAAATTAAATAATAGTTGCAATTATTGAATCAGAAAAAACATTTGTAGCATTAGAAAAACAAAACCCTGCAAAAGCCACAGGGAAATTAATAATGTATCTTCTAATCCTCAGTAGACAAATCACCTTCTTTATGCATATCTTATCCTAAAATATGCACTAGACATACTCATACCCCAACACTCATTTTATTTTTCTTCTTATGTATTTCTGCAGTATATTCAGTATAATCTATGCATTTATTTCTATTCAGTATATTCTATGCATTTCTTCAGTATATACTTTCATATTTAGGACTTAGGTAATACTAGAATTTTAAAAAGGTATGTATTCAGAGGATAGAAATAATATTGAACTGATTTAAAATATTTAAATCTGTAATTGAATTAGTAGATAAAAACTTGGGGTTTTTCAACCTTTTGTTTGAATCCATAGCTAGGATGTATTTAGCTCCAGATAATTGACATATCTTTCTAATACTTCTTCGGAGTAGATGAACCAAAAGATCAATCCATAAAGGAGAGATTCCTGGCAAGGAACAGTTGACCTAGGGTATTGCTACACTGGCTGAACTTATAAAAATGACCTGAGAGGACAAGGCAGTGTTTGTAGCTTAAAGGCAGTATATTTTCACTCCAAATTTGGAATTAGGAAAAAACAAGGCAAATAAGTGTGGAAAGATTTTTAAAAACAACCTGATTGAAATGCACACCAAGAGGTGCTGAAACATCGCTTGACAGACTCAAGTAAAAACCAAGAATGCTAAGGGAGGCTAAACTAGAAAACAGAAATCACTTCATTTTTCAAAACTGGGATGAGAAATAATATTTAAAGAATTATCCAAAAAGGGTGATACAAAAAAAAGAAAAACATGGAGGAGCTTTAAAAAAACAAAGAGTATATACACATCCAAAAAGTAAATGGGGAAAAAAGGTTCATCAGCTGAAAAACAAAGCATTCATTGCCACCATATTAAAAAAAAACAAACTAGCAAAAAACCAAACTAAACAAAAAAAAAAAAAAAAAAAAAACCAAAAACGGACCCCTTCATAAAACTCCACCAAAACACCCTAAAAACCCCCACAAAATCTAAATCATGGTTTTGATCAAGAATTCTCTTTACTGGGAAGTTTGAGAAAAAAAAGTTCTACGATCTTAAATCTAATGAGTAACACTGACAGTAAAGATTAGTATGTACTCCTAGCATAAATAAAATGTGAAAATTGAAGAGTGAACATTTTAATTAATACTTATTTTCTTTATAACTGTTCATTCTTCAATTTGAAAAAAAAAATTGTCCTTCACTAGTGGGCTTCTGGTATGAATAATAAATGTAACCAGTGGTTCTAGGAATCACTCAAAGCCAAAAAAGGATAAAGTCTTAAGAGTACATTTAGATCTAGAAAATAATTCAGGCTATTGAGAGACTCTCAGCTGGTATTTGGATACATAATGAGGCATGTTGATCTTATCTGCATTTACTGATGTAAATGTAATGTTTCATATTTTTCGCCATTTTTTTATATTTTTTATTCTCCTTTTTTTTTTTTCGTAACAAAAGTGTGCAACCATGTTCCTAGATGTACCAGAGAGACATTGCTCCAGGAAATAGCTCTTTGGGGTTTTTTGATTATATAATGTGCTGAGGCAAAATATAATCCTTTGGCAAGAGGTAACATTATGGTGACTGCATTGGAGTAGGGCTTCTCAACTTTTAATATAATGGTTCAGATCTTCCAAATATGCCTAAAATATTCTGTAACTCTGAAAGAGTTTCAGCAGTTTTATGCAGAATATATTCTCTTTGGTATTTTTTAACAGTGATTGTCCTTTTAATTTTCAACAGTTTTTTGCTCTGCTCATATCTAAAACCTATTCCCACAGCCAATAAAAGTATGCAACATTATATCTTGAAAATTACTAATTATACATGTAATTTTACAGTTCATATATTGTATTCACACAGTTTTTAAAATACTGTGTTTGCTCAGATCCGAAGGGAAGGTTGAATATTAACAGTTTCCTTCTCTAAGGTATTGAAAAGAAAGCCACAAAACTATGTTTATATGTATTTGTGAGAATGGGTGGGAAAAAAGGCATGGCATGGGAGGAAATTGTGTACTGAAGACCAAACATTCATAGGACCAGAATCTCATAGATATCATGAGGTCCTGACTTATTTGAAGGTGAGAGGCCTTGTATTTAGGTTCCAACATTGTCTGGTGCTTGGAGAGAAGGAGAAGCATTCTGAATGAGCTGTAAAATAGGACATGGTAGTTTTCAAACAGCATATTGGAGGTCCAGACATGCTGTTTGTAAGAAAATACTAATCATGAATCACCATAACACACCACAGGGTGAATGTTTCTGCCTCAGCTGTTGCAGTCACCTGTTTTAGTATTGTAACTCTCTCTGTCGAGGTGTAACTCCTGAGGATGGATTCCACCATCTAGGTATTAGAATGCAGGAAGAGCTTCATAGTCCTTGTTTCATCCTCAGAAAAGTATGATCTGGTAGCTATGGCAAAGTGAAAGGTGAGGGAGATACATGAGAAAGGAACAGCCTTCTTTTCATCAGGAATGATAAGCAAGAAAACAAAAACATTCTCAAAGGCTCTGCGGTGGCAAGGGTCTAGGACCACAGATGTGAAGTTTGATATGGTCGCTGTTGAACTGGATAAGAGAGGGCATACATGGAAACTAGAAGCTTGGGATTTGTGGCAGTAGAAGCAAGGCTTCATCTCCCCCTAAAAGTGCTTAAACCCATGGTCTTGACAAGAAGGCACAAAAAAATAAATTCAGACATGAGGATTCTGGGCCAGACTTCAAGTTAGGATCAGTCCCTAGAAAAGGAAGTGAAAGGTGCTAGTGACTGCTGCCTACCTCTTGCCTGGGACAAAAGCATTCATTTGTCATGTCTAGCACCACTTGAAGCAGCAAGGTTATCTCCATCAGGACATGTAGCGTTGCATAAGACACTGTTTCATGAGCTTCTGACTGCTCTACCCTGCTTCTCAACCATGGCACAAACACTGCAGCCAGAGAAACTCCCAACATGACCACAGTTGTGTCAGGACTCTGGGTGAGAGTAGGGGTACAGAGGCCCCAGTAATGTTTTCATCAGCCTTTCTGATCAAGGTGAAACAGAAGGCAGAAGAATCCATGTGCTTGACTATGCATCTAATGTCACAACTAACTTTAGTTTTTCCATTGTGGTACCTTGCTCAGAATGAAGAGCCTAATCATGATTTTAGAAATGCTATTTATGATGATGTTATGATTGCAATACCTTACAGATTTGTCCTGATATTCATAACTGACGTCATGAAGACTTGGAGGGACACATAAGTATTTGGAGCAGGGATATTTAATTAGGTGTTTTGGTTCAACCCACCCAAGAACTAAGTCTTATATGGCCACTCACTCACACTTCTTTTGTAGGACTGGGCAGAGAATAAAAAGACTAAAAAGGAGTAAACTTGTGGTTTGTGATGAAGTCAGTTTAATAGGTAAATAGGTAAAAGCCATGTGTGCAAGCAAAGCAAAACGAGGAATTGTCAGGAAGATGCTCAGCCACTTTCAGGAAAACGATACTCTGTCATGTGTGAAACTTTGGAAGACAAACACCATCCCTGCAAATGTCCCCCATTTCCTCCTTCTCTCCCCCAGTTTTACAGGCTGAGCACAAGCCCATACTGTAAGGGATATCCCTCGGGTCAGCCGTCCTGGCTGTGTCCCCTTGCCCACCCCAGCCTCCTCCCTGGTGTACTGAAGTGTGGTGTAGAGTAGAAAAGCCTTGACTCTGTGTCAGCATGGATCAGCAATAACAAAAACACCCCTGTGTTATCAGCACTGTTTTCTGCACAAACCCAAAACACAGCCCCATACTAGCTACTGATGTTTCAAGATAAAAAAAAAAGGACTTTTACAAGGAATGGAGTGACTAGGAATGAAAATGTAGAATGGAAACTGCTCAAAAGCTGGCTAACAAAATCAGAAAGGTCAAAGTTCTAGCTAAAATTAGCAGAAGATAATAAGAATAATAATTTTGCTTTAAACTCTTTTCAGGTAAAAAATAATCACAGTACCCTGCACTGGGATTTCATTTTGTTAATCATATATTACTCTCACAATGCCAGGTTCCTATAAATCTTATAGGATGACTAAGATTTTTACTGCGTGGTAAAGTATTGCAACATTACATTTCTAGGTAGATTTTTGAACACAAGAAGACAAGCAGGAGGAGAAAATAGAGTTATGGCAACAATTAATAGTCTTCGTTCCTATAAGGAATTAATGAATCTGCCCATAAACTTATCCTATATGATATTGGGCTCAACTGATCTTAAGGATAGATGATCTCATGGACTACATTCCTACTTTTTCTCAGTATCTATTAAGTTAAGCTGAAAGAAAGGGCTCAGCATTGAGAATAGTTGCTGTTATGCCGGAGTTATTGTCTGACATTATTAAAAAATGTGAATTTTAGTCCATCTGCAGTGCATTTTATGACTTTTTTAGTCACTCAGCAAATTTTCAGTGCTAGTTTTGAGCTGAAAAAAATGTCACAAGGCAGGCTAAAGCTAAAGATTTAAGTTAGTTGAAAAATATAAGTTTCTGAAAAACAAGTCTGCTTGTAACAGACTCAAGAAAATTGCTGTTCTCGATTTATAAAATGGAGTACCTGGCTAATGTAAGAGATAGAGCATTTCTCCTTGTAATGCTAGTACACTCCCCAGAAATGCAAACCCTGATTATTCCTGATTCAGTTAATGAGCTTTATTTCTTGTCTGGTCTCATTAGGGAGCTATCAACTCTGATGTAAAACAGTTCTCACAGCATTTTCTTTGGCTCCACTTTGCATAAATAACAAGTAGATATCCATTGGGTTCACTTTTAAGCTGCTACTAAGGTAGTTTGCTCTAAAGGCAAATTAAGAATAAAACTCTCCCCACAATAGCATGGCTGACTACAAGTCATCCAAGGTACTGTGAACTGAAGTACTACATAAACTAAAACAGAAAAAGGAATAATATGTTTCTTTACCAAAGTGAGTTTTATGGCATTTAGGGCAAATTGTCTTGTTCTTGTGGAATTAAAATTTCTTGGAGACTGAAAAGGTGATTACAAACTTTTCAGATGTTTATCAGTAATCTTCAGTGATAGTTCAAGAATTAGGCTTATCTATATTTACAAGTAGTTCTAAGTGACCAGTAATTTTTAATACTAGAGAGGAAAATAAAGACTAGGGATTTTTTTTCAAAACACTCATTTGCCTACAGAAATATTTTCTCTGTGTCTTACCTTCAAGGAATTTGAGTTATACTGGGGGCAGACAGACGAGTAGTGCTTTTCAAATAATATGTTGAAGTCTAAATAGGTTCGGGCTGTGAACATGTAGTATAACATAAGAGGACCTAAAGAAAAAAGTCAAAGGAGAGAAATGGTGTTGTTTATAAAAGATTGACTTCTTCTAGAACGGACATGTGTTTTCGGAATAAAATGGCAAAACATAGCAAAGTCAACATTGTTGTTATTTGCTACATTATATGTGGCAAAAGTAAAATGGATAGCCTAAAATGAAGCTGTCCAGAAGGAGCACTGTACAGTGTTGGAACATGACTGGATAAAAATAAACTTTTGTATGACTGATTATAAGGATATTTTCATAACCCTTCTTTATCTTCTTGCAGATTCCCTGGTTCTAATTCTGGTAATTAAATGTCATAAAAGGATAGAATTCAATCACAAGAGAACTGATAAAATTACACTTAAAATATAACAAAACAATCACACACTTTCTTTGAATTCTTAAAAAAATGAGTGGGGCTGCAAATAATTTCCCAGCTAATTGCAGGTCTTCTGATATTCCCTTTGAAGTGGAAGTAACTCCAGATACAACAGTGTGTTCATGAAGAACTTGAGTTTGCTCTGAAACTATTAATAAATCTTAGATATTATTCCAGTTTATTGCAGTGTTTTCTATGTGATTACATTATTTTGAAATATCAGAAAATATGCAGTCTCCCTTTCAGGCACCTCTGGATTTTTCTAATTCCTGGCTTCACACAACACAAAGGATGCCTCATAGGTGGTGTGACCCATTGCTTCCTCATTACACTTAGAAGAAACCTATGTCACGTTCTGCTTTTCCTTTGCATAAGAGAGATTTAGATACCCTCCTTAGCTTTCAAGAAGGCATTATTTAATATTCTGTTTTGCTGATTTGTGTAGGTTTTTTAAATCATATCAGCCAGATGTCTGTTCTGGCCTTCAGCTGGAATAACCTGCTTAACATAAATCAGTAAAAGTCACAAAGCAAATTATTACTGTTAATTTATATTTGTGTATTTTATCCAAAGAAGATCAGGCCCTTATTTTTTGCTGCATAATCTTATGATCATAGCTTTTTAGAAAGTAAGTCCAAGATTGATGGTGTACTGCATTCACTCCTTTAAGTGGAAAGATGTTTTGTGTAAAACTTGTTAACTATAATATTCTATTATATTATTTTCTAATTTAATTTTAGTTCAGCTTTTATTTCTATATTAAGTCAAATGAGAATTGTGTTTTTCCTCAAAATCTAGAAACTCCTGATGTGTAACTCTGCTATATCTCTTACTGTATAAATATACTGGAGACAACATGGGTTTGTTGCTGCGTTTACTTAATTAGGTAATAATGAAATTAATATACTTAGAATAAATGCTATCTATTAATTGAATTTTATTTTTTCACAAGCAAATATTGAAGTTTAAAGCCAATTCAGAATTATCCAGGGGGATGACTTTTATGTACATAATTATTTTAATTATGAATCAAATTTTGTTACATTCCTTTGTAAGCTTGCTGATGAATAGTCACTACCCAGATAGTACTGTTAGATCATAAGAGATGCTTCTACAGAACCTAAGTCACATAAAACGTGAAACATGGTATCTATCCTGATGGCTGTACCCTCATCTGTATGCTGCTATCTATTGAATTTCCCCAAGAGGTCTGATTTAGTGCTGTGTCAGACCCAGAAAATGTGGTGGCAAAGAGAGTAATCTGTCTTTGCTTTTAAATAGCATAATTTTCTTTTTTCTGGTTTTGTGAGTTTGTTCTCTTCTGTTTGGGTTTTTTTTTTTGTTGTCGTTGTTGTTTTATTTAGTTTTGTTGGTGAACTATAGTTCAGTATCTTAATTTGCATTAGTTTTCTCTTAGGAAATTCTTCAATGAGTCTACATTAAAGACACAGAATGAGTAATTGAACTGAACAGTTAAATAAGGAAATTAGTCTTAGTTTATGTAAATAATACTTTCTAGAACAGCTTAGGAGCATGGATAGAAGAAGAGCTAATGTACTCTAGAACAGTATTTTCTTTTTATTTGTTTTAAATTTAATTTATTTTTTGTGTTTTCAAATCCATTTAATGGTATTGATTATATTTTATTCTAATATTGTTCTTTCTTTGCTTGAATGGAATCTTTCACATTTCCATTTGTAGGAAGACAATAAAGAATGGGAAATAACCAGGAGTCCACAAAAGCAGACAGATAGATGTACATTCTAGATGTGTCTGTGTCCATCTGACAAATTTGTCCTGCTCAGATATTCTAGTTAAATTCAGAGTTAGTTATTTATATCAGGTTTAAAATCTTGCACAATCATAAGAAACCATTTTCTCATGGTAACCATCTTTGATGTGCTTCAGATTCCTGCTTTGAATTAGAAGAACATTTGTTTTGGAGGCAAGTTCTTCAACCACAATCTATAGGCTCTTCTGGGACTTCATATTTGTCTTCTAAATAGAAAGTCTTAGGTAGACTTAGGAGGATACATTTTAATTTCAGCAAAAAGCAATGCAATCACCAGATATTCAAATATTCGCTAAATGATGCTAAATTGCTCAAGACAGGTATGATTTGGGGTCTTTTACTGGAGGAGATTTTCTAAATTTCCAAAGCCCAACAAAATATGAGAATTTAATGGGAGGCTACACCTTTGTCTCATCTAAGGAGAGATCAATTAATCTGCTCTGCAATCATAACATTCTGTGCACAGACTGAGGTGAAGATTACTAGTGGTGTTTTGTTTTTTTTTTCAATCTTGCTGAAAAAATTCTAAACTAATAATAGCTTACCATAGGGTAAAATGCCTATCTATTTATATTTTTTTTCCAAAAATCCTAACACCTTCATAGGTTGAAATTATTTATATTCATAAAATTTGAAAACAGGGGTAAGAAAAGACTTTATTTCTTGAACTGACCTGAATTTCAGCCCAATTTATTTAATAGTAAATCTGACAAGCTTTCTAAACTATGCCACAAAAGTATAAGCAATATTCTACTTTTTCAAACTTACTTGAAAAACCCAATTATGGCATATTTTGCAGCTGTATGATCTGGAAGTTCTATGACAGCTGTCATACTTGACATTCACAACTACTACAAAGCTGCACAATTCTGAATTCAAAAATTATGCTGGGTAGGGTTCTCTGAAATCTATTTATAAACATTTTTTTAAGATTCAGTGCAGATAGCAATTGCATTTCTTAATGCCAATGCATCTATTCAGAATATTATTAAAAATTACTCTAAAGATTTAGTTTAATACAGTTATATCAAATAAAATAAAATATTTTTTTATTTTCAAACTCAGTTTCAGAATTACTTGGAAATTATATCCATAGTTCAATCCACTATAATTTATCCTACTGATTCTTGTATTTCTTCAATATCAGAATGTTGGAGAAGTACATCAAGATTGAATGTTAATTCATATTGGTTACAAGTGTGGACAGAATTAAAGTCCTGTAGCTACAAGTATGTCTCTGGGATTTTTCCTTTGCAGTAAAAAGTGTCTCAAACTGGAACCTCAAAATGAAAGGAAATTAGTAGTGGATAGTTCATGTACTGCAAGGATTCAATACATGGAAAGACACTTGTTACACCTGTGGTGATTTCAGCTGTTCAATTGAAATTATTATTTCGATTGATGAAGGTGAAATAAATATTAAATTTAAATAATAATTTATTATTAATTATTTTACAAGTCAATAAATACTGACTTTTCAAAGCAGTGCTTGGGATATGGGATATGGTAGCCCTTTTTAAAGAATCCTGTATGATGCACATTTAAACTCCCTTTTATGTTTCTTTCCCCTACTTGACATTTATGGAGAAAGTATAATTCCAGCTCTCCATTTTCCTTTGAGAAACAAACAAGCTGCTTTTGTGAGTTTTAAATAAGTATTTGATGATGTGGCTTAGTAAATATTTGCAACATTTTTGATGAACTATCCTAAAAGGCATATAATTAACAAATTAAAGAGAAATTGCAATTCTGCTGTAATGATTACCAGGAATTTCATATTAATACTATGCAATTAATATTAATAGGGATTAATAAAAACCAAGCAAACACCACTTTTTTTCATAAACTTTAATTTGGATTTCAAAATTATTGAATTTTATCAAAAGCAGATAAGTATATATTTTCCTGTAGATTCTTCTATAAATTCTCTACAATTCATTTAAACTCACAGCTGATGAATGAAAACTTATGAAGATTAGTCTTATTAGAGTTTTATAATATAGTAATAATTTTTTCACAATCATTGCATCATGGGAACATGAATAAAGGAAAGGAATTAACTTCATGAGATAGGAAGCAAAAAAATGTTTACATTACTACTGTTAAATACAGGGAGTGGATATAACATGAAATGCTAGTTAATCTGCATTAACTTGTTGGTATTGTTTTCCATAATTGTTTTGAAAAAATGGAGATATGATACTCTTTATGTCTGCATGTGTATGTTTGTATTTACACACACATTTCTGAGACAGAGCCATGAAAAATATTAAGTGCACCTGACTGCTGTGATTTTTCATAAGGATGCGTTTTTAGATACATACATAATATGTAAATATATATTTACATACACATATAACTGCAGTTTCTTTTTAGAGTTTTAATTAGCTTTTATGCTGAGAATTATAAAACAAAATGAGAAAGACATATCCTGCTTTTACTTCTCCTTACACCAAGAAAACACTGTATAACAATAAAAGATAACATCTCACAACATTCCCTTTTAAGCAGAATTGATGGAAAAATCATAAAATTTCATTTGCTGTTGTCAAAAGTCAGCAAGAGCCACTCCAGAAGTTTACAAAATAAAGGACTTAAAATTAAGAGAGCACTTGTCTGCATTTTTTTGCTGAAGAGAATTGTATAATTGTTAGAAAGAACTGTTCCTATTATAAATTCATAATGACATTTTTCAGATAGTGGATATGAGGTCTCATTATTCCTATAGTAATTGGCATCTATCTAATCTCACTTCTAATAGAATGGAATTGAAATAAATTTCATCAAAGTCCTGTAAGTCATTTGGGTTTCAGTTTCTCTGGATTTTTTTCTTTTTCTTTCATCACAGAATCAGTCTCAGCCTCTTTGTAGTTTTCTGATGTCACACACAGAAGCATGACCATCCATGATCTTTGAAGGAGCCTCAGGAGGACTTTACTCCTACCTCTTGCTCACAGAAGGTCACTTGTGAGATCAGACCAGGTGGCCAAGGGTTTTGTTCAATCAGGTCTCAAAAACTGTCAAGGATGGAGACTGAACCACCTTTCTGAAGCCACCTGTTCTGGTTCCTGACTGTCTTAATGAGGAAAAACCCTTCCCCTATACACAGGGAAGATGTCTATTATTTAAACTTATATCATTATATCTTGTCATTCTGCCATGCCATGCACCACTGTGATGGGATTGCTCCATTCTGCCTTCTGCCAAGGTTTGTTAGTGCTAGGTTCCCTCAAATTCACCCCTTCTCCAGGCTGAACCAGCTGCATTCCACCAGCAGCTTAGTGACTTCCTGCTGAAGATACTCCAGGTAACCAGTATATTTATTGAGTAGAGGGTCACAAAACTGACAGCCTAATGACCCATGAGGAGAGGGGAATAATCATTCCTCTGCTCCTCCTGACCATGCTAGTCCAGCCCTGGCTGCTCTTGGCATTTTGCTTCCAGGCCACACTGCTGGCTCATGCCCAACCTGCTATAAAGCAGCATCCCCTTAAGGCCTTCTCTGCCAAGCTGCCCCCCAGGACATGTGGTCCTAGACTATGTCATGCCCAGAGGAAGAACTGGCATTTGTTCTTGATGAATTTCATGAGGTTTCTGGCAGTCCATCCCTTCCCCATCCTGTCCAGGTCCCTCTGGTTTGCAGCTGCAGCAGAAAGTATCAACTGTTCTGTGTCACTCGATGCCATCTGCAAACTCAGTAAAAGTGAATGTTGTTACATTCTCAGCTAATGCTCTTTGTTTAACAGCCATCCAGAGGAAAAAACTTACTCTTAGTAGGAATTCAGGTGAAGACTGTATTTGATTATTGTAGTTTCATATGCCTGTTTCTGGGGAATTAATATTTTGATCAGACTGGGCAGTGGTCCTCTGATTATTTTTCTTAGAGAACGTTGCAGCAAGACTGGTTGTATACTAATAATTTTGTTATAAAATTCAATGTTTTTACATATTTGACAGAAGTGTCTTCTAAGCATTAATTAGAAAACTATGCAGCAATATTACCTCTGGTGAAAAGATGTCTTTTTACCCTGATGAGTCAATATTTAGGTTCATGGATCAAATTTTTAGTCATCTATTTCAGCACTTGAGTGGCACAAGTAATTGTGTTGCAGTTAGGTCTGGATGTCTCTTTCTGTATCTCTGTATCGTCTGTATCTATATCTATATTTATCTATATCAATGATTTAGATGTCAGTGTGATGAGAGTGTTAAGAAGACTGGTAACACAGTCTTTGCTCTAAAGTGATGCTTTACTAATTCCATTCATTAACGACACACTTTGTGAGAATATTTGATTTTTATGTAGCATGAATCACTATGACTGCAAACACAAAGCTGTCAATTCTTAAAAAAAATTAAAAAATAACAATTTAGCTGTGAGCACTGTTGACATATGGTTAGTATTGATGTCTGTAGTCCTTGATAATGTTCAGCATGGAGGTCAAGGTGATCAGATTTGACAGCTCCTTTGCCAGAATGATTGGATCTGAAACAGACTTGTCTTCTTTCTTCTCCATTGCATCATGTTTGATATTCTCATGATGTTTTCCCCCCTCTTGGTAGGGGGGGTCTCTGCTGTTCATGATACTTCTTCCCTTGGTTTGAGTTCACTTGAATTCCAACAAATTGAAATAAGAAGATGTTTTATGTCAGGCAAGAATCTCTTAACTTTTATTTAAGTGAATAGGTTCCTTATTAAATGATAAGTATAGATACTTGTATGGCACACCTATACTTTGTTATTTCATCTGAATATATAATTCACAGCCTGTAAAAAGGAAAGTGCATTCAAAAAAAGGGAGAAATATTTTTTAGCACTGTGGTTCAGCACAGGTCACTGTGCTTTTCACTATAGATTCATGCCATTATTGAACATCTTTTCTTTCTTGTCATATTTGTGCTTGCTAAGTTTACAAAAGCTGCATGACACTGATGTATTTCTCTGAAGGTACTGACAAGTACATGTTTTTTTCAACTACTCAAAAGTTAAAACATCTCACACTGCTGCATCCAGATGTGATATGGTATCACTGATTTTAGCTTAAACATGTGAGGAGGGGTTTAGTAATCTGATTTCTGCTATATTTTTCTTACCAGCTGGTGTAAAAATGCCAGAATCAAAGGTAATTTAGATGCAAAATTTTCAAAATTTAGAGGAAGGCATAAATTCCTTCAGTATCCAGAATAATTCACAAATTTTTAGTAGGCTTTTCACAGACAAAACCACAAATTTAAAGTTCTGCAGCAAAGAGCTTTTTTCCCTTTCTTGTCATGGTTAGGGATGTTTTCTATACTCTAAATGTAGGGAAACGTGTTACACAGCCAACCATTCTCATCTTTTTTTGTCTTCCAGGTGGATAAGTCAAAACCAGGAATTTTAAAATGAAAGCTTTTGTATTCACCACCCTCAAGTCTATTCAGTTTGTGTTATAACTTCTTCTCCTTTTTCTTGACTTAAATTCTGGTCCATCATGTCTTTATATAGGTAAATCAATTTTAATCTGATATAGCATAAAATTTGGTTGTTTTAAAGATAATAATTAATTGGATTATTTTAAGATTAGGAATTATATTTCTGTCAATGTAGATGTAAATTAAGTTTCACCACTTTCTAATTGATACTGGAATTAATACAAACTGAACTGTAAATAACCTTGTTGAATATGTACAAAAAAAATTTAGAAGTATGAAAAATATACATAGTTAAGGACTTTGAAGGTCAAAATCAAGGTAATATATCTCTTAAATAATTTTGAAAGTTTTGTTCTGAAACTTCTTCAGGCATGAGGTACTCTGCAGTTCCAGTTTAGGCATAAATGAAAATATGGCAGTAGTCTTTCAATTATAATTTTAAACACTTCAATGGACATTCCCTAATTGTGAGGCACCTTGACTAAAAATCCCATTGAAATCAACACAAGTTGGAGAGACAGAAAGGTGAAGAACAGCAGCAATTTAATTCTAGATATTTAACAATTTCCTTCCTGCCTGCTGGTATTGCTTATAATTCAGGACTCGAGTTCTGACAAGAGTTTTTAAATACGGGATAAAATATTAGAAGACTTACAAAGTAATGTTTCTTCTAAACATTTTTCATAATAAATCTATGTAAGATTTTTCTGCATTTGTAAGAATATTTATGTCTAGTTCATAAAAAGAGACTATATATACTGACTTTTCATATGAGATTATCTACAGTGAGAGAGGTCAGGTTTTTAACATTGTCCCACTACTGATTTAAAACAAGCCTTCAGAGCACAAGTGTCTTGCTTATTGGCTTGTGCTGCTAATTAGATGAAACCAGAAATCTCTAAGCAACCAAAGCTCAGTCACTCATAACCTTATTCATTAGTGGTTGTAAGGTAATTCCTTACTCAGCTCATGAGTCTTTATCAGTGTTAATCTACTATTCCTTCTATTCAACTTGCAATATATTGAGAAATTCTAATGTGTGTTAATTAACCTCTTGAGTATTACAGATTCCAGGTAACCAGATTAATTCACCCAACAGGCCTACCTGAAGATTAGTGACTACCTTTCAGTGTGGGTTTTTTTTTTATTTTTATTTTTATTTTTAATGGCTTTTAGAATTGTGGGAACATTAGAACTTTGATGATATTTTGATATTCAGTAAAAATGAGGTTTCTGAGTTTATCTCAGATAATTCATGCAGAATTATTCCAAACTTAAGAACTAAAAATTAATGATTTCAATCGGAATTAGAGTATGTTGCAAAAAAGATAACTTTGCACCATATTTTTCATAAATTGCCTGTTTAAAAATAAAACTTCACATGAGATGCAGACAAGATTGATTTCAGATTGTATTTTACAGGATCCAGAAGTTTAGTGACAGAACTAGATTCACATGAAGACAAAAGGCCTTATTTGTTTGTATTTTGTGGAAGGGGAAATTGCACAATTAGTACAACCTGAACACCAGGTAGGATATAATGACAGAAATCACCTTTGAATTAAGCTCTAGGAGACCAAAGAAAAGCATAGATCAGAATGAAAATAAGGAGCCTGACAGATAATTAAAACATGGATTGCAATTCCTCTGCACATAGAAAAAAAAAAACTTGACTTAAACTGAAGTCATAGATAAGAACTTGACTGTGCTTAATAAAAAATTGTAATTAAAATAGTTGTATAACAAGCCCACAAAACTTATTTATCATTGTATTCTTACACAATAGCTTTTCAGTATCACAGCTTGATTAGAAATATTTTATATCATAGGAGTATGGATGACTGCTTTATTAAAATTTTAAGATTTCCTTGAATCCAGACCCCCAAAGTAGTATAAATACAGATAAAGTACTGAAGTATTTGAGAGTTGTATTATCCACATAATTAGAGGACTCTGCTTTTAATGGCAATAATGAAAATGAATGGAAATGTATGTTTTCAACAATTCTTTGATATAATTCCTTTGTGGAAAATTTAAACCACGTTCCAGTGTTTCAATCAAAAAATACTTCTTAAAACAAGTAACCAAGTATTGATTTATCTTATGATATTGTACAAATACTGCAACAAGAATGAGTTAAACTGAGGTGTGCTAGCAAAATATTGCATCACTTTACCAAGTTCAGAAAATACCATCAAAGAGATTTGTTCTACTAACAGGTGCAGTGTTAATAGATAGGTTAAATGACAAATCATTTGTCATGCAGAATCTCTTTTATACTACTGGATACTTTTGCAATTTTTCAAATTGATCAAAAGTTGCCATTTGCAACATTGATTAAGTTCTTCGGTACCAAAATCATTCCTATTCAACCTTTTCCTCCAGGAATATATTTGCCTGAAGGCAATATTAAATCAATTTGTATTTGCTTAGACAACCCATAATATCCTCTATTCATATAAATCTTATGATACATTATTTCACTGGTGTTTGGAGTTTTAGATTGCAGGAGTCATTGTTCCTATTCTCATTAGAACTTTCTTGCATAATATAAAAAAAAAAAAAAAAAAGCTGCTGAGCCCATATAAGTATATCCCTTGATAATAAGATAATACTGTTGAGAATGTTAAAACTCTAGACTATAAGGAAGTGCTACATTAAAAAAAATCTGTACAAAAATAAGCAAGAATTGATGATAACTGAATTATTTTCTTCAATTTTTATTCATATATATATTTATATTTGTGTTTGTATTAAAATCATGTTTATCTACTGATGACATAAATTTTTTATGAGGTGTAAGTTATATAAACAGCTTTTTTTGAAGGCAGCATCTTTGCTACTGACAGATTTGTGACATTCCCTGGCCCGACATCTGCTACCTTTCTTCAGCAGTGTGTTGAAACAGATAGAAATATCAGTGCTCTGCTTACACCCAAAATGGCAAGAAAGAGAATATTATTGTTATTTGAGGAAATTGTATTTAATCCTTTCACATACTGTCTGTATTGAAGTATTCCACAGCTGCCAATTATACCCAGTCTTTTACCCTTAAAATTTCTTATTACATACACTGTACTTACCATCCACAATGTTTCTTGGCACAGATATGAACATAAACTTTTCCTTACATCAGAGGTACAGTTTTTATGGCCTCCACCAAAAAATCATAAAATGATGCAAACACAGTAGTTTTTCATTATATTTTTAGTTATTTTTTAAACCGTCAGTCTAGCTATACTGTTCACTAGTCAGTAATGATAGATAGAAAGGTAACAACTTCCTGGAAAAAGAATAAATATTAGACTTGTATGCCAATTGAGTTATTCAGAAGATTCATATTCTCTTTCTTTGCCTTCCTAGTCAGAAGGACTAGGACTGTTTTCTCTGAAGGTTGTAGTATTTTGGTCAGATGTCTCAAGAGCAGGTTTAACTCTTGCCTGAACAGAGGATGAAGAATCTTTGACGTCCATGAAAATTTTTCACATTGATCTGATACAGAACTTGTGCATGAGAAAATTTACACTAGAGGTGTTCTCTCTTGGTGGGGTTTGTGTGTGTATATATTTGCTTTTCCTCCATTTTTTCCCAGTAAAAATATAATTACCTGGAGACAACACTATTTGTTTTTTAGTGCTTTGTCATGCAAGGTGTTTGTAGTACTAGGAGCTTAATTTCATCACACCAGCTTCTACTGTGGAAAATCCTCACTGTTTGCATTTCCCTCATTTCCTTCATTTAACTGCTGATAAATGAAGTTAGTTTATAAGAAACAGCAAATTAAAAAGAAGTCCGTTTATAAGAAACAACAAATTAAAAAGAAAATAGCAATATTCATAGTTATTTTAATAAAGACATAGCATATCTTTTTAAAGTAGAAAAAAGGAACCAAATATATCATTTGTTAAACTTGTTTTTCATACTCTATGATTTCTGGGTCAGTTTATATCTTTTAAAATTCTCTGCATTTGATGTAAACAAAGCAATATGTATATAATAATTGCAAAAAATTGGCTCACATGATCTCAATAACTCTTTCCTTTTCAACCTCAAGAAAAAATTCAGCTTCTCAGTAACTGTAAAACTATAAATACATTGCTATAACTTGTTGTACTGGACCATTAATCACGCAGCCTTAAATTTCTTTCTCAAGGATTCTTCAAGATGAATCAGTTTAACAGAAATTTATTGTCTCTCTATTTGCCTTCCTTTCTTCTGTGGAGTTACTGTATATCGTCTTGCCATATCTGAACTGAAAAAACCAAAGTTAAATAAATGCAAAAATAAGACTAATAATATCACTCTAATCTCAAATGGAAAAGGAATGTACATAGATGTTACACTGGAGACATTGTTACATTAACTTTACAGATTACAAAGTTGCAGTAAAAGGCTACAAGTCAAAAATGCAATTAAGAAATCCTGCGTTTTGTTCCAGACAATTTTCTGTTAGTAAATATTATTTGACAATTTTGTTTGCATGATATATAAATATAAGCAATATACAATATCATAAAAAGTCTAAATACTAACAGCAACTTTGCCTCTGCCCATAAGGAAATATTTCTGATTATAAAATTGAGGTGTTTTTTCCAATGACTGTTCTCACCTTAGGGATATAGCATTAGGAAGAAAGGTAACAAAGGGCCATTTACTACTGCTTTAGGCTACAACCAAGTGGTCCCTTTTTCAAAGCATTCTAGCTTCTTCCAGAAAACCAGTTATATTTCCAGATATGCCTTCAGAGGCTGTTAACCTTTAAAGAATCAAAATGCAAAAATTTAGTTTAGTTTACTTTAGTTTTAATTTAGGTAATTTTCCATTATATCCTAAATATATGCACTTTCACTTTATGCTCACTTTTCCTCCCACCCCTCAGTTTATGCCCCTCTCCAGAGGAATGAATCCTTGTTACAGAGTGTGTGCTTTCATTTAATCTTCAGACTTCTACCCCTTGAAACTATTCTTTGTGTCAAAGCTTGTTCAGATGATGTTTTTCTTCTTTCATGTGTACTATTGGTGTCATGTGGAGTTATATACTCAGTCACAGATTTACAGATCCACTGAACATTCTGAGCTGGAATGGACCCACAAGGATCATACATTCCAATCAGCTAACAAGATTCTTCTTGCTGGAAAGTGAGCCAATATTTTGTTTAGTTTAGAGTCTATGTCTTGATTGTCTTGAAATGATGCCTTTTATATCTCATTTTTTTCTTCTTTTCTGTCCACTCCCTGCCCCCATCTTCAGACCTAAAAAGTACTGTGCAGCTTTTGTTGCTGGTTAGTCACTTTCCTGGGGGTTTTTTGTTAGTTCTCTTCTGATTCCCAATATACTTCATAATTGTGGTCATTTCTCTATTTTTGTTTGTGGATTTTTTTCTCCTAGATTACTTCCTCCTCATTTTATATTGGCACAAATTTCAGAAGATCTTTTAGCTTTTGTCTTTTTCCTTTCTTCAGAAAAAATATTATTTAATTCCTTTACAGTGCTTTTCATTTTGCATGTTTGCCATTTGGAAAAAAGGATCCTATTTTCAGCAGACTATAACAGTTAGGTTTATAGATTTACCTCACTTTGCTGCACCTGTTCCCTTGCATCTAGCTTACATTTACTGTAATAGACTGTCTTTTGTTAGCCAAATATCTGTTAAAATTAAAAAAATAAGAGAATTTCAGATGTCTCTCTGACTCTATTTTAGTGAACCTGTATTTAATTAAGCATAAATTCCACTGTTTGAGCCTGGGAGGGAATCATGAACAGTGATGGGTGATGCCTGAGGACACTAAAGGAGCTGCATCATTAGCAGCCTGTATCTACAACCCTAACTACACTCTCATAATATGCAAAATATGCACACAGTGGTATTCCAAGCAGCATGTATCCTCACTGTAGAATAAAATGTTCATATGTTTTGCAACACTGGCTTACACTAATTTCCTGAATACAAAGAACTGTGAAAACCAATATAATGTTTGTTTTCTGAATCTCTACTAAGCATACAAAGAATTGAGTTTTAATCATCCTAAAAGGTTCAGGTGCATTGACTTCTTTAGGTGATGTAGGGTTTAATGCCCCAAAACATGCATTGTTTATCCAGCTTTTAGTCTATTGAAATGCCTTCTCTCTGGGATTGATATACAAAGGTCTAACACATGACAGGCCTAACTTTTTTATTACATTATAGATTGTGGGTTTGATATAGCTTACAGGCTCCCTATTTTTTTTTCCTACTGCTGGTTTAATTAAATCAAGGCTCTTGTTTTCTTATACCATTATTAGCTGTAGTAATTTTAACTTCAAGCAGTTAATATGCTTCTTCTTCAAATTTACTCTTTTCTCTACCTTGTTTTATTTTGTCCAGACACTATTTCCTGACCTTTTCCTAATCTGAAATCTAAACCTTAAACTCTCTTCAAGGATTTGATGACATGGCTCTGGCATCTAGAGCTATTGTGGTAATACAGCCTAGGAAGCAGAGAACAAACCTGGCAATATTTTTAAGATATCTACCCAGAAGCACCCAAAATATGGTAGACTAAATGAGATGAAAAGAAATACCTGAGGAGTAAAAAATCAGAGAAAAAGTTGTTAATTTTCCTTGTGCTTTATGTATTCTAATAAGGTCAAGGCTAATTGCTATTAGATTTGTAGGACTAATACTCCAAGATGCAAAATAATCCCTTTGCCACACTCTACCATACGCATTTTAAAAATCAATAAAAACATTTTGTAGTTCCCTTACCTTTATGCTCAAGTAATTTCTCAGTTAGTTGTCATAGACTAAACATCTGCTCAAATCTCCTTGGCACAAACCCCCACTTGTTATTCTGCCAGTTGATTCCTGATGTGTGGTTTGAGTCCACATTGTGTCACTCTTAGGAATCATTTTGCTGGCATAGCTTCACAGATGCACAGTATTTAATGTTGTGGAGTTTTGTTGGTTTTTTATTAATAGATATTTCAAAAAGACATAGAATAATAAAGTTCTCCAGGTTTCACCAGATGTGACATGTATATTTTAATCCTTACAGAATACTTTTTTTCTGGGATCTTTGTATTACCAGACTATTATTTTTAAGAGGAATTAAATTGTATCTCCTATCTTTATAGCTGTTTTCTGGGATTTATATTATTGCAGTAGAGAAAATATTTGTATTTTATTCTAAAACATTTCTCACCTATTAAGCTTCTACTTTTCAGACTTGTTTTACTGATCTTTTCTACAGAAATACCTACATGAGTAAATTTCTTGCTTCAATTCTCTATTTACAGAATCACAGAATCAATTAGGTTGGAAAAGACCTCTAAGAACAGCCTATGACCAAACACCACTATGTCAAGTAGACCAGGGCACTAAGTGCTATGTCCAGTCTTTCTCTGAACACCTCCAGGGATGGTGATTCTACCAGCTCCCTGGAAAGTTCATTCCAATGTCTAATCACCCTGCCTGTGAAGAATTTCTTCCTAATGTCCAACCATACCTCCCTTGGTGCAGCTTAAGACTATATTCTGTCTTCCCGTCACTTGCTACCCGTGAGAAAAGACCAACCCCCCCCCCGGCTACACCCTTCTTCCAGGTATTTGTGAGAGTGAGAAGGCCTCCCCTGAGCCTCCCTTCCTCCAGGCTAAGCAACCCCAGCTCCCTCAGCTGCTCCTCCTAGGACATGTGCTCCAGATGCTTCACCAGTTCTGTTGCCCTTCTCTGGATCCGCTCCAGCACCTCAATATCTTTCTTGATGAGGGGCTCAGAACTGGACACAGGATTTGAGAGGTGGCATCACCAGTGCTGAGTACAGGTGAAGAATCACTTCCCTGGCCCTGCTGGCCACACAATTTCTGGCACAGTCCACGATGCTATTGGCCTTCTGGGCCACCTGGGCACACACTGGATCACGTTCAGCCAGCTGTCAGCCAGCACCTCTAGGTCCTTTCCCACTGGGCCACTTTCCAGACGCTCTTCCTCCAGGCTATATTCACTCATAATGTTAAATTCATAGTGTTAAAAAATTACTAAGTTGAAGAATCAGATGTTTTCCTTAAAGACACAGAAAAATTAGTTCCTTTAACGTGTTCTATCTATGTTTTTTAAAAAAAAAGTCTGCTTAGTTACAAGGAAATATAACAACACTCTGCATGCAAAAAATATTCCTTGAAAAAATCAATCCATTTTATCTCTCTATATATGAACAATATGCATGTAAATTTCAGCCTACTGAAAATAACAGGCATGTCAAGACCCATGGACATAATTAATGTGCACCTGGACATAGGAACCTAATGTATAAGATCTTGTTTTCCTTCATTAAGATGTTTTAAGAAGTTTCATGCTGAAACCCATAATGACATTAAAACTACCTTTCCCCCTTCTAATTAGGACCCCTCTCACTTCAGATTCATAGCCTCTCACGATCAAAAGTCAACAGATTTTGAAAGAGGCTCTCAGTATCAAACAGATTCACTGTTAGAGAACCAGAATTTTCAAAGTAAATATACTGACTGTGATGGAATTTGAGCTATGATTCCAGGCATCTGCTTTCCTCATCAGACCAATTAGCTTATGTCATTCAAAGAATTACAGTCAACAGGCTCTTCAGAGGCAACATGTGTCACTGCACAATAGAGATTGCATTTCTCTTGCTGAAATTAGATAAATTACTGAAGAACTGTCTTTTATGTATTTCTGTATGCAAATAATTTGTGAAATGTATCTTCCCCAGTTAAAAAGCCTTAGGGTATTATTCAGACTACTAAATTTCACCATTTCAGATAGGAATGGAAGTTTGGGCCAATAACTCATCTATAGTCCTGAGATCACACTTTTATAATAATAATTCTCTATCTTTTACTTAACTGATAAAAACATCTGAACACAAAAACATGCATAACTATAGTTTTAGGATTTCGGGCATTGTGGTGTAAGTATCTTGTGCTTGGATTACCTTATGTACTTGAGCACAACTGTGTTTGCAAAAATTTGATTGTGTGATGCATCGCTGACTGAGTCAAAAATTTAAGAGTTTTGAATCATTACAACTGACACAATGGAAACTAATTGTTTCCTATCTCAGAAGATATACTCAGGAATAATTATAAATAGGATAATGTTAAATGAGATGAAGCTTCCTACATTATTACTAATGATCACTTCTAAAAGAAGGAAATCCTTCATTAAATGCATCTTTGCTCTTGAAATTAAGTTCATTCTGATACCATTTGAAATGACAGAGGAGGTGAAAGCTTTAAGTACTCATTTTATCTTATTGTGCAAGTTAATGAATGTCTCCTGATTTAGTTCAGAGTTTTAGTTTCTCAGCATGCAAAAAAAAAAAAGGAAGAAAACTACCTGCAATAATTGCACAAAGTATATTATTTACCTTGTTAGCCTGAAAAATCATCAGGGAGAATGTGTTTCCAAACCACAATGTCTGATGCCTGATTCAGAACCACTAACTCCAGAGGAAGTCTTAAAATACTTACAAATGTTCTGAGTACTGTAATTTCGCATATTACAGCAATATGGGGGAAAGTGGTCCTATCAAAAGGACTGTGGACATTGAGATGCATGCATGCACTTATTCTCACAAGAAGAATATCTTTATAGCTAAAGACATTTTATATAGAGTTTGTTTCTGGAAGTAATGTCAACATGTAGGCCCCTCTAAATGCTAATTCTGCTACTGACTTTTGTGGTGGAAACACCACTTCCCAAAGGATGAGTAGTACCAAGTACGGGATTACACAGAATCAAACGACTAACTTATTAACTCCTTCTGCCTTTAGAATCATCAGATTTTGTAATTGAGGTTTGTGTTCTAAAATCAATGAGCTGTGGTCTCATGATTTCAGTTGCAACACCACCTAGAGATAAAGGTACATTACCTGATTTTAAAATTTCAGTATGCTTAAATGCCAAAACCTTACACACCTGAAAGCAAATTTTTTTGTCTCTCAAAGGATCTACATTTCTTATGCTTGTCGAATGAGAATCTGAAAACAAAATAAATTAGGTTTGGATTAATGATCATTTTCCCTTCTGTGTTACTGAATCATTGGTCAGTATTTCCTAATGGTAGATACTATTGAAATGGTATAACTGGGTTTAAAGAGTGGCTCAGGCTCTTTTAAAGCTTTCCAGAATAAGAATTTTTATGTATAATCTTAATCTTGTAATTTCTGTTTTGTCAGTTTGCCATTTTTGTTATCTCCAGGGGTGTACCAGAGTAATTTATTATGTTGTGCAAACCCCCTGAAATAATGTGTATGTATATATTTGATTTGGTTCTGCAAATCTAGAAGTGCTATCAGTGACTAACAATGTTTTTAGAAACAGGAAAAAATCTTGCCAGTCCTTTTACCTCACCTTACACTTAATTCATTCTAACATCAATATGCCAAACAAGATTTTATGCCTAGCTGCATAATTTAAATTGAATAGTAAATCAAACAGATTATTTGTACATTACAGTTATGAAGCTAAATTGTTCATTACCAATCAACAACAAATGCAAGGTAAATTTTCATTGATTTTTTTGTTGCTGATGATTTTGTTTCAGTTAGTAACTTGTGTGTTCTTGTGTAAACAGTAATATATTGCATTTTAGTTCTTGTTATTCTTTTTATATAAAAACAAGCTTAGAAGATATTATGTGTAAAAACAAACAAGCAAACAAAACCCCCTAGAAAGACAGGAGACAATTCTGACTAGCTGCAGAACTCAGCAATGTTATTCATGCAGAGCCTACTAATAAGATTACATACATAGTTTTCAGATTTAATGCTTATTGAATGATTCAAATATATGCACAATATCAGACACACTAGGTGTAGAGTGTGACATTACAGGAAGATTTATGAATCACACATTTTTAAACTGGTTCTGGATGTTTTACAACCTTCAGGAACCCTAAACAAGGACTATATTGACATCTTGGATAGTCACCATGATGTGCTTATTGGATCAGCTGAGGTAGAGATAAATTCTTTGGATATACTAATTATTTCTATATGTAAGAATTAAGATATTTAGGACCTTCAGCTATTTTTCTCTTCTTTGTGTGGAAGTAATTTCAGACTGTGTTATAGATACTTACTTAAAAGACAGCATAGTAATTTTTTATTGATCAATTTAAAGAAAGAAAAAGTAAGTTGGATACTTGGAGGTCTATTTAGGAGAGATTGGATGGATTTTTAAGCAGATGATACTGAAGGGTCAATAAAGAAACTCAGAAGTCTTAAGGGTTTTATGTGGCAAGCGTGAGAAACAGATTCTGGGAGAAAAAATCAACAGTAGTCATTGCTATTCTGCAGTGTTTAAAATTTATGGATTCAAATTCTAAGCATATATTATTTAAGTTTATTCTTTGTGGTACACAGTTTAATCAAAGCATGCTGACTATGAGAAACATAAATGGAAACATTCACAGTGCTCACAATTTATCAATGTTTTTAAATATGACATTTCCATTTGCTATTTTCTCTGCTACACATAAAACATTTCCCAATAGTGAATGATTTGTGAGAAAAAGTCTTCATCATGACTTTAGTAACATTCTTTTCAAGTTCTGTTCAGATAAAAATAAAACCATGGCAAGCACTTGCAACAGCGTATATTAAGGACATGTTTGAATATCCTATCCTTTGCTCATAGAACAGTACTTCAGGCGGGATAAAGACTTTCTGCAACTGCAGTTAGAACATTTTATAGTGCATCAGACATGCATTCCTGAGGTTATGTAGATGTCAAATCAACCTCATAAAGTTACCAGCAATGCCAGCTTCTCAAAAACTTTCCTGTAGAGCGTGTCCCCTAATAGAAGCTAAGGATAAATATATTCAATGTACGTTTCTTTTAAAAGGTGTAGAGATGAATCTCAGATAAAACATAGTTAAATGGGACATTCATTTGAAGAATTTAATTTTTAAAGTCCAGATGTTCGTAGTGACAGATTGTTTTTAATGTGGCTGGAGCACAACAGGAAAGGTATGTTACCAAACAAGTAATATTTCTTTTAAAAGAAATGTGTCCATGTAGCACTGGAGGAAGATATTGTAAAATTCTTTTAATTTTAGCACAGTAGTTCTTGATCCCTCTGTTTGTGATTAATGCTTAGTTTTGTACCATAAAGTGCTTAGTACAAATGCCAGAGATTTATGTAGTTTTGTGTTAACTCCCTACATCTGTTCCACCAAATACTTTCCTGATTACCTATACCAAGGTTTAATATGTACAAGCAGATATATTAGATTTAACAATAAAAATTTTGTGCCAGACCAAAGATGATAAGTATTTAATAATCTGGCGATGTATTTGGGATATTCTCAATCAGAAAAATTCATTAGAAAATCCAGTACCATAAAAGCAAAATTTGAGGAACAGGAAAGTTCCCCAAGTCATAACCAGAGACTCTCAAAAGACCCCTACTCATATTCAAAAAAGCTTACAGAAATCATTAGCATGTATATATATATATATATTTATTTATTTATTTATTTATTTATTTATTTATTAAATGTAATGAATATGTATTAGTTTCATGAAGATAACCTGGTTTGTCAGGCTGCTGGGTGTGCATATTAGGTGGAACAATTCCCCCTGTGCCCAGTGCTGCAATAAACTAATGTCAGCTTTCCAAACTAATGAAACAGTTGGAGAGCTTATTTCCTGGTTTTTAGCCACAGGTACATGAAAAGACTTTCTTCAGGAGAGCAGAAATGGTTCCAAGCTTTTATCAGCTGTGACTAGAAAGAGAAGTCTTGCAGAGCACTTTCAAGCAGTATTATGAAGATTATGACTGTTTTGATGTTCTACAAGCCATATCATCATAACGTAGCATGTGACTTATTCTTAAAAAAAATCTTGAAATATAGTTATGATTTTATTTTGCTTCTATTGGGAAGAAAAGTTCTACAGATGGCGTGGGAAGCAAGGGAGAGACACGATGCAGGGCTCTTTCTGAATCCCGATAAGAAAGTTACAACAACAAATGGTGTCATAAAACAGATGCTTTAGAAAGATACAATAAAAGGAGGAGTATAGATAGCAAGTAAATATTTCTTAAGATGGTGTGAATCCCCCTTTTGTGCCACTCTGGATGCACCCTAAAAAGGGATAGGATTCTACTATTGAGAGACAAAGCAGAAAGAGCTTGTGCTACTCCTTTACTTAGGTAACATCATTCCCCTGTGTTGCCTACTTCTCCTGCAGTGCTCAATTTGTTTTTCATTCCAGAGGTTTTGCTCCACTCCAAGTCCCTGTGTAAATTTCTCTGTCTTCTTGTAATTTCTATTAGTTTTGTTTGTTGGCCATGAATTTTGCCTGTAAAACTGATATTTAAACTAAGAAACCTATTATTTTGTCATATATTCAGATTTTATTGTCCAGCTACACTGATAAAGTTCCTTGAGTAACCACACCAATTAATTTGGAGAATTTGGAGAGGATAACCTTCAGGTTATCTACATTCTACAGATCTATGGATTTAACTACATCTGGTTAGAAGTTCACTTTTTGTTCAACAGGTTTCAGGTTCAAAATCTCTGTGCTGTCTTTGAGTTTTATATTCAATTTCCATGGCTGTCTTTCAAAATCCAGAGGTAAGCCATGTGACAGCTGCATTTTTTAAGTGATATTTAAGAGGTTATTTTCCTTTCAGTCTCCTAAGAAATAAAATTATTGGATGTGAGTTCTCAAAAATTAATTACTTATTCTTTCTTCTAATTCTTATTCCCTCACAAAACTGCTCAATTTCTGTTAAATTTCTATTACAACTTGTTGTCAGCAAGTGGACTTTCTCTGTCTTAAGTTTTTTAATATAATTTTCTATTCATAAATAGTCTTCCGAAGACTCATTTTGGACCTAACCATCACCATGAGGTTGTAGTGAGATGTTTCCTTTTTCAGTCATTGTTATTGCTTCTGCTTGGGTTAGAAAGAATGCACTATCATATGTGCTGAACCTTCCCATAAACCAGAGTTCCTCTTTACATTATTAAGAGAATTTTGTGATTCAGATATTGAAATTATCAAGTAACCTTTTAATAATTAATTTTATTAATTGTATTCAAACAAACTTAGGGAAAGCATGTTATTTGGTTCTACAGCTTCAATCTCCAAAGAGGGAAAAAAAAGTAGATTTTATAAAGGTAAATTAATTTTCTTTAGTTTGTCTCAAAAAAAAAAAAAAAAAAAAAGGCATATTAAAGCATATATACTGCAGTTTGTCATTAAAAAAAGCAAAAGTTAAACTTTGATATTTGAAAGTACCAGGAAACCAAAAATTAAGACACTGATTTCTCAAAAGCTCCTCAATAAATGTTCCCTTCATTTATATCTGGCTACATTTTCAAGGACTTGTTTTGAAGACTAAAGATCAAAAGCAACTCTTATAGATAAAAAGCTTCAAAAATTCTCTGAATTTTACTTCAGTAGCTTTCATAGTTCCATGTTTGTTTTTCCTTTAGAATAAATGTTTATGGCAATTATTCTATTTAGAGAAATTTACTGCTACAGAAACAAAAACTGAACACCAAACTTCAGGTGTTATACATTCAAATGTATGGATTTTCATAATGTCATGGTATCTTTTCAGGTTTCCAAACCCCAACAGAAGAACCTTTTGCAGAATGTTTGTTTTCTTATGTTTTCATTACTACATAAACTAGGAAAAATCATGAAGTCCATCCTGAATTTATACAGTATTGCTTAACAAATAACTGCTGTCTTATTTATGTCTCTTACTGTCTGTACTTATGCTCTGTTTTATGTCTCCTACTTACTGCAGAGGTGCACAAAGCATATCAGTGGTGAATTATATGCTATATAATTATACTTTATAATAATATATGTATTTATTACTATGCCTTGTAGATAAAATTTTAAAATACTATTTATTTCAATATTAATTTAATTATGATTAAATATTTTGTTATTTTTAAATAATACATCTCTCATTCAAAGGGTCGTATTAGAAATATAGCTCAATGTCTTGGTAAGGACTTAAATGACAGACAGACTTCAAATTCTGCTGACTAGGGTGGGTGAATTTGAGTTGGTAGAAACTATTACTCAAAAAATCTAAAGTAGAAAAATATGTATTTGAATATGTGGGGCTTTTTATTACTCTAAGTACATGAAAGACCCTGAGCCTCATATTCACAGAAAGATAATCATTTCCTCTTTCTTTACAGGAAGAAGGCAGTTCCAGAACTCAGTATTAGGAAATATGAGGATGCAAACATATTTGGCAACTAGGTTTTAGAGTTGCATGTCCAGGGAAAGATGATGTAAGAATGGCAGAGAAATTTATGAAGCTTATTTCCTATCATACAGCAACAGCAATGATTTTGATTTCCCATTCATCTCAAAGCTAAATACAATGCTATGAGCTGCCTCAGGGTGGTTTGGTAGGTCTCAGGAAGGTTTGTATAAAATAGGTGGGTAGAAAGCATTCTGTGAGGCTGAGCACGAAAGTGGAAAAGAGGGTAGAAAAGATCTTAAATGCACCAAACACTGGGTAGAACAACATGCATGTTTTGGAGTCTTTTAGGGTTTATTTCTTTTCAGTCTTGTTTAAGAATGGGGCATTTAGGCATTTTCAGAGGCAGAATACTGCTGATGTAATGTGATTTTTGGCCTAGGACATTATTACCATTATTATAGTCTCAAATTGTTAGGGCCTTTCCAAAAAATACTTCTTACAGTGCCAGTGCTTAAGGTTAAATTCCCAGTGCAACAAACTCTGAATCTCACAGTGCAAGCCATACAAACTCAAAATCCTCTCCCTTTATTATCGTATAAATCTGCAGTGATTATGGAAGGGAAGAACAGTAAATACAGATTTCATAGTCTACTATGTCTTTCTTAAATCATATAATAAAAACCTTGATCAAAATGCTAAATTAAGATGGTAAATGTGGCAGTTCAAAATATTTTGAAAAGATGGAAAGATAGGAATATAAAAATCGTTTTGTACGCTTACGGTCTTGATCCTTCTTTTCATTTTACTCAGTGCTAATAATCTGAAGACTTCAATAGAAGCAGGATCAAACCTCTCAAGAGCAGTGGCATTTTGATGTATTACACTAATACATCACCCTATGCAGCTCCTTGATGATGTATTGCCCTAGTGCTTTATCAAAGTGTCACTGCCCCAATAAAGCACCTTCTAGCAAAGCCCTGGATGAGAAGCTCTGTTGGAGAAGAGGTTATGTTCTGTTGTATGCTATGTTATACTAAGGTATGTTTCATGCTGGTATAAGGAGCAATATCAGAAAAAGAGAGATGAGGTTCCAGGGTTAAGTGCCAGAGGTGGATACTCCCATCCATCAGACAAAATTCACACAAGTAAGTTTCAATAGGACTTTGGGCTGCTAATGTAATGCTATTTGAAAATATTGTCCTTTACCTTTTTTCAATATCTGGATTTTTGGTTTTGATAAAAAACCCTAAAATTTCTGATGAAAGGAGAATCGTTACATTTGGCTCAATTCCTTATCCTGAACCATCATCAAGACACTATTGACTGGGAAGACAAGGGAAACTGACTGCACAAAGAAGTTTGATAAAATTATTAAATCTTCATCTCCACTCTCAACATAGTGAGAATATTCACAAATTGTTTTTTTACATAAAAATATAAAAAGCTTTAGAAGATCCAGTAAGATAAACAGCAAAGATTGCAAAACCATTCAGTATAGCTCTAAGCATATTTAAATTGCAATGAAAGTACCAAATAAGCATCTAAATAATCATGTAATTAAAAAAAAATAAAACGCAATCAGCTAATGTGGAAATAACATATTTGATAAGAGATGCATTATAAATGTCTAATAGCATCCCTATTGTTAGAATTCAGAATACAAAGTAGGAAAGATGCCTAATAATGAACAGTTTTTTCAAAGTTTCAGTCCATCTGGATGATCATATAAGACCTGATTCTGCCATCATGATGACACTGATTTTTGCTCTATTGAGCACTATAAATCTAGCCATTCATTCATATAAAAGTAATGCTACTACTGCCTTCAGAAATACAGTCAATTAGAAAAATATTTGAAAACAATGTGATACTTTGTCTTCATTTGGATTAGGTGTTTGTGAGCTCTGTTTGCTTGAGCATCATAAAATCACCTTTTGGGGTAAAGATAAATTTTCACTCCTTGTATTTAAGACACCTCAACTATACTGCCTTACATATTATGAATGTGTTTGGCTCTCTGTATTCAAACTACTTTTCCTGAGATTTAATGATATCTAAAGGAAGCAAGATACAAACTGGATAAACTGTTACTGGACAGACTTTGATTAAATCTTTTCTAAGAATATAGCTTAAAGATCTGCACCCAAGGATCTTGCCCATCATTCAGCAATGGCACGGGGAAATACAAGTACAAGAAAAGCATGATGTATTCTTCTGTTTGTGAAGATTTTCCTTCAGATTTTCTTGAAAAAAGAGTGTATTCCATGAAAAAGTATTTGTTATCCTAAAAATACTACTAGTAGGCTTGGATTTGTTTAACTATTCTCACATTACTGGGAAAAAAAGTCTAATAAAATGAAATAAGTAATAATTATTTATTCTGTGTAGGTTGCAGTTAGACTACGTTTTTTCTGCATTTGTAGAATTTTGCTAAGAAATTCTGTTCTAATAGCATTGTTCAGAGTAGAGTTTGAATATTATCCTCTATTGTTTATGTTGATGAACAATGGATTTAGACTAATTTTATCAGACTTCATAGAACTACTTAATCATATTCTTTTCTTTTGATATCTATTGTCTTATCTTTTAGCATTTGTTGCGTATTTTTTTAAGAAGAGATGTGAAAAGCCAAGAATGAGCCTTGTTAGAGTACAGGGTAATACTCTGATGTTTAATAAGATCATTATTTTTACTGTGCATCCCACATATTCATGGAAATATGATGTGTTGAACATTCCTAATTTTCTTTGTAATAGCAGAACTTTAGAGAACTAATAATTTTGTTACAACAAACTACAAAAAAATATGATCTGTCAAAATATCAAATTGGGTATCTGCGGGTGGACACATCACACGATTCCCATTGTGTTTCATTACCTCAACACTACATTTATAAACAGGTGAAAACTATGAAAAGATAAATAAATGATAAAAAAGATAAATAAATTTATGATGGGCTCTGTCAAGTTCAAATATGAGCTACCATAGTGCACACTGTCATGTCATGCTTACAAAAATCAATTTCCTCTTCTACTGACAAGTACTAAATAAATACCATTATGATCCACAATTTGTAGCATTTATTAATTTTTACTTGATATTTGTAACAAACCATAATGCAAAACACTGACATATTTTATAGGTATAGTTAACTTTTCTTCCTTTTGCCATAGATCCATTATATTAGTTTTTGGTGGCCATTATTTGTTAGCAAGGTTCAGTAATAGCCAGCAAGACCTTCCTGTATTAACATAGCTACAAAAGCTAGTTCACTTAGTATGGCACAATAATTGGTTAGATTGTAGTGTGTGTAAACTGTATTGCATGTTGTAATAAAAACTGATCTCAATTTTGAATTTTTTTACGTTATAATACTTGTGTAGGAGACATAAAGATCTCAGCTGTCTCAAACACAGCTAAGACCCACTAAAGGACTTCGCCCACTGCAGCAAACTGCGTAGAGAAGAAACGGCTTATGTGTGACTACCAAACCCCTTGAATATGCCTTTGTGGATTCCTGGAATTTGGACTGTAAATTAAGTCACCTAATGGGAACTTGAGATATGATAAAGGTGTCACTATTGTCCTAATATGTAAGGCCTAAGGAGAGGTAAGCAAGACTAGGGGAGAATAATGTATCACCGCAAAGGATCCACAAGGAAAGCCATCTCAGCACCTGTGCTGAAAATCAGCTCTGACTGGGTCTGCCAGGGGGTCACCATAACTCACAGACTCAGAAGAAGGGAAATACTAGAATGGGAGTACAAATGTATAAATACTGAAAAGTTTTGAATGACTTTGGGACCCTCACCACTGAGAAGCCCAGGGTAAAGAGGACCAATGGGATGTCATCTGGATCCACGGGTGGAGATATCTTTCTGCTTTACCAGTCTCTCTCTCACTCTCTCCCTCTTCCTCCTCCTCTCTTTTTCCCATCTCTTTCTATCTCTCTCTACCTCATATTTACTGTTAAATAAAATCTGCACTATGGACTTTGGCATACGGTCTTGTTTGCACCTTGATTCAGGCAGAGGCATCTCTAAAGAACTGAATCTTAACAACTGGATAAGAGGAAAAGTGAGTCAACTGCTTTTCTTTCCCTTTACCCAAACTTCTTTTGTCTGGCTCTTTCATTCTCTGAGTGGAAGAAGCTCCCCACTGTTACATAATGTTACATGTTCTGTTCTACCACAGGCCTTCCATTGGCCACTGCACAGAAATTACAATTGCATCTTATACTTCCTCTCCTTGTCTGTACCACTTGTCTTCTGACTATAAACCTGAGCAGAAAATAGCACAAGATACAGTGTTTTTCTTCTAATAAATGTCTTTTAACTTACTATGCATTTTTCATTTTAAATGTCATTTCCAAAGTAATAATTTTTTCTTGGTGAATTTTTAAAATTTAAAATATAATAAAATAAAATAAAAATCATATGAAAATTATATGGGAAAAACTCATTTATTTTGAAAACCTATGAGTTAGATATGACAAGTAAACTGTCATGTTTTTGCAAAGATTATATTGCTTTGGGCTGTTGATAAATAACTCCATTAAAGAAGGTTATTCTGACACTGAAACAAACATAATGGTATAAATCAGATTCTGCAGTAATTGTTTTTCACTTGATGGGTTTAGATTCCTGCTTGTATCAAGAAGCCTGTGTCCAGACTGTGATATGGCCAGAGAAAGGCACCATACCCACGGTGAGGGACACTCCACAGTAAGTTTGGTCATGGCTATCAACACATTGGTGAACTTAGACCTGACATTTTCCAAGTATGCCTTATAAGAAGCAATACTCTAAAAGCTTGCTTTTATGACAATCTCCTGCTAATACTCAGTCATCTGAAAAGAGACACCCCATTGCTGTCAGCTATCCAAGGATGAGATCTGATTCACAAAATTATCTTGGTAAAGACAAAATTACTTCCTGTAAATATTTTCTCTACACCTGTAAACTATAATGGATTGACAGTGACCTCCCCTTCCCCACTGAGATGGTGGCTGTTTGCATAGTTCTTCCAGCCTACTTTTCACTTGAAAAAAGTAGTTGAGAGAGAAAGTCAATATTTTGGGCTGTCTCTGTCAAGGTATGAAATGTAAGGTTGGGTTTTTTTATACATATTTATATATAAAATCACTTGGATTTTGTGTATCCAAGGTGTCTGAAAAGAGTGGTTATAAACATTTATGTCTGTGTGTGTGCATAGATCTCCTTTCTTATTAGGGTATGTAAGGTAATATCAGAACCACAATCATCACTGCAAGTTACTCTAAAATGTCTTTTTACTTATTGTAGATTCAGAGACTATAAAACCATAAACAGTCATATCAAAAACTTGAATAATACAGGTGATAGTGCCTTCATGAATTTATTTCTATGCGACATAGGACTAAATCCTTTGGAAAAGCCTAATTTAACATCCCTAAAATATGTTAATAGCTCAGGGTAAGTTTTCAATTCACTAGAAGATGTAGCCACTAATAAAGCTATTCATATCAGAAGATTTTTTTTTTTGTGTTTGAAACTCTGATTTCTTTGCCTTACTTTTCTATTGCGCTCATTTCTTCCTTCTTAGTAGCACTGGCAAAATTTATTTTGTAATTTTAGTAGCACAGATGCAAATTTATTCTGTTTTACATGCAGTTCTTCTACATATGAATCATGCAACACAGATGTTTTAAATAACATGGTGCACTTATTTATCAAGATATTATTTAACAGTTAAAACTATCTTTTAAAAATGTCAGACATTCTTCACAAAAAATTTGAACTATGTGTCTAGACATATTTAGAAGGCATACAAATTTCAAATTAAATTGAAAAAATCTCTGAAGATTAAAAAAAAAGAAAAATACCATTTGAAATATTTTTTCAACCTGATCTGACACATCCCCTTTTTTTTGTTCCTGAGTGTCTACATTCAGCTTTTATCACTATTGAGCTGCTCTAGAATCATATTTTCTGGTTTCTCAGAGCCCACTGTCAGCCCAGGTGCTGAGAGAGCGTGTCTGTAAGAGGACATGCAATTATTATATCTTGATAATTTTGAAGATAAATTTGACTTTTGTTTTCTGGAAATTTCTTGAAGTCCTCTGTGTAATCCTTCAGAATCCACTCAAGATATTGAACAGCACAGGGATCACTACAGACACAAACTCTACATGTTCACTCTCACAGATCCGTACCATACTCGTTACTACAAGAGAGAATCCATTACTGTTCCTTAAGAAATAAAGTTCCTGAAGATAAAATAAATGAGATAGCAAAATGGTTAATTACTGTAATAGTTGCTTTCATCCTCCAGATGGGATTTGGTTCCAATATAGAGAGGATTAAGTGAAGTGGAGACTCAGGCACCTTTCCCTGAATATTCTGTACCTGAGAAAATGAATAGTTTCAAAGGAACAGGAAATCTTTATTTGCATTTCACAGCTGCAGTTTTAAATGACAACATATACCATTCAAGTATAGCTTTCAAGTCTCAAAACAATATGCTTTTATCAGCTTTTGCCACTTTCTCCTTACTTCCCCCATTAGATCTTGCCAAAGCCTCCAAAAACTTGCATGCTGGTAGAGTTTCTGCCTTGTGTAATAAGGATCCTTTTCTGATACAGACCTTGACAAGAAAAACACAATCTTTTTGCAAATTTTTATCAACAAATACTAAAATTTTTCTGTATTTACTATTTTTAGAGCCAATTTCAAACTTACCATATCAAAAGAAGGGTCACTACATTTATTGTCTGACCATCTGCCCATATTTATATCCTGACCATTTATTTTTGAATATTTTGCTAGCTATTGTCAAAAATTATTTTGCAAGTTCATAGTCAAATGTAGATGGACTAAAATCACACCAAAACCCATCCAAATTCCTTAAGAGCAAGTGGATAATAACACAACGAAACACACTAGAAAACAGTGGGAAATGAGAAAACATATATTTGTACATGCAAAATAGATAAACAGCTACTAAATTAATAAAGTGATATATAATCTAAGAGAGTGTCTTGCCTCATAATACTTTATCTTTTGTGGCTACAAACATACAACATGCAACATTCCCATAGCAACCATTTATGATATTACAGAAGATTTATAAACTTTTGTAAAAAGATCATAACTTTTGTATTAAGGTTTGCAACTTAAGGGGAAATAAGCCATGCATGAAGATTAACTAGAAAGGGAAATAATACTTTCCCACAAATATGCTTAGTACCCAAACAAAAATAGGAAAGAAAAATTAAAAATACAGACAGCATTACTCTGAATTTTATGCTTTCCTAGGCGTTCTTTTTATTTTGACTCACAAATTCCTGGGTTTTAGAATTTACAATGCACCTTCAAATTACAAAGAGGTAACTGTCTGTTGTAAGAATGAGTATGAAATTGTTTATAAATGGAAAATCTAAGCTCCTACATTTGTTCCTAAACAAAATGTCCAATTCCATGGAGTCTGCTGCTTTGTATCTCTAATTGAGAAATATATACCAGTCTAGCAATGTCATATAATTTGCTGAAGAATCTAAACAAAACATAAGCTTACAACATTTTATATATTGTGACCTGCTGATGTCTGGTACCCTGAAATTTTATTTTCTATTTTTGTCTCTCAAATTTCATCCCTTCACTGAAAAGACTGAAAAGAAAATATTTTTAATAATTCCTTATGACATTTCAGTGGATATGCAGAGGACTAAAAATTTTAAATATAAGAAACTTCAGAGAAATAATATTATAATTGAAATAATTATTCAAATTAATTTGTATATGAAGTTATGTTTAAAACATGAACATGATTGAATCATTTTACCTTGGGTGGAGTTTAGAAATGTCTCTCTCAAACTATGCTAAGTTCTTCTAACTACATGGTTAGGATGAACTTCCCAGACTTACCAATCCATGGACTAGAAAAAAATTTACGCGAAATTTGTAATTTCATATTTTATTGACATTTATTTTTGTACTGTCTATTGAATTATAAGTGGGAAAAACAAAAATGAAGACCATGTTTGAATTGTTTTTATTATTAATATTCATAATGTTTAACTTGATTAGAAACCTATTTTCCTGAAAGTATCAGTAATTCTAAACAAGACCATTTTGCCTTTCTTTAATTCAGTCTTTGTTGGGAGTGGTTCTAGATGCATTTCATAGAGCAGAATAATCAGATTACCAAACCCAAAAACCTAGATATCAAGAGGGTGTGAAACTAATAGGTTCTTGAATTCCTACACTGTATGTGTTTTTTTTTCCTGTTCCAGTCCTTGTGTTAGCTTTGAAAGTGAATTGATTGTGCGACTGCAGTTTACGTTTTTCTACTACTCTTACTACCCTTTTCCTATATTACTCTAATTTAGACATTCAGGGCATATTCAGATGAATATATCTACAACACAGAATATATCAGTGTCCTTCCATGGAAATATGTTTTCCATTATGACATTAATGAGTTAAGTCCTCCTAAAAAGTAGTGGAATACAATTTCCAAAAATCACTAAGACATTATCACTTGAATTTCTCCCGATATTCTCTCCACTTTATCAGGTCAGAAATAAGCAATAGCTATCCAAAGTTTTCAAAAAGCCTTGAGAAGTCCTGTAAAAACGAGAAAAAAATTATAATTTCATATCATACGTTAATATCACATCAAAATGCCTATGAAGTGAACCTAACTCTCATGTTGAGCTTTGACATTTAATATAGATCTAGGTAGTACTTAGGGTTTTTGTAAACTGATTTTCTTTAGAACAGAGGAGTTCTAATTACCCCTTAAATAAACTAAAAGTAATTTTATGCAATTTAGATGTATTCAACTATATAGCTACATTTTGATTAAACTTATTGTTGGCCTATGTATAATCACATATTGATTTTTTTTTCTACTCTATCTCTTCATAGTTAAGGATCAGTTGCATTATTTTTATTAGCTTACATTTTTGACACCCATCACCAGTTAACATTTTATTTCCCTAGATTTTATTTACAAGTCTATGACTCAGAGGGGAAAAACACAAAGAAATCCTCCTAATTCCATGAAACATCACTACATTACAATAAAGTAATGAAAGGCTATTATGTTTCAGATTGGTCTGTATATTCAAGCTCCTGAAAGAAATGGGTTGCTGAATTGATTATAATTTGTGTGGAATGGACTGTACATGCATGTTAAGCAATTTTCTACAAAATTACACAAAATTGGAACATCACCATAGCAATATTCTATTGTATGCAATTTTAACTAAATATTATAATCTTAAATAGAAACTTTTTTGATATGTATCACACTCTGTAAAATTTTTTACTGAAAAGAATTTTTAGAAAGTGTGTGAATGCTCATGCAAAATTAATTTTGTAGAATTTGCTAGGAGTCCAAGAAAGTTCAAGTGAGTGTTTAGTGAAAACACTTAATGGTAATGTATTTAAGGGCAGTAGTAGAGAAGATGAGGTGAATTTTATTGTTCTCTTCCAGTACCTTTCCTCCTGGTCTCTATGGAACCCAGCAGTGCTTTATGCAGATGCACTCAGCCTTTCATGGCCAGCTGCAGGATCTTAGCCACTCATTTCAAGTAAGAGTTATGAAAAGGTTCATTCAGCTTCCTTGATCCTGCATAGTGAAGACTTCTTAAAGTTAGTATTTTTTGCTTCTTTCCATTTAAAAATATTCTTAAATAGGAGCTCTTCCATTATCCCAAAATAGAAAGTCAACAATACTTCAGCTCACTCCAAACCATCTGTTTACACTCATTTCTATCTCAAAACTTCTCAGCCATTTGCATTTTGCCCAAGCTGTCAGTTCTTCCTTTGCCAACATTAAATAACATCCCACAGTTGTGGTAGTTCTTTTCAGTCATAGTGCTAGAATAAATTTTCATCAACAGAGGGAACATCTTAAGATAGATGTATGAATATCTGAAAATTATGTAAAAAGCAAGTAGTTCAGAAATGCTATGTTGTTTAATACATTGGTTTTATAATTTGTTTCATTAACCATATACAAGTTGTATAATGCAAATACAGACCCTTCTTTAGTATAATTTTACCAAGTAAATAATACTATCTGTAATCTCCACACAACATGAATTTGTCATTTCACCTCAATTTGTTTGAAAAAGAGCCCTACTACCATTATGAGCTACATAGGACTGAGATCATTAGCATCCAAAATAAGATTAAAATCTCTAATCTTTCCTGGTTTAATTTTTTTAAGTATTTTCCCTGTTTCTCATGGGGATATGCTAAATAAATTGGAAAAAGAAAAAGAAAAAACAAACCAAGTAATGAAAACCCTGTCATCAAAAGATATCATATTCTTTTTTTAAAGCATTTTCTTCCCTTTTGACTTCAGACACACTGAATTATTTTGTATTACTTTTCAGTGTAATTAATGTACCCTTATGCATAATGTGCAGTGAAAAGAGGTCTTATATGAAGAAACAAGAAAGATAAATGATCCAATATAAATGAAAAATACTTTGCTAGTCACTTAGCAGCAATCGGTCTCCTCAAGATTATCTAAGATACTCCTGACTTTTGACCAGATTTTGCTGTAGATCTTTGAAACCTGGGGATTATACTATGAAGGCTTGATGATGATTAATACATGAAGTTGTGCCCAGAAATATTTGTCCTAATACCTAATTTTAAAAATTAACAAATTTGAAAGGATTTACAATGTAATCAAATTTTTCATGTTCCATCTACCATCTGTTGTCTACAGTAGTTTAAAGTTTACAGAATTAAGTTGACACATTTGGCTGTATTCATTTAAAATCCAAATCACTAAGAAATGAGAGGATTCTTTAGTCTTTCTTTTTTCAAAACATGATGTAAAAAAAGCACCAAACCTCTCTTCATAACAAGTTCTGTTGTGTTGACTGAAGTAAGTAAAGTCATTTCTTATGTAGATAACAGAGTGACAGAGACGGCGGCAATGCAGTTTCTTAACACTGCCTTACTAGTTTGTGTTTGATCTCACAAGTACCTCTTTCGGGAAAGGAGCTCACTCCATTTCTGTTAATGATAAATTTTGCCATTCTAAAGGATTTCCTAAAATAGATGTTTCTTACTGTGGTGGTATCTTAAGGAAAACAAGACTGAAAACAGATATATCAGCATACATCTAGAATAACTTAGTTGGTTTCAGTGCTGTGATTTCATGCTTCAACAACAGAATAAATTATATGGCTTAAAGACATATTTTATGGAGACATTGTAAGGGAATGTGAGCCAGAAATGTATAATGATTATAAAAGAGTTTAGCAGAGTGATAAAAAAGTGAGAAAAGGAAGTATAAAAACCATATACAAATAATCAAATCAAATAATCAAAAGAATGAGAAGCTGGGAAAAATCACCAATCATAATTTGTTTTTGACTCATTCAGAAATCAGTAAAAAATTCCCCTGCACATCTAGTCATGAGCTGCAAATTGTTGTTAGAAACAGTCTTGTGGTCTAAGGAGGCAGTATAAAGATTTTTTGTTATTAGCCTGTGCTAGCAGTCTACAGCATTTCATCAGGATTAGATATCTAAAAGTTTTAAAGATTATATGTTTAAGTATGAAAAAACTTTAACATATTTAGGTCTACTTTCCACTTTTTCCATATTCTGAGAAATGGTAGTCTGGGTGAACAATATACCTTTCATTACAGTAGTGATCTGATTATGATTTATAAAAATTTTATTTCTACTTTAAAACCAAAGAGAAAATTATTTTTGCGGTTCTGGTTTGTAGCTTTGCAAAACAACTGTCTACTGCAGGTTCGGTTCTATAGTCTCTTATCTATACATATTAGTTTTAAATGACAGAAACAAAATACAGAGCTTTTTTTTTTATTAAAAATACCTTTCTCTGTGTAAATCATTGGAACTAGAAATCAGTCTTGAATTTCAAGGTAAAAAATCTGTCTTCTCAAATATTTAATATTTAAAAAAACTCATCTGATTTTAGATCATATAATTGATATGATATCATCCTATCTGAAATGCTCAATACAGGCAATACAGAGAATCTGAACCTTTCAATTATAATTTCCAAAGTTTCTAATTCTTTAGAGTCCTGTAGGTCAGTGGTCTGAGCACAGAATTTTACAGTGCACACACAATTAATCAGTTCATTAAATATGGAAAATGACGGTGGAAGCTAAAATGCAGGTTACCTGTTCGTAAAAAAACCCCATTTTTGTCCTTGAGTTGCTAATGCAGCAGCTCTTCCTACCTTTGTGTCTATCATTCATGTGAGGAAATTTTAGTACCAGGGCCAATATAGCAGTCATTGTGTGTGTGCATACATACATAAAATTGATATAAGAAGACCTATTTTAATTTAGTTTTTAAATATTTGAATTACTCAAGCTAATGGTTATCTTGACTAAATTGATAATTTTTAAGAGAAATCAGCTAAACAGAGTTCAAGGCAAATATCCATAGCATTTTGGTTTGCAGTTTATCAGGTTGATAAAATCTGAGGGCTTATAATAGCATCTATCTTACTCTTAATTTACTAGATTTTGAGGAATTTAGTAATAGTTGCAACAATGGGGACTTACTCCTTTTCTTTACTGAGACTCTACTTCACAGAGAAAGAAAAGAGAAAGAAAAAACCCCTTGTCTTTAATAAGGCTTAGGTAAATGGACAGCCGGGTTAAGATATAGCAAAGGAGACCTCTTGAACAGCAAGCAAGACAGGAAACCCATAACCAGTAACCACAGAATGATATTTTTCCATTTCCTTCATTTAATTCAGTGAAGTAAAAGCAGCAAGCAAAATCTGTACTCAAATCCACATGGTATTTCTAATTTGTTGAGCGAAAGTACAAGGCAGCCTTATGTTAAGATCCAGGAATTAGAGAGATGCCTCTGCCTGAATTAAGGTGCAAATGAGACCATACGCTGAAGTCAACAGTGAAAATTTTAGTTATAAATGTCAGGTAGAGAGAGAGAGAGAAAGAAATAGGAAAAGGAGAAGGGGAGCAGAGAGAGAGAGAAAAAGAAATAGGAAAGGGAGCAGAGAGAAAGAGTGATAGACAGATGAAGTAGAAAGATACTCACCACTCCTGTGGATCCAGCTGCATCCTGCTGGTCTTCTTCTTCTGATCCTCTCAGTGGTGAGGGGTGGTGAGGGTCCCATGAAACAGAGAGTTCAATGGATTTGTAGATGATCAGAGATGGGAACGCCCAAGCACGTCCTCTGCAGGGATGGAGAAAGTTCTACAAACTCTGGATCTGTTGGAGCACTTGTGGATCACATGCAATCCTCTGGTGGAACACCTCAGAAAGGAGTCTGGGGGTGTTTCGGAGGTCTTTGGTGGTTTATGGCTCCTAAGACATGGCAGGTGCCTGTCATGTGACTGTCCTGTGGGAATGACCTTCTCGGGAGAGGGGCCTAGTTTTACAACTTAGCCAGTTTGTATAAGGGAGGGCTCTCTGCAAGGTGTGTCCTCTATCTGACTTGTAGACTCCAGTGCTGGGTGTTCATACCCCCCTAGTTTCGCCATCGCCTCCCAAAAACTCTCCTCCTTCCCCTCAGTTGTGGGGAAGCGTGTGCAAACCTGGCCTCGGCAAATGAGCCTGTGGGCTATAACCCCCCCCAATGGAAGGAGCTGATTTTCAGGACATTTGCTGGGTTTGGCTTCCTTATGCATGCACTCCTCTCCCTCATCCTTATTTACTTCACTTTAGACCAGAGATAATTAGTCAGCAAGAAAGACACAAAGCTGTTGGAGTGAGTCCAGAGGAAGGCCGTCCTTGAAGACGATGAGAGGACTGTAGTGCCTCTCCTAAGAAAACAAGCTGAGAGGGTTGGGGTTGTTCTGTTTGGAGAGCAGAAGGCTCTGAGAAGACCTCACTGTGATCTTCCAGTTCTTAAACGTGGCTTATGAAAAAGTGGGAGGCTGGCTCTTTACACACTTAGCAGTTAGGCACTGGAAGAGGTTGTCCAGAAAGTTTGTGGAGTCCTCAGGCTAGAAGTGTTTAGAACCAGACTGAGACTGGATGCAGCCATGAGTAACCTGATCTAACCGGTGGCACTCTTCCCTATGGAAGGTGGGTTGGAATTGGACAATCTTAGGGTCCCTTCCAATCCAAACCTTTCTATGATGTTCTGATTTGCATATGCCCATATTTTAAATATATCTCTAGAAATCTAATCTGTCCATATATTTAGTAGTAATATTCATTCTAAAGACATTTTCTGTATCATAGAATATTCAGACTGATTTGCATATGGATTTCCGAAGTTAACCCCACATAAACTTAGAAGTGAGACCATAATAATTATTAATAAGGCTAGTGGAAGACATAATCCAAAACTGTGAATCATACTGTGAATGCTCCAGAAGATTCACGGCATGTTAAAAGTTTTCAACTGGGTCTTAATTTGTTTTCTGTTGCTTTAGTGAGAAGAGATGTCTTCTAACCTTATTCAGTGAAAGATCTGGCAGGTTTTCAAAACTGTTAAATCTTTTATCTCAACTTCATATTTTGTATATCTAAGCAGGCATTTTTGAGAGGAAGCGCTGGTTTTACAACTTTGTTGTCAGACTGTGTTGCATCTGCCATCTAATCATTAGAATGTTTTTCAAAAAGACTAAAGATAGTTCATCAAATAAGAAAAGAAAATACTAATTTCCATTAGAGGCAGTTGAAGGAAGAAGGACATCATTATTGCAAACACTTTAGTGAATTTTTCCTTGTTTCATTTTCTACCAGCTGTGATGTCAATGAATATCTAGTCCTGCAAAATTTCACACACATGAGTAGTTCTCATTGCTTTTAAATTAATTACTGTCATGATAAAACTATCAGCAAGAGACAGGCTATTTGGGATGGAATCTATACCTGGTGTTAATTTCTTCCAGGAAATGTAGCCTCCAGCTGGCTATGTGAAATGGAGCTTAAACCTCTTTGTGACTCTAAAAGTTAGCAGAGTATTTTGTGTTTATTTTGAACTTCTTAAATATCATAATTATGTTCTTGTTTGTTTCTGTTCCTTCTTAGTTCTAAATGAATTTTACATCTGTGATATTTCAGATTTTCTTTCCAAAACAAGAGATAAATTGCATAAAATGATAAGGAAAAAAGACTAACAGCTGAAAAATATTCTTCAGCAATGTTAGGAAATTGATAAGTGAGTCAGAGTAGACTTGAGTGTCAAATATTTAGGAAGTGAACCACTCTTACCCTATTCTCTCCTTGTACATATGAAGTTAATTTATCTTAGTTGTATAAAACCAATTTTCTGCAGGTTTTCTATACAAACTCAAGCTGTCTGCATACCTAAAACTGCAAGTGGGTTCAGATTTTTCTCTGAAGAATACTTCTGACACTGTCTTTTCAGTTATGAGGTAGGAAACAATTTAGAAAACCAGCAGTTGATGATTATTTTTTTTTGCAAAGTTCACATCATCCAAATTCTGTAGATATATAAACTGATGATTTCTAGTGTGCTTGATTTCAGTACAGTAATGCAGTTTCACAGCAGACAAAGGCTTTAAGTGTTTGTTACTCCTGTATTCTTCTTGCTTAGGAAAAAACATCTTTTCTTTCTCCACAGTGGTCTGAAAAACATGCTGTACTTTTGTGAACTGATGGATGTATTTTTCAATCTGTGAATCTGATTCTTTGTAAATCTCTCAAAATTAAAAATATGTGCAGTCATGTAACTGCTTATGTCTTTGAAAAGGATTTATTTTTTTCATACTATTAAAAGAAGGAGATGAAACTCAAGAAAGTGAATAACAGCCTCTGATCTGATGCCACTTTTCTCAGCTCAATCCCAGATCGGTTATGCTCAGCAGGAGAAAAAGTGCAAGGAATAAGGTTTATTTCACTCTGAACTGTAAAAAGGATTCAGGACTGCAAAACTAAACATTCTGCTGCTGATAAAACTTAAAAAATATCTAGGGGGAAATTCAGGCAGCTCAGAAACCGTCAGTCCTGGTGTACAAGGGCAATCAATGTGTACATTACTGGGGTCGGTGAGGAATGAATTATTAGTGTCCTGGTTAAAAGAAGAGTAATGGTTAAAATCTGGACCCCCTGTTTACAGTGGTTTTCCCAATGTAGGGGAATTTAATTGGGAAAAAAATGTAGTCTGGATTCTTTAAAGTTTCTCTGTGACTTTTAATAATGACATATATACTATCAGGCCATAGTTATTTTAAGCATCCCATGAACTCCAAAAATACAGAAACCTGTGAGTGTCCAGAAATCATTTCACTATCTGTATCCTTCAGACCTCCATCAGCAAAAAAACAATGATATGATGTGTGGTACGTGCTACATTGGAAAGTAAGAACACAAATAGGAGCAGAGCATTGACAATGTGAAGATTTTTTATGTGTTTGGAAAGTTACTGCAGCAGCAGAGCCAAAGAGAGCTGACTCAACCTGAAGTAGACATTTCTGTGTTTCTTTTGACATGACAACCTGAGAAAAAAAGGTATGTTTAAAGAATAAAACACACAGAAATGAAAAAGAAATCAAATGCTGTTTTTCTGAAGGATATCAAAATATGAATATCCTTTATAAAGTATATCTAAATATCTCCCCTTTTCCTGCTCTGTGTCCCAATATACCTTATAAAAAAAATTTGATTTTAGTCTTTAAAAAAATTATTTTTTAAAGGGATCTTGGAAATTTAATTCAATATATAGATTCAAGGAAAACAAAATATATGGCAAAGCACTGATAAAACCTTCACTGCTGAGCTGAATGGAGCTTTGAATATTGAAAGGGCTAGAGAGAATTCATTCATTATTTTCTTTTCTGAGATGTACTAGCATAGCAATCTCAGAAGATGAGGTCAAACATTTCTTCCTTGACACTGATCATTCTCCTTCATGTCCATATATAACTTCAGCTATGTATGTCTTAAGAACTTTAAAAACTGTAATTTTGTTTGCTAACCAAAACACAACAAGAAACAAGGCAGTTTTTGTTTGCCACATCTCTGTGTAGAAGTGATCGACAAGGATCTATTTGATATAATTTACATCTTTACAAGAATTTCATCCTTAAAGTAATTATGTGAAAATTAGAGCGTTTCAAACTTTGCTAGACCCCAGACATTCCTGAATCTTATACAAAATATTATTTATTTTTATGAAAAAAAAACACTATGACATTAATAATACTATGTATTAAAAAGGAAAAAAATGTAAAAATATAGTTTTAAACATGAGAAACAGAATTTAGATCAGGTGGATTCTGTCATTTAGAAGTTACATAGAGTAATGAATAGGAATAATACAGCTGCAAAGAATTATTTTTAATCCATTTCCTTTTTACCTACGATTTACAGTATAAAAATCTTCCCTCATACTATTTTCTATTTGTTTGTGGTTTGTTTCAGATGTTCAGTGCCATAATAATTATAATATTCTTCTCTTTCTCAAAGCGACTTTGAAAGTTTTCTTGGACAAATCTGCTCCATTACAGACTTTGGAAGACTGGTGTGTGAAGTGGATCATTTTTTCTACATGAATGCTGTAGAAGTATGTATGAAAGTTTTTTGACAACATGACTATATAAGAGATTTCTTTCTTCCTAAAGATATAATAGAAAGGAAAGAACAAAAAGGTTCAACTTTAAATTATGTAGCTTTCCATACACCATTCAGCAAGACTTATGAAGCTAAATAAAGGATTTACCTGAAATGAAAACTGATGTAAAAAGTACAGATTAATTTCAGATTAGGACATTTGAGAATCACGTGTTTAGTGATTATCATTGTTATACTAACATTATTAAATCCAGTGGGAAAACAGAAGTCTTCCCTTCCCTTCCCTTCCCTTCCCTTCCCTTCCCTTCCCTTCCCTTCCCTTCCCTTCCCTTCCCTTCCCTTCCCTTCCCTTCCCTTCCCTTCCCTTCCCTTCCCTTCCCTTCCCTTCCCTTCCCTTCCCTTCCCTTCCCTTCCCTTCCCTTCCCTTCCCTTCCCTTCCCTTCCCTTCCCTTCCCTTCCCTTCCCTTCCCTTCCCTTCCCTTCCCTTCCCTTCCCTTCCCTTCCCTTCCCTTCCCTTCCCTTCCCTTCCCTTCCCTTCCCTTCCCTTCCCTTCCCTTCCCTTCCCTTCCCTTCCCTTCCCTTCCCTTCCCTTCCCTTCCCTTCCCTTCCCTTCCCTTCCCTTCCCTTCCCTTCCCTTCCCTTCCCTTCCCTTCCCTTCCCTTCCCTTCCCTTCCCTTCCCTTCCCTTCCCTTCCCTTCCCTTCCCTTCCCGAAACCTTCCCTTCCCTTCCCGAAACCTTCCCTTCCCTTCCCTTCCCTTCCCTTCCCTTCCCTTCCCTTCCCTTCCCGAAACCTTCCCTTCCCGAAACCTTCCCTTCCCGAAACCTTCCCTTCCCGAAACCTTCCCTTCCCGAAACCTTCCCTTCCCGAAACCTTCCCGAAACCTTCCCTTCCCGAAACCTTCCCTTCCCGAAACCTTCCCGAAACCTTCCCGAAACCTTCCCGAAACCTTCCCGAAACCTTCCCGAAACCTTCCCTTCCCTTCCCGAAACCTTCCCTTCCCGAAACCTTCCCTTCCCTTCCCTTCCCGAAACCTTCCCTTCCCGAAAACTTCCCTTCCCGAAACCTTCCCGAAACCTTCCCGAAACCTTCCCGAAACCTTCCCTTCCCGAAACCTTCCCAAACCTTCCCTTCCCGAAACCTTCCCTTCCCGAAACCTTCCCTTCCCTTCCCTTCCCCTTTTCCAGCCTTTGGAAGAGTGGCATTTGCAGTGTGTCATTTTTTTCTACATCATTATTGTAGGAAGTACATTTTCTGTCGAAACAAAGACAACACACCAGTAAATAAACATCTGTCTGAAAGGGAATTTACATTCACATGTTGCACATCTAGAAATACGTTATTTTTTGGCATACCTGTGTGTATCTGAGAGTCGTCCACAGATCCTAAGTAACAAAATACGCAGAAATATTTTCAAGATCAGGATTCAAAGGCAATTTCTCCAAAGTAAATATATTTTGAATTGAAGAAGTACTGAGAGAAAGACTGATAATTTTCAGTTAAAGAAAGAAGCAGTGAGGTTGTCAGAGAGCAGAAGTGTTATAGTCCCAGTTCTTAAACATGCAAAAATAGCACTGCATTTTTTCACAGGCTGGTGTCTGCTGAGTTGAAAGTTGGAAAGGTCACAGAGAAACACTTTTCTAAAAAGCTGTGTCTCCTTTCTTACCAGGGTATCAGGCTGTCAGTATGCCACTTTACTTCTAATGTCTACACCACAATATCCCTGGTTTTTTCAGTAGCTTGTAACTGCTAAGGTAAAAAATCCCAGTGTAGACACTGTACCTTTTTCTAATGCATTTGGCAACTTTCAGAATACTTTCCTCAGGGTCTGAAATCTCATCAGTGTTATTTGTGATTTCAAACTAATTTCCCTTTGGACTCCTGAACCCTTTTTTTCACAAACATATTTCTTCCCCCTCTCAATTCCTTCTTCTGAGAAAGCTCACTTCTCTCTTCTTGAAAATAATGCGATTCCTTGTGACTGCTAAACATCTGCAGAGGCAAATCAGCTGCCACAATGCTTCCACAAGGAGAAAGCTAAAAATCCCCTAAACCCCAGAAACTGTCTTGCTTGAATGCACCTACTACCTATATCTTGATTCTCTTTCTTTCTCTCCCCCCTTGAATTCTCCTTGAAAAAACTGCCTGAGAACTTACCTTGATTTTGATGAAGTAGTCTGCAACAAGGGATTTGCTAATCTGTTCTTTTACAGTTTTCTCACTCTTGTCATTAGTTAATATAGCCCTGCCAGTTCTAGAGCAAGTTTCTGTACTTCTGTTCTGAATAACTTACAACTGCTCTCAAATTCAGTTCCTCTCTTTCATTTTCTGCAAAAGAAGCAGAATATTAAACCAAGGTGAGCACTGTGCCATAATTAATATGCAGGTGGCATTCACAGGAAGCTGCCAAGCTGGAACATATAAGACTTGATACAGTACATTTTTCCCATTAAGTTATGTAATTGTAATAACTATCAATTAAGCAGCAGAACTAATTTCCTCTAAAGATACTACCCCTTATTTCTTTTCCTAGGAGTAGAATGTATTATCAAAGCCCAACAGCTTCTGCTCAAGAGAAAATCAAGCAGGTTTCAAAGCCAGGAAGTCTCACTGTAGAAAGATGTAAATGGACTTTCTAATACTGGTATTCTCATAAAACTAACAACCAAGGAGAGCAAATAAGCAGCAGATATCATGCAGGCTTAGCTATGTGAGTTGAGGTCAAATTTGTCTTGGAAGCATTTTTGGCATCTGTTTTTCATGCATTTTTTAAATGAATGACACATTTGTACAACACAGTTACACAAGATCCTTTGAGTTGGCTATGGTAGTAAAGCAGTATGGAAAACCATACACTCTGAAAACTAGCTAAAAAAAATGGGTTTTGATTCTAGAGGAAACTAATAAAATGGGAGGGAAGAGAAGAAATTTGTCTGTTTTTTTTTTTTCCTTTTCCTTTTCCATTAGCTTTGAAAACAGAAAGATTTGAGAGCCCTTACAACAATATAGTACTTAGCATTTTTCAACATTTTGTCAGAAGCGTTCTGGAGCCTCAAAAGAATAAACTTGTATATTCATGCTCCTAACTGCTTAATCCCATGTTCATTATTTGAAATTTACCTTGCATAAATTAAATTACTAATTGTAATAACTATATATCTCTTGTTTAATTTCATCTAATCAGGTAAGCAAGTGCTACAGTAGGGGAAAGAAAAATATCACTAGGCAGGAATCCTGTTATCATAGAGTAGATATTTGAAGTAGATTGTATGGATCACTGCCTAAAATTTTAGGTCCACTTACTGCATCATTTACAGACCCTTCTGCTCAGAATTATGTACTTTGATTGAGGTTATTTAAATTTCAAATATTTAAGCAGAACAAATACTAGACTTCAGGAAAATTTGTTGGACTAATGATAGTGTTCAGTATTTTCATATACTTTTTCTTATCTAGATTAATCCAATTTTCATAAACATTTCAGACAGTAAAAATATATATTGTTAACATATAATAAACTAACAAACATGTTTTATGTTTAATCATACTCTAATAAACATTTATTCGGGAGTGATCACAGGTTTTTTTGGTTCATTTTAATGATAAGAAAACCATGAAAAGGAGTGTATCTTAAAAATGGATATTTTTTATCATAATATTATTAGGACATGAAGTAAAATTTTTTTACTGAACACTATGTTCTTTCTAGATCTTATTACATTCCAGCTTGGTAGGAGGAAATTTCCCTAAAAGCACATTTACATTTCATTAGAAGGTTAGGCAGCTATATACTACTGAAGGGAATCCAAGTTACAAATATATAAAAAATGCAATTATATTCTGATATATAATACATTGAAGTCAAATTATTTCTGAATATATTATGAAGACTAGTGAAAAACCCCTTAAAAATATAAATACCAGGTAATTTATTTTTTATACTCTGAATGCAAGAGCCCTAAATTAATTAAATTAACTTGTTTGTAGTTAATATTTTTAAATGTAGCACCCAGAGAGAGATAAAAAGTGTTTTACAAGAGGTAAGAAGACCTTTCCTTTATACAGCATTTGGAATTAAATTATTATTTATTTAATCTATATGAGTACAAAGTGTCCACATGGGGAAGATCAAAAGCCTGAGGACATGTTTTGTACACATCCTTTTTAAGAATAATGTAGTAATGCCTGTGTTCATTTTTTCCCATCCCTTTGTGTAGGATGAAAGAAAAAAAGAACAAACAAGAACAAACCAACCTGCCCCTCCAGTCTGCATTTGTAGAGGCTTGTGCTTACATCCAAAGTGACAGAATGCTGCAAGAAGAATTATGCTGAACAGCTTCAGTTTTTTGCCACTTTTATTGTCTATCACCACAGCAGAATTTGGCAGTTTGCCCAAGAGGGTAAGGACAGCACTACCAGTAGAAACTTATCACAAAACTGAGCTGTTGGTCTGTACAGCAAGGAATTTCCTTTACATTGCTGTCATATGTAGGGATTTTGTTTATTTTGTTGTCTGTTGTTGAGTTTTGCTGTGTTATTTGCAAAGAAAATTCTTCAGTATCTATTCCTTGAGCATTGAATCACTCACGGTAAGAGGAGAAAAACAGAGGGAAGAAGTAGGGGCACGGGGAAAGACATCAAGTCTGCCATTCATAGGGATCCAACTAATTGCTTTTACAGGTTATGGGGATGGTAGAAAAGACAAAATGAGTCTAGGAACCTTCTAGGTCCCTGAGATAAAATAGGTAAAATTTTAACCTGCTAGTACCAAAATGATCATAGGGTAATTTGGGTTGGAAGGTACCCCAGCAGGTCTCTAGTCCAACCTGCTGCTCTAAGAAGGGTCAGGTTTGAGGACAGACCATGTTATCCAGAGTTTGATCTACATATGTCTCAAAAACCTCTAGGAAAATTATATCATATATTACACAATCCAGAAAGAAAAGGATATTCAAAAATTACTAATCTAACTCTTACCTTTATAATACAATATTTTAAAATTAAACCCTATTGAAAAGGATAGTGCAATATTGCATTAATATTCTGCCATTTGGAAAAGGTTAACTTTTCTAAAAGTTTTTTGCAAGTGCATATTTTGGCAAGGATTTTAGTGTCTTCAGTATTTGATGTTACTGCAACTCTATTAGGCAATATTATTTCTTTGATCATTTTTACCTCAGAGGATCTCAGCTGTGTCTTATAATCAGGGAACATGATTCTTTTTGACATGTTATCATTTTCCACAATAGCAGTTTTGGTTCAATATTTATATATTATCAGGTGGATCTATGCATAATTTGCATCTGTGGGGCTTTGGGGGCTTTTTATGCTTTTAAGCTTCAGAGCCAAAAGCACAGAAGTGATTTTTCAGGGAGGGTTGCTGGTTTACTTTTAGTAATGATCTTTCCTTTGGTCAGAAATATAGGCATGCAGAAATACTTAAATCACTGGACAGACATGTTCTGAGTGTATTAAATCTTGCCATTATAGTGATCATGATTAGGATGATTGCCTTTGTTTGGCAGGAAAAAGGAAACTCATTCAGATTTACATATGAAAGAGTTAAACCTCTCATTAAAAACATAAAAAAAGTCCTCTTACTAAAAAGTTTTAATAATATTGTTTCTTACGCTTATTTTTATGAATACATCTTTATTTCACTCAGCTCTGTACTTTTTAAACATAAACAACACTTTATTATTAAAAAGCTTATTATTAAAAAGTTTAATGTTTTATACATATGGAACTGAAGTTTTACCAGAAGCAGATTCTTAATAAGACCAATATTTTAGCAGATTCATATATGCTTGTAGTCTGTTTGCACCAGGAAAATATTTTTCTGACATACATAATTCTGACATTAAGGAAGGAATGAACATTACAGATTTCATAAGTACTGAAAAACAAGAATATCTTGTTTTTCTTGTTGTCTAATAAATTTCAATAAGTTAATAAAACTGGGAAAACCCTGTATAATAGTTCCTTAGTGTTTTGCTGCTGTTCAGAGTTCTTATTTTCATGTTTTAAGTACTTTCCCAAGCTCAACCTGATCTCCTTTTACTTTTTTCTGCACTGTAGAGATGTACGAAGAAAATAATCTTACTAGACATCAAAATTATTACAGAATTTTTAGAATTTAGAATTTTTAGAACTCTGATTTATAAATATACCACTTCTGAGGGGCAAACTTTTATTAAAAAAAAAAAAAAAAGTTAAGCTAGCTGTGGTTCTGTTTTGATTGTTGCTTACTATGCTTTGGTTTCTTTGTTTATATTAATAAGAAAAATAAAAGTTTGTTATAGGGTACTGAAATATAATAAAACAGTAGAAATAGAATAAATGTTTCAAAAGATGTGTCATTGCATAGTATTCCCAATAGAAATTCTGTGTGGAACCTAGTACATTAAAAAACAAAAACCAAAACCAACCAAACAAAAAAAAAAGTGTTTCACCTTGAGAAAATAATCAAGGTCAAGTCAATGCTGCAAACCTGAATATGTTACAGTGTTCACTGTAACTAGAATTGAAATCAAAACAGCAAGGAAGCTCTCTCAATTGAATTCCATGTGTATTCACAGAGACAGCATGGGCAGGCACCACGATGAAGTGAATAATCACAAAGTTCATATTACTGATTTAGGCTGCAAATCACTCTAGGGCTGAAGGATGTTGTTATGCTCTTTGTTCTGTTCCCTTTTCTTTGGGAGAGGGATGAAAGGAAATGCAGAGCTGGTGTCCTATCTACATTTCCTAACTGTAAAAGCATATGGACAACTAGAATTTTACAGACTTTGAGAGTAGTCTTTGAAATCTTTATTACAAGACTTTTGACACAAAACACCTGCATAAGATGGCTGGATTGTTTGTGCTTGTTATTCTGGGAAAAGCATTGAGTTAACAAAGAACAGCCAAGTATTGCTTGGCATCTGGATGCAGTGGCAGATTTCTACTTCACTAAACCAAGCTACTTCAGGAGAAACAGAAGAATATCCCATTTGCCACGCTTTCTTGAAAACAGAACTGCTATGGTGTTATATACAGGATAGCTAAACATCAGAAATTCTACTGACAATGTTACCAACTTTACATTTCAAAAGAAAATTCAGCCATGACAGAGCTGCTTCCATCAACCCACAACAAGATTTCATAAAAATCAGGAGGAGACACACATGGGAAGAGACAAATAACCACGCAGAATGCATGAAGTTGAAGGTGAAATAGTTTTAATAGGAAGAAGACACAAAAAAGTTTTCTTTTGAATGTACGTGTATATATATATTTCTTTTTCTTCTTCTTCATACCCATCACACTTATGTTTTGCTGCATTAGAGAGTAGGAGACTGACAGAATTGAGAAAAGGGATGGATTTTGGTAATGTGTTAGTCAGAATTCATCAAAACATCATTTTCTGCTACAGACTTTAAATGAAGAAAGTAAAACTAATACTGAATTTTACTTCCTGCCACAATAAACTCTTTTGACACAGAATATTTTTCTTGTTTTATACATTTTCCAATCAATTCAGCTTTTATGTTTCTTTAGTATTGCTTATATTCACAGTCAGAAGTTCCCTAAGTCATCAGAAAAATAAGTTCCTCTCTTTAAACCCCCTTTAAGTACTGAGAGGCCACAATGAGGTCTCTCTGAAGTCTTCTCCAGGCTGAATAATCCAACTTCTCTCTGCCTGCATTCATAGGAGAGGTGCTCCAGCCCTGTGATCATTTTTGTGGTTCTCCTCTGGACCTACTCTAACAGGTCTATGCCCTGTCTTGAGGACCCCAGATTTGGGTTCAGTATTCCAGGTGGGATCTCATGACAGCAGAGCAGAGGGGCAGAATCAGCACCCTTGACCTGCTGGCCACCCTGCTCTTGATGCAACCCAGGATGCTGTTCCCCATCTGGGCTGCAAGCACACACTGCTGGCTCACATCCAACTCTTCATTTACAAGACCCCCCAAGTCTTTTCCACAGGGCTGCTCTCAATTAGTTCTTCTCCCAGTCTTTGCTTATTTCTGGGGTTGCCCCAGCTGAGGTGCAGCGCCACCCACTTGCATTTGCTGAACTTCATGAGATTCTCATGGACCCACTTCTCAAGTTTGTTCAGGTCCCCCTGGATGACATCCCTTCTTTTGTTGTATCTACTGCACTGCTCAGCTTGTGTCATCTGCAAACTTGCTGGGGGTGCACTTGATATCAATGTCTTTGTCATTGATAAAGACATTAAAGAGCCCTGGTCCCAGGATAGTGTTCAGAGGAACACTTGTTACTGGCCTCCATGGAGTCATGGAGCCATTGACCACAACTCTCTGGCTGCATCCATCCAGCCAACTCCTTATTCAGTAATTCTTAATAAAATCCATGTCTCTCCAATTTGGAGGTAAGGAAGCCACCAAATCACAGACATGCATATATTGTTTTTCAAATTATTCTCTATTTTTTAAAAATGAAAACAGTAATCCACTCTTTGGAGCAAGTATTTTGTCACAAAATGTTTAGGCAGTGATTAAAAGAAATCTTGATTAATTTTTATCAGTAATTAAATTGATAACAAAGGGGTAGGCATATAATCTGTCTGACATTAAGTGTAGTATATGGAATTTCATCTAGGAAACAGGTGCAAATAATTCAGATGAGACTGGTGAAGGACAGTGAAAGAATATGGAACAATAGCATTTCAAATTAAAAATTATTGCCCAAAATTATAATTGAATAATGTGGGGTTTAATATCTTAAAAGGACTGAATCAGAATACTCTTATATCTCTATAATATTCATTCATTATTTAATCACCAACAATGCCCTAAAACCATAAGATTCATCAAAGCATGTCATCAACCTCTATGATGCTTTGACACGGGGGAGACCATTTTCTAGCTGAAAAAGTATAGACAGCCTTAAGAAGTGGAAGAATCATAGAACAAGCAAGATCATAGCTTGAACTTTTTTCCAGAATTATATGGGGTGTTTTAGAAATATTGATGTTTGAAAAGCTATGTTAAAAATCTCCAAAAACACACAAAATCAATCCAACTAAAACCCACCACAAAACCCCAAATAAAATCACCACCACAAAAAAACAAAAAGAAAGCAAGCAAATCAAAACCCTCATACAGAAAAAAAAACCCAGAAAACAAAAAATATCCCCAAAACCCCCAAAATGGAACCCTTTTAAATATATACTTGATAAAGTACAACAAAGGTAAATATTCACCACGGATATCAGAGAGCACCAGGAAGGGGATTCTTCTCCTGAGAAGGTGAGTTAGGAGCTGAGGGCAGAAACAAGACGGGCAGGGGCAGCCCCAGACTCACTGGCAAGCTGTGTAGCCACAGAACCCAACCAAGAAGGGCTCATCTGTTGTAGGAATTCTGGTGTATCAAAGAGTTCACACCACCAGACAAACCCACAGTGATGAGGCAGATCTGAGATCAAGATATCAGGCTCCAGATCAGAAAGGTAAATGGCACAAGACAGGACTGAAGGGTAGCTCAAGCAGAATCTAGCAAGAATCACCCCAAATTGACATCGCGCATGTGTGCAGCTGAAGATTTTAAACAAGTTCAGCTCATGTATGGACACTTTTGTACATGAAAGATTGACTAAACCAAAAATGTCATCTATTTAAAGAGATGTGTGGGGAAATCTCACACATATCAGATGATGGAAATATGCAGCAGTAAATAATACAAATTATTTCAAATGCTTAACTTCTCCCATCAGGAGGACAAATGAAATGCACTGTAACTCAATTTATCTGTTACACTGAACAGGAGACAAATAATTGACAGGTAAGCAAACCTTCTTGTAAAAAGTTTAGGGCTGAGCTATAATTTGCTAAAATATACCTATCGATTAATAATTTTGTATAAATAAGAATAAAAATATAAATAGTTAAATTATTATTTGCTAAAAAAATGGGTGATACTGCTAACATATTTTAAAATTAGGAATTCTTTACCTAGTTGTTACAAAATATTTCAGAAGAAAATGTGGGTTTTTGTCCCCAGGTTTTGTTATACTGATCCCAGTTCCTAAGAAAGGTTTTCAATTTCTTGATGCCTTAAGCAATACTTCGCAGATGCATATGAATGGCAGAAAAATAAGAAATTTTCTCTGCACATGTACATTGGTTAGAGCAAGTGTTTTCTACATGTTATGTCTGCTTTGCCAGAGATGAGAAGGAAGATTGTTTCAACAATTAAACATGTGATTTCGAGTCTCCAAAGTAGGATTATAGATGTTTGAATAATATTCTAATCAGTGATGAAACTATTAACAGCATTTTAAAACCATCACTTTATTTGCCAGCTCATCCATTGTCAGGGGACATTTCAGTTAGTTTTGTTACATATAGATCATATAAAAAACATCAGTCGGCAGTGTAGCATTGCAGCAACAAAATATAACCCTGTTCTGAGCTACATCAGCAGGAGTATAGCAAGTAGATCAGAGGATGTTACCATTCCTACTCTGCTCTATTCTACAGTCATTAAATTACATACCAAATGTATCAGGCTTTTTTATCTTGTATATTGTATCAGGCTTTGGTTCTCCCATTTAAAGCAAAAAGTTGAAAAGCTTGAGTGAATTTTTGAAATGATTTCTGATAAGTGTAGTGCTGGAGAGCATGATGTATGAAGAAAGGTTGAAGGCATTTTGCTTGTTAAACCTACACAGTAGAACCCTATGGGAATCTAATCACAGTCTTCCAATACTTAAAATCCAACAGACTGCAGAGTTTGTGTTTATAAACCTCGCCCATTCCTGCTATTCTATTTCTCAGAAGATATAGACATACCAACTAAATATGATAGTATCAAGATTGGCTCCTCTCAATTCATGCTGTCTTTAAATACATTTTTAATTTATCCTCACAACTTCTAAAGGACATGTAGGTCAGTTTTCTGTTTCTCACTTCTAATACATGGATGGTCATTCTCAGTAATGAAAAACCCACTTAAATTCAATATTTCTTTGATTTTTTCTGTCAGTTCTAATAAAAATTTCCTTGTTGATGTTTTGGATTCAAAAAGTCCTACGATTTTAGCATATGATAAATTTCAGTGCATGTGACCATAATCTAGGGCAGTAGTTCTTCAGAAAACATAGCATAAAGTATATTTATTTTATAAATATATATATATGTATATATATAAATATCTACATATGCATTAATCAAGAGAATCTATGAGGCTAAACTTTTGAATTACCTTTGGAACACTGCCAGTTAATATTTTTCATTTAACAAAAGTTATATATTTTAGTATAAAAGAAGAATATTCTATGCTATATTTTTTCTGTTGAATATTTGCAGCATCAACCAACATGGATTTCAGACATGCAAATTCAAATGCAAAAAAGAAATTACAAGAATAATGGAACAGAAATACTACTGGAATATTTTAAATAGCTTCTAAATTGTTCATTTAAAATACATTTTGTTTCAATATGAAACAGTTCATTTTCCGTGAAAAAAGAGTGACTTTTTTTCAGAAATTAATGTTCAGCCAACATTATGTCTTTTATAACCTTTCCAAAATGTGAATATGCTGATTAATTCACAAAACGTAGATCTTGAACTACCCTTCTAAACATCAAGAGCTTTCATTGAAGGCCAACCCACAGCAGCTTATTCCAAAGAGACAAGATTTGACTTTCAGATTTTCATGAGGTCTTTTAGTCTTTATTTATGCTTATGCTGTATTTAGTTTATCCCATCTGCTTTCAATTATTGTGACTGCATGTATTTTAGTTTGGAGGTTCTTATTTTATTTTGCTGTGGTTCTCTGTTTTTAATAGGCCTTTCCTTTCAGATGAAGAAGAATTGATTCCCCTGGAATTAAACATCTTCCAAGGCAGAAGAAGAAACCTAAATGCATAATTGTTTACAACATGTAAATATGGGTCATATCTAAGGTGTTTGTGTCTATACAGTAAGCTAAACCCTAGATGTAGCAAAGGTTACTAGAAATATTACTGTGCAAAATAAATAACTAAATTTCCAACATCTGTTTAAGACTTGGTTTAAGAAAATAAAATAGTTGTCAATTATTTTTTATAAGTAACATCTAGGTAAATAAACTTCATATTATGTTGATGGTTTTTTCATGCACTATAGCCAAATTAGCAGTTACTTTTTGCCTTTATACTGTCATTAAAGAACCTATCAACTTACTGAAGCTGAAATGAAAGCAAATTAAATACTTATATGGAAAAAAGGCTAATATTGCATAAAATAAAATGCTAAGAAGGTCACAAATGTAGGAAGTTATCTGTTTAATAATGTACTTTCCTACTCTGGGATCCCATATTGTCTGTTTACTCAAGCAGGTGGATTTGCTGAAGAAGTGCTGATGATGCAATGTGCTGACCCACATATCTGTTCCCAATGGAGTGCACCAGCTGGTATAGTTTATGCTTATAGTTTAAACAAAGCTAACATTTTTCCCTTTCCATTGAATCCTGCTGAAGGAATAGGAAACAATATAAATGTTGTCAAGTTATCTTATAAGAAAAGGTCTTACAGTTATTTATGAGTTGGGGTTTTTTCTTTCTTATTATGTATTATTTCTTGTGAGAATATAAAATAAAAATTTAGATCTGGGAAACATTGCTCATATACTTATGAAAGTGCCTACCTTATCCTTAGATGATAAACACAAACCTTGAGATTACTTATCATTAATAATTGACATTAATCTTTGAACCTTACTCTAAAAAGGAAAAGAAACTATTGCTCACTTTTTTAATGTTTTCTGTGGTTTCATTTTCACAGATGCCCAAAATGGCACAAAAACAGTATTAAGAGATCTAAAGTTTAACCTCAAAATTAGTGTTGTACATCTTGATGGCTATCTCCTCTGAGGCTTTCTAGAATATTACAAATAAAATAACAGGGTTAATGAAGTATAAAAGTTAACTTCTGTCATATCTGAGATTCTTTATGTAATTGTGATATTTGTTTAATTACCAATAGCACTTTGACTGCTCAGATATCTGGTAAAAAACCCTCAAAAATGTCTCTTTAAGAAGCAAGGTTGTTGAAATGAGAAACTTTAATTTCAATGTGAGTCAACTATTCAAACTTGTGAAAATGTTCTCAACATCCAGGAATACCAATGGTCAAGATATCTTCATAAGAGAGATTCTGGCCTAATGATTTTTCATTTAAAATTAAAATATTGTCTCTAAGTTCCTAATAACAGAAACTTTTTAGGTTATTTGTGGCTCAAGCAGAGTCTTTTGTTTTACCAAACTACATCAGCTAAATTCTTTTACATTATACCAGAAACTGATCATGACTGATCCTCGTGGGCACAGTTAATGTACATAAACAATTTTTGTATACATTTATGCACTTGTAGGGAAATCAATATATGAATTAGAAGGCATAATATTTACTGAAGGATATAATTACTTGATGAAGATGTAGTGGGTGTGTCTTGGGTGTGGACAGCTGTGGAGTAATTTTGTTGCAAAATTGCATGAGGGCTTAATTGCATGTGTCGTGAAGGTTCTGGAACCTGCACTCATGTCTGCTAGACTTGTAATCAGAGCATTGGCTACTGATAAATGTGATTAATGAGAACACAGATGTGTCCTTGATGAAAATTGTATTTGATGTTGATAATGAAATAATACTTGGAGAAAGCAAATGGTTAATTTGGGTGAATGGTGATCCATAAGTCTATGAGGAGCCATGACAATCTTTGATGCTGAAAGTCAGGTTATCTGTTGGCTAGTTTTCAGGACCCAGGTGAAACAATATTTCTTGATTGTAATAAAACTTGAATGCTCATTATGAACAATGCTTTTGCAAGTTTTGGAGTTTTAATGAAATTTCTGCTGTTTTTTCCAGTAAACTACATAATGTCAAAAATTACTTTGAAAAAACAAAACAAAACAGTATTTGAATTTTCCAAATGGGTCAAAGCTTTTGATTTTTTTCTTCTTATATTTTCTCTTTTTTTTCATTCACCAGCTTGCTTCATTCTAAGAAGCATATAATCCTGGAAATATTATAAAAAATATTAGTCTTTAGAAAAAGCATTGTGATATGAAATTCTCCATGTGGAAGAAGCAATTTAAATTTTGCTAGATAAAATGCCTTTATTTGTCATTTTTCACTGACATATTCAAATGAAAATGTGTACTCTTCTCTTTAATCCTTGAGATAATGTGTATTTTATTGCGCTTAGGAACCATGACAACACAAAGAGATGTTTTGTATTTAAACCAGATACCACAGTAACATAAGAATATGAGTGCTTGTGTAACTTTAGATGGAATAGGACTGAGTCACTGTAATTGTGTTTTAGAATTTATGAAAATTTATTTTTCTTTGTATATGTAATGGCAACATCTATTCTGACATAGACAAAATCACTTGTGGTAAAACCTGTACGTGAATCGGGCATTGTAAAATGCCACATATTGAGCTCCTTAGTCATTGGGTATTTGGTTAAGTAATAACAATCATTTATTCATTCTTACCTATGTTTATAACACTGAGTCATGCAGTTGACACACCTGAAGGATGTGTGCCATCTAGAGGGACCTGGAAAAGCTTGAGGAGTGGATACGTGGGAATCTCATGTAGTTCAACAAGGTGTAGTGTAAGGTGCTGTCTGGGGTGGGGAAACCCCTCGTTGGGGAATTGAAAAGGCTGAGGGCAGCCATGCCAAGAAGGATTTGGAGATAGTGGTGTATGAAAAGCTGGACATGAATTGGCAATGTGCACTTGCAGTATGGAAAAAGGCTGAGAGAAGTGATTCTGCTCCTTTGCCCAGACCCCATGCACAGTACTGTGTCCAGATGTGGTGTCCTCAGCACAAAAAGAATACAAATTGTTGGAGAGGCCAGAGTGCCACAAAAATGATGAGTGATGAAGCATTTCTTCATCAAGGAGAGGCTCAGCAATCTGGGATTGTTCAGCCTGGAGAAGAGAAACCTACAGGGAGAATGTATCAGTACTTACAGATGGCTTAAAAAGACCATGGGAACAAACCTTTTTAATAGAAATAGAACAAGGAGTTGAGGTTTTAAACTAAAGAGACAATTCACACTAAGTATGAGGAAAAGGTTTTACGATGAGGGTGGTAAGACACAGGAACAGGCTGCTTAGAGAGACTGTAGATGCCCCATCCCTGGAAACATTCAAGGACAGATTGGCCTGGGCTTAGAGCATGCTAATCCCGTTGGAGATGTCTGTGATCATTGCATGTAAATTAGACTGTATGACCTTCAAAGTTTCCTTTCAACCCAGACAGCTTATAATTCTATGGTTGTACTATTTGTCAATCTGATATCAGAGTAGAAAGATGTCATGTGAATTGAAAAAGGAAAAAAACAATTCATTAATATATATATATTTTCGTTAGTTTTTTTTTTTTTTCTTTTTATTTTGGGAATGATATGCTTTTAATTTGTTCAGTACTTGGAAATGGAATTTCTTGAAAATTTCACATGCGTATCTTGGTGTTTTATCTTTTATTCTTTTTTTTTGTCCTTTTTTTTCCCCTCTGGAAAAGAAACCAAGGGAACATTTCCTAGATTAATTATAAAAAGTTAATTCAGACTTCTTCCTATGCCTTTTTTATATTAGTGTTCCCAGGTAAAATTACAATGTTTTATTTCAAAAGAAAGCATTTTTTATATGTCAGTTCATGCCAAGCATTTATAAATGGCACTTACAGGGATTTTTTTATACTTCTTTTCAATTTTTGTACCATTCTGTCATTACAATTCCTCTGAAAGGAAGGGGAAACTACAGTTTTCCTCCTGAAGACAGAATTTGAATTACTGATACCATGAGTTTGAAATATTAAATACATCAGTTGTTTTAAAATTCACAGAGCATCTAGAAAACAATGCCCATTACTGATTTTTTATGGATAAAATGTATTTTTAAAAATATGGAAAAAATATGGTTTCCTTTGTCCAGCTTCAGTGTGCTTACTGAGATCTCATTAACCTGCAAGATATTTTCTAATTCAGTCACGGATGCAGTCATGAGTAGTCAGCTGGAAATGAGGTGATTGGGGTGTGACAGAGCTCTTAGTTTGTATCCATAATACATTCTTCAAAATAGAAGAAAATCTGAAGGTGCCCTATCAAAGAAAGTTTTCATTATAGGTTTAGTTTTACAAAAGGTGATAAAAAATAATCACTTTTCTGGTGTTGATATGAATGCAGCATTTTACAGTACAAAGAGCAAACCTCACATTTCAGCAATACAAGGTTGCAGGGAAATGCAGAGTGGAGATCCTCACTTGATCCCTCAGAACGTCATGGATCGAATCCTAATTTCCAGGAACATGAAGGACAAGAAAATCTTCAGGAGTAGTCAACATGAGTTCATAAAGCAAATCAAGCTATCATCAAGCTATGCTTGACCAACCTGGGACCTTGATCATATCAAGCTGGGCAGGAATGTTGATCTGCTTGACAGTAGGAAGGATCTGCAGAGGGATCTGCACAGGCTGGATCAGCAGTATGAGGTCCAAAAAAGCAAGGTGCTGTACCCTCCCCCTGAGTCACAACAACCCTAGGCAGTCCTACAGACTAGGGGAAGAGTGGCTGGAAAGTTGCCCAGAGGAAAAGAATCTGGGTCTGCTGGTCCATCTGGCTGAACATGAGGCAGACATGCCCAGGAGACCAAGGCAGTGGCATCCTGCCCTGGGTCACCAACTGTGTGGCCAGCAGGACCAGGGCAGGGATTGCCTCCCTGTACTCGGCACTGCTGAGGCTGCGCCTCGAATCCTGTGTCCAGTCTGGTCCAGGACAGACATTGAGGGAAGGAAGCTAGTCCAGAGAAGGGCAATGGAGCTGGGGAAGGGACTGGAGCACAGATCTGATGAGTGGCTGAGGGAGCTGGGGTTGTTTAGCCTGGAGAAAAGGAGGCTCAGGGGAGACCTTATCGCTCTATAGCTGAGAGGATGTGGTAGTGAGGTGGGCATTTATATCTTCTTCCGTGTAACAAGTGAGAGGATGAAATGACCTCAAGTTGCACCAAGGAGAGGTTTAGACTACAGATTAGGAAAAACTTTGCCACAAGAAAGGTGGCCAGTCATTGAAACAGGCAGCCTAGAAGAGTGGTTGAAACACCATCTCTGGAGGTCTTCAAAATATGCAGGGGTGTTCCACTCAGGGACACAGCCTGTTTGTGGACTTGATTATCTTGATGGTCTTTTCCCACCTAAATGATTGTATGAGAAAATGCCCTGACTTGTAGAGAGCAGTGGATTCTGACTACGCAGATTTAAGGAAGGTCTTTGACACTGACTTTCATAACGTCCTCATAGAAGAGCAGCAGAAATAAGGGCTGGATAAGCAGTCAGTGAAATGAATTGAAAACTGGATACCAATTATTTTTGAAAGAATGTAGACTGAGAATGCTACATTTTTTGAGGGAGTGCGGAATTTCTGTCACTTTTGCAGAATCGCGAACATTTGGAGGTGCTTAACCTGAATCGTTATTCAGAAAGGAGCACAGTAGAATTAGAAAGGTTCTTTTTTTTGTCCTTCAATATTGGATGCTTCCCACTATACTGCCCAGAAAGACTGGAAAAGATTCAAGCAGAATGTACTTCTTTACTTTGAAAAAGGGACATTTTGCTGAAAAATATTTATTATTGTCTCAGGAGTTATTTTTTTTTTTGTGTGACTCTATCCTTACATCTGTGGATTATAACATTGTAAGAATTTTAAAGCCATAATAAAGATTATTCCTTTCTTTCATGTGCTATATTTCTACATGGAAGAGGTTTATTTTTTTCACCACCAAGAAAAGATCTTTAAACATCTATTGCACCTTCAGTTTCCTTCTTATGTACAAGTGGAAAAAATGTTATCAAGTCACTATATACATATACCTTGTATCAGTCTATAACACCTCACTGACAGGCCCATCTTCATTTTCCATAATGTCTATGCTATGAAAAACACATTAACAATATTCACAGCTCTCAATATATAATAATTAATGATACTGAAGAGAACTCACCTAAAACCCCGAAGAAAATAAATATACAAAATACTGTACCATAGTAAGGGTGTTCTTAGGTGTAACTTTATAAGTGCTATATTTTTTTCTGCCTAATAAACAAGACTCTTTAGCAGGAGAGCTGAGTGGCAGAACTGATAACATAACAGCAAGAGCACGAGAGACTGTGGAAGAATTTCAAATAAAATAATTACCTTTACTAGCTCTGCAAAAGTTTCAGTAAATGCTGAAGAGGAGAAAATTGCAGGTGCTGACTTCAGAGAGTTATAAAAAAAATCTCTGTAGAAAATATCCTAAACTATACATTTTAAGTTTCTGATTGTTTTTCTCCTATATTGCCTCCTGCTGCTGGAAGCCCACCTGGTCTCTGTTACATCTCCTATTCAGCATATTCAAAGTTTGCTAGAACTGCTTCAGGGTTGAATATTTTAGAATAATGTTAATATAGCAGATTTTGACATTCTATTGTTCAAATGGCAACAATATTTTTCCCTAATTATTTTTTTGCTGGGTTGAAATTCAAACTCCCTTCAGAGCAGAGGATGCTGAACTCCAGACTAAGAGAACTTAGCAACAATTATTTTTTTCCCCAGTTGCATCAAGGGGCGGAATAGATGACTTTTGTATTTAAATGAGCAGAGTCACATGAAAGAAAGAGCAACATCTGGCCAAACACCTACAAAAATGGTATTCATGAAATACAACCATCCTAAAAAGCTGATACACTCTAATGATAACTGCTTAAATTTTAAGAGCTTCATTTCTCAGAGGTGCTCTTATAGACAGCAACTGAATATTACAAGTCTCAGAAGTGCTGAACACATCTCAGTAAGATATCCCATTCTCTATTCAAGATCAAAATACTTTTTACATTGGTTGTAACCTGCATACTCACTTAGAAGTCTGTCTTCAGAGATCTGTTTTAAAATCTTTGCTACAGAAAAGAATTTACTGCACAATGCAAAATATCTGAGAAACATATCTTCAAGATGACTGATTTTCATACAGAGTTATCAATTCTTTATGAATCAACCAATGTTTTAAATTCATCCTAATATTTTAGTCAATAACTCTCCATGGTTTCTCCCTTCATCACCCCACCCACCCCAGAAATTAAAAGAGAAATGAAATGTATGTGGAATGTAAATATTAAAAATCTTCAGGAGTAATTTGCTTTAAAGAAAGGTTCCTAAATGTGGATTTTATGTAGATAGATCGACAGAGGCAAATGATTTTCAACATATACATTTTTTGCCTTTGGAAGCACTAGGAATTTTGGTAGGAAAACTACTATCTACATTCTTCAGCTTCAGAAATATTGGGAGAAATAAAAAGAAGAGGATGTAGCTGCTGACCCCGTGTGTAATGGAACAAGACTTGTTTTACTATGAAAGATGTATAGATGTTTTACAGATCATTAGCAGCAAAGGTTTAGTTGGTCAAAGCTTTCTGGCTATTTTTTTTTCTTTTTGTTATATAAACAGTTAATATTAAAGTTCAATACATAGTCCAATGCAATTGTAAATTTATTTGGAAACACTTTTCAAATTACAATAATTGATTAGAGTACCACACAAAGACACTGCAAAATTTAAGTATCACCATTCTCTAATCATGCAGTTCACTAACCAAACTAACAGTGGTATGAAGCATAATTGCTGCAGCTTACACAATAGGAATACATTGTTATTTGTCTGGAAGGAGAGAAAGCTAAGGGGAAGAATCGCAATGTTCTGTTATTGAGTTATGTGTTTGAAATCCATGAAATTGCTGAAGTGATTGTGGGAATTATTTCTAAATTTTGTTATAGCCATGCTTAAAATTCTGGCTGAGAGGTTCTCTACATTTTTAAATTTCAGATCTATTACAGAAGTAAAAAAAAATAATCTGACCAAAATATGAATTCCATAAAAAATTGATAAGATATTTTGAGGGTTTTATTCATTGCATTACCACAATTCATTGAGAGGATTATCATATCTTCATCTTTGAAGAAGCATATAAAGGTATACACAGTCTTTATGATAGAACTTAAACTGGAAAAATCACCCCTTTCATAATAGTGAAAAAAAGTGAATGAAGCTCCTAATTCATGAAGTTGAAGATATTGCTGTCACGAGAGACATACAGGCCATTTGTTCTTGATAAAAAAGTCAGGTAATTTAAGAAGTTGTATGCTTCTGAATTGTGTTCTTCAGTAAGTGCTTAAAAAGGTAATCCAGACAAGAATTCCTTAGACATTTATACATTGGGGGTCATAAAACAGAAGTATTTGTTCATCTATTTAAATGTAGAGTGTATTCCTGCAAATAAAGAGTTCTGTGTGGGAATCACTTTGCACAGCTGACTAGTCTCATATAAGCCAACTGAGATATTTATGTGCAAAATATTTGCAGGATCCTGAGAGGTCTGTTAATCCTGTTATCAACATACTTCTACATATGCAACACATAAAAAAAAAAACTATTTCATTTACCACATGACATCATTAAAAACAAACAATATTGAAAAAAAGCCTGTTCTTTATCAGAATTGTATATCCAATCACCAATTTGGAATGTTCTCAAGTCTGACCCCTTAACTCCAACAACTCAACAATGAGATTCTTAAACACTGATAAGAACTGGAAAGATAACCGATTAAAAACATACATTTTCCTTTGGTAAGGTCTCACTGCTGACTGTTATTTTAATAATTTACAGGGAAAAAATAATGACTGCAACATAGATGGAAGTATATCAGTGAGTGATGGGTGCTATCAATAGAAAATACCCACTGGCTTTGACCACCCCTGACAGCGCAGTGGCTGGGCTTGCCCAGGCCTGAGCTGGTTTTAGTTTGTTTGAGCAACAGGCTGGCAGAAAATGACCATGGAGCCACTTATTTGAGGTGAAGCTCTCTGAATGACAGTGGCCAAGTCTGGAAAACCAATACAACCACCAGAGACTGGTAATATTAACACTGTACCAACAAATGTTTACATTTTTCAGTAATACAGTGTTTCTTTTAGGTTTATTTCAGTACTCCATTATATAAATATCAGATGCCTCTAGAAGTCTAGAAAAGGTGCCATTATATCACATGTTCTAAAGACTGTGCCAAGAAGTGTTCATTCCCTCTTCCACAACATGAAATCAGCCATCCCTCTGCCATGGTGACAATTGTTTGCCTACACTGTAAATATTCGAATGTTTGTGACATGTGAAGTTCTGCTAGAAGTAACTTCATGATCAAACAGTTATTATCTGGTAAAAAAAGGCACAGAAAGATTCTGGAAGCTATAGAAAGTGGCTCTTATGCAAGCTTAATTGTATTTTTAAGGCAAACATAAGTTTTAAATTTGAAAAATATTTAAAATTATAGATAAGAGTTACTAATACTGTGTCCATAGTCCTATAACCTGTGCCTAGCTTATAATCTTGTAAATTTTTAGCACTTGGGTAGAATAAAATTTAGAGAAAGAGACAAAAATAGTGTTAAAAGGAAAAAGAGGTGTACTAAAAGATGAGGACTTAATAAAATATAAGGAAATTTTGTAACGTAAAGGTCTTACAATTCTTATGAATAAAGAACTAAAGGTTTTGTCACAGTTTGATAGGAAAATTGCATAGGTTTAATAACAATCCTCCAAGTATGTCAGTTATAATCAGTTAAATTTTCATAGTTAAGAACAAGCAGTAGGTGTATAGATGGTACAGATGCTGAAATGCATAACTAGGACAGATGGGAATGAGATCAGATGATAAACAGTATCTTTCAGGCCTATTTATATAATCATTAATATTGCTGAAATTACTTTTTTACTTCCCTTTTTCAACTATGAATATAGACATCCATGGATCACAAGTGTTAATTGCATCTGTCACTGATTTGAACAGTGACAGACAGTGAATGATTTCCATGGATGCTGAATAAAGCATTCTATGATAAATATTAAACAGATGGTCTGTATTAAAAAAATACTATTTTTTTTTTAATATTACGTAGGATTCCTCAAAAAGGGCAGACTGCTTAACTGAAAGAGGAGGTACAATATGCATAATACAGCAAATAATTTCATATAAAAAATGCTGTCTCGGTCTTGTGATGGTAGTTTGTCAAATACTGTTCCCATTAATGTTGATTCTGATAGTCCAAGGTATTCGTATTATCATTACTGCTGAGGCTTTGTTCTTCATTGGCTTCATCTTCACGAGTACAAAGTTCTTCAGTTGATCAAATCTAAAACCAAAAAAAGATTTTCAAACTGGTTGTGTGATGCTGCATAGAAAAATTTTAATTCATTACAGTGCTACATAAGTTAGGATTAAACTAGTGGAATCAGTATTTTTGAGAATTAGAATATATACTCAAAAAAAATTACTGAAATATCTTTATATATTTTCTGTTTCGTACGTAGCACCAAAAAGAAGAAATATTTGTTTTTCATTGCTGTGAAATCAAAACAAGAGAAAATATATGGGGGAGACAAGTATTTTCCTTTAAATTTTCTTGACAAAATGTACATAAACACGCACTGCATGTTATCTTTCAAATTTTGTACTTTTTAAAGGGAAATAGAGAAGGGCAATACACCAGGTATTTTAAAAAGTAATCCCTTGCTGGTTCATATGGAAGACAGCAGTGTACCCATATAATGAAACTAGCTAGTAATGAATGACTGAAGTTATGTTTTTAGTAGGTGTATTTGATTTACTATAAATAAAAACAATTTTTCTTTGCAATAAGACAGAAATAGTTTCCTGTACATAAATACATTTTGATACTTCATTTCTTTCCTCTGTGTGTGTGTAGGCATATGTGGATATCTAAGCTCTTTGCAAAAATTTCAGCATCATTACCCCACTATTACAAAAACCTGAGAGGAATTGGAATGATTTACTAAAAAACATTATACAAGCTAGGGATAGCCTATTATTATATTCCTGTTTGGAAACAATCCTAGATGTCTGCTCTGCTGACTTGAGAGAGTGGTTAGTAGTGCCTTCTTCTGCAAAATATAAAAGGTCCATGAAACACATTGATTATTTGATGTAAAGCAATGTATTTATCAAGTGTCTAGCTCATTCCAAAAATAGCAGTGGAATTTAGTTTAAAAATTTAAAATAAAATAAATAATTTAAAATAAAAGAAAACCAATAATCATTATATTTAAGGCTTACCAAGGTTCATGGTACAATTTATAAGACTTCTTTCTTCTATTTGAGAACCATTCCAGATGATGAACACTTGTCAACTTATGAAATAAATTCATGGGTCAGGACAACCTGAGCTAAGCACAAAAGCTCGTTAGTAGAGAGCTGAAGCATGCCAATGTACTGAAACACAGACAATTGTCATAATTTAGAATGTTAGTGAATGAATTCATAAAAATAGTCAGTATTACTGAAAATTGGTGTAATATTTGTAAATCTTTATTAAAAAGGCTGTTTTATCTAAGGTAAATCATGCCTTCGTCTCCTTCCTTTTTCTGTAGCCATAGGAATTGTCATCTGCAGGAAACTTAAATGTTGTTTTCAAATCTGGATGTGTGAAGGTTATAAAAAGATCACCCTGTCCATAAAACTTAGACATTTCTATCCACTCATCTCTACAGCCTGGATCTTACTACCTTCTTAATTAAAAATACGTGACTCACTGATGTGCATGGAAAGTTTCATTCATGGAAATTTGCCCTTACATTTGTGACAGCATGGTCAGAGAAATACTAGATTTGGGTCTATCCCCTCCAAGTTAAATTTCTAAACTGCTAAAGACAGTGGAAATTTCTCTTCTTATCTTTAGTAGGTGTGTACTTAAAAGGCAAAATACCTGTGAAAACCAGGACAAACAGCACTGGCCTATCACCCTCCAATTGCACTTAAGAAAATAACGGATTTCACAGGAGATGATATGTGGTATAAGGGTTTCTCAGAACCTGGAGAGATAGTTTTTAGTGCAAGTCTGAAGAGAGGAAACCAACAGACAAGGGTCCATGAATCAGAAATATTCAAGTGTCTGTGAACGATAAGAAGTGCTATTCAGCTTCCCTTTTAATTTGTTTCAAATACCTTAGAGAAAGACTTCCAAGGATACAAACATGAAAACCTCATGAAGACTCTGGTCTGCAAATCAATCTGATGATGAAGGTGGATAGTTCTTTTGAAATCACCTTGATATTAAAAGTTTATGCCTCCTGTATTATCCTTTCTTTCCCTTTTTAGGCCTAAAATGATGATGACTAAACTGCATAAGATAATTAGTGTTCACTAAAACTGAGTAAAATATTTAGTAAATATTTAGATAAAACTGAAATTATTAATTAAATATCTAGATGCTGGCTGCAATATATTGTTTTGTGGCACAAGGTTGTGATCATGAATCTTTCTAAAATGAGACAATTACGATCAACTCCATTTCAAATAAGGTATTTTTTGAAAATTTAATCATCGGATTTGGAAGTGAGTTAATGGGTCCTTTTCCTTTCTATAGAGCATATTGTATTTAAAATTTCCTTTGCATATACAGAATTGAGAAGTCTGATTAAATATGCATGCAACAGAAGCTAGAAATAAAGAATTCAAAGGACAGCCATGGGGAGATTTGATTGGGCTGAGCACTTCACAAGCGTTTCTGTAGGATACTGTAGGTACTCTTTCAGATTAGAAAACTTTGTGACTAGGATATAATGACTTTTTATTCCCTGTGAAACTCTCTCTCTTTTTGTCTTAGTCACTTTTCTCTTATATGACTAATGATATAATTCAAATGAAAGCCATGAATCTTTCACTCAGTAAGTTACAAAAAGAACAGCATTTCAAGCTTTGAAATACTAACAGACTAAAGGAAAAGAAGGCATAAGAAAAAGAATGTGACCACTTTTCTCTCTTCAGTGACCAAATAACCACCTCAAAGTTAGTTATTCTAGCTATGTCAAAGGCTTGCTTCAAAGAAGTCTTTTTAAAGCTTGAGAATTTTGTGACTGAGAACAGAATAGATATGTGGAGCCTAGAGTCAGGATGAGCAAAGATCAGAAAATAGCTGTCTGGGTAGAAGTCTTCTATCAAAAGATGTATAGTTCTTACCTGGTTTCTTATTTCAGAATATTTTCTTCTTCAGGTATAAATATAAATAGTGGATTTGAAAACCTAGGTGTTTAGCAAATGTTTTGTTTGAGAAGGGCATCCACTCACCATAGATGTAACAGAAATAGCAGCCTCATTCCAAAAATCTTGTAGATCATACTAAGACAGCTCTGGTCCAGAATAATGTTTCATGGACTAGGTCCCTTTTTTTTTCTCTATTTTTATCATATTTGTGCCTATATTTCAGGGATCTGGCAATATTTATGTCCCAGCTCTTTGAAACCATTGAATTTCAAGTTATGAGTTTCTTACCCAGATACTTCAGAAAACAACTCTGAGACAGTATGTTCTGAAAGTCACAGGATAGAATCTTGATGCTATTCTATCCAATGAACAGTATTATAATAAATTATTTAAGGTATAAAATAATAAAATAAAGTAATAATATGGTGCTCAGGGTTTTAAATATTGTAATCAAATACTGATGTAGAAAAAATAATCAGAATCATGGCACCATTGGGATTGGAAAGGACATTCAAAGACCATCTAGTCCCACCCCCCTACCTTTGAAATTGCCATCATCCACTATATTAGGCTCCTCAAAGCACCACCTAATCTGATCTTGAACCTTGATCACTTCCAGGAATGTGGAATCCACAGCATCTCTGGGAAACCTGTTCCAGGGCCTTCCCACACTCATAAATAATTTCTTTCTAACATTCACTCTAAACCTACCGTCTTTCATTTCAAAACTGTTATTCCTTATACTGTCACTAGAGGCCTTGGTTTAAAGCCTCTCATCTTTCTTATAAGCCCCATTTTTATATTGAAAAGCTTCTCTAAGGCTCCTGAGAGCCTTCTCCAGGCTGAAAAACACCACATGTTTCAGCCTTTCTCATAGGAGAAATAATTTTTGTGGCCTTCTTCTGGACTCACTCCAATAAGTCAATGTCCTTTTTTTGCTGGAGAGCCCAGAGCTGGATGCAGTACTCTTCATGGGTCTCATAAGGGCAGATAGAGGGGAGAATGACCTCTATCAACCTGCCAGCCATGGAAGGGCAGCTTTTCCCCATGTCCTGAAGAAAGAGAAAAGTATATTACCTTCTGTGTTAAGGTTAATATTTACCTTATTATATTTTTAGAAATGAAAAAAAAAACATATATACATATAGATAGATAGATAGACAGATAGATATAGATGATATAGATGATATAGATATAGATATAGATTATATAGATATAGATATAGATATATACGTGTGTGTGTGTGTGTGTGTGTGTGTGTGTGTGTGTGTGTGTGTGTGTGCACGTGTATAATGTTTGCATGTTTAAGAATGGTATGCAGCCTGGACATCACAGCATAGTCATGTGGAGATTTAATTCCTGTTCCCACCTTCAAAGAATGCCACAGCGTGGATGGAAATAGTTCCAAGCTTAAACTTCCAGCTGAAATCTGAACTATCTGATAGTCTCCTGCACTAGCAATATGAAAGATTATATTCTGGAGTGAATGAACTATTGCTTTGTTTCACCTTGATAACCTTAAAGTGACAAATCTTACATAAACAAATTGTAAATATCTCTTCATTAAATATTTGCAATATTTTCAAGCTAAACAGACTAACAAATCATCAGCCTAGAGACTTTGTGTAATATTACTTCTCCCACTGAATATTAAAGATGATGTAAACTTTGAAGGTATTTTTGCATTTCATCTGTAGAATGCAAGATTGGTGACATTTTAAAGATTTAATTAAAGAATACTTATCATAGAAGAATTCCATAGGAAGTTCTGGGTGACAAAACCCCAATGTTGTAAAATTAATTGTACCACTAATGTATAGCTGAAACAAGTCAAAAGCTTGAACCCAATGAAGCAACTCATTAATCTTGAACCAGCTCTACTGTGCTAGGTGAATCATTTCTGTATTCACATCAAGTTATCTTAAAAAGTAAAAAAAATCTGAAAAGCTAAGGTGTTTTTTTAAGCAGGAAAACTTATTTTTCAGGACAGAATATATTGCATAAACACGTTTATCACAAGAAATTTTTTTTCTGAATTAATTCTTTAAAGCCCTTTAAGTTAGTTTTAAAATACATTGTTTTCCTATATTAAAAAAAAAATAGAAAACCTTTCTTTTCTTCCTTTCTTTCTTCAAAAATTATATATTTATGAAAGACAATTTTAAAAAAAGGAAGAAGGTGCAAGGGTTGTCCTGTGGGCATAGTGAAAAGAATTTTAAAAGATTGTGTATTTTGATACCAAGTTTTCTTTATGGATTATATGATTTGTACAATATTTCTTGAAGAAATGCCAAATAAGTTTATTGGCCAGTGTTTTAAAGCACAGAGATAATGGCATATTTAGAATATAAGCCTGCTATTCCTAATTTCAGAAAAACAAGTAGCTTTCCATACATGGACACACAGACTGAAGCTCTGTGAGGGGAGCTGGAATGTTGACAGTGGTGGGAACTGAATCAACAAGGTGGAAGGGAAGTAGGGAAACTGAGGGAGATTCTCCCTAAATCTCAGGTAAAATGGCTCAGGTTTCTTCTAGCTCCTTCCATTCACTTGACATGCAAGCAAACACCTATCTTTAGACTTTAATATAGTAAAAAGGCTTGTTTCTAACAATAAATTAAACTTCAAAGATGATAACATAAGAAACCCACAGATCATAGAAGGGGAAAATAGATTGGCCAAAACTGACCTGGGACTAAACCAGTAAGACAGAATCAGAAGAAACTATCAGACTTTATAGCCAGTAAAGTGGAATACTTGGGAGAAGGATGTAAAAGACAGGGCATGGTGGAATACTGCATTACTGGGAACTTATGACTAATGCTGAATGTAAAACAAAGGTCAGTGGACAGAGAGAAGCAGCTGTTTATTCAGCACTGGGGGAAGGGAACTTGTAAGGTAAAGCAAATCATGTAATTGAAGCTGCTCAGTGCTTCCTCTCAAGCAGTTCTGCTTCTGATCATAACAGCTTTGAGCAGGAAGATAAATGTGTGGCTGATCTGATCACTGATGTGGCTAACTTTATTTTGTGACCAGGAGAGAGCCAAGATGTTTTTCCTGCCACCAGTGAGAGATCATTCAATGGAGACAAATAAGATAATTTGAGACCCTAACAGAATGCAGACAATTCCATCAAATAAAAATACATTTCTATCATGTATAATGCAATGCTAATTGTCAAACATTTTTCCTTTAATGGATCTATTATTTCTTTCAGTTACTAAATTAAATTACTCCCTGACTGTTGCAAGGAATGTACTTTCTCTTATGTGTTTCTTTCTAATACAAGAATTTGAACTAGTTCACAACGATAGTGGTGAATCAGTCAAACCATTGCAGAGCAGTATAACCTGTCAGTAGATAATTTCACTGTAGAATTCATCCTGATTTAGCAAAAGTGAATGAGAAATTTCTTTCCTTCTGTATTTTTCTAATGAGGAGTTACTGAATTGCTTATAAAAGGGACCTGATTGGTGTTTCATGTTTGAACTATTGACTTTTAAAATATATAATGACTGCAAATGCATTATTGGCCTTTGAAACCAGGATAAATAAAAGAATACAAGAAGAAATCCACTATAATGGCTGTAGCGGATTGACCCTGGCTGGATACCAAGTGGCCACCAAAGCTGCTCTACCACTCTCCTCCTCAACTGAATAGGGGAGAGAAAATATGAGAGGTAGGGCAGGGAGAGATCATTTGTAACTTACTGTCACAGGTAAAAGAGACTTGACTTGAGGAGAGTTGTTGCTGTTTTCTTGCTTCACCATCCACTTCTAAAGTAATCAAATCACAGAAGTGTATTGAGAAAATAAAATCTTAATTCCCTCTACCCTTTCTCTCTTCACAAGTTCAGTACTACTCCTAATTTCTTGTGCTCCTTCTCCAGAACAGTGCAAGGGGACTAGGAACGGGGCTTGCATTCTGTTCTTCACCCGTTGTTTCTGCCACTTCCTCCTTAGGGGTAGGACTACTCATACTCTCCCCTGCTCCAGTGTGGGGTTCCTCTCATGGGAGACAGTTCTGAGAGTTCTCCCGTGTGGGTCCTTCACGTGGGTTGCAGTTCTTCACTAACTCCTCCACCATGGGCTTTTCTCTCCATGGGGTCACAGCTCCTCTCAGAAGCCTGCTCCAGTATGGCCTTCCCTTGGAGTGACAGACTCCTTTGGGCATCCACTTGCTCTAGTGTGGGATCCCCCAAGGGCTGCAGGTGGATCTCAGCATTCGCATGTTCCCCCATGGGCTGCAGAGGCACGGCTGCCTCACCATGGGCTGCAGCAGGGGCTGCAGGGGAATCTCAGCTCCAGTGCCTGGAGCAGCTCCTGCCCCTCCTGCTCCACTGACCTGGGTGTCTGCAGAGTTCCTCTCACATAATCTCACTCCTCTGTTGTTGCAATTGTGCAGGAGCTTTTTGCTCTCCTTGTCAAATCTGTTATCCCAGAAGCACAACCATTGTTGCTGATGGACTCAGCCTTGATCAGTGGCAGGTCAGTCTTGGACCCAGCTGGCACTGGCTCTGTCAGACATGTGGGAAGCATCCCAGAGAAGTCACCCCTTGTAGCCCCACATTAGTAAACCTTGCCATTCAAACACAATGACCCACTCCCAGTATATTGAAAATATTGTCCATGTGTGAAAGTGAACATTCTTTACTTCAGAGGTACAATAGCTATGTATACAATATATAGCTCTACGCACTGGGACAAGCATACATCCCACAATTTTCCAAACCCTCTTGTAAAACTAGCAAAAAACAAAATCTTGACAGACTGATACAAAGCTCTGAGAATAACTGAAAGAAGAGTTGTGAGTATTCAGTCCTGAAAAGGCATTGCTAAAAGACACAGCTATCTATATTTACAAGTGTTTCATTTCACCAACAACATTCTGTAATCTTGATAATATTAAAGAAACCTCAGGGCTTATTGATATGAATTGCAGGCTGTGAACTGATGCCCATTTCATCTTGTGATGTCAGCTCTGCATTTGTTCCTTACACTTCTGTCATCTATTAAAAGAGATTAAAAGCTGAATAGAAATTGTTTTATCAAGTAACAACGCACTTCACAATTATGTTATTTGTTAAAGTACTTGTAACTCTGAAAAAGACCAAGTCCCATGTTTAAGAGATAAATGAGTTTTTTAACAGATACACTAGGTATTTTATCTATACTTTTCTGAGCACAATGCTGAATTGTGATCAACTGGAAAAATTATTAAATCCAGTAAGTACAAAGAAAAGTTAAAAATTTACTTGCAGATTGTAAGCCTCGTGTGTTTTGTTTTTTAAAATTATTTTAAATATTTTCTATTTTATTTTGTTTATTTTCAATTATTTTTGGCTGGAAAATTACTGAAAAATGAAAGAAATAATCTGAAGTTATTTGTTTGTCTCTACCTTCTCCTTGTTATTATATCTTTCTGTGACAAATATGGGTATAATTCAGAATCTTTAGCAATTTGATGTCTATTCTTTTCTTCCATGTCATTTTACTTTGTGACCTAAAGACACAGTAGTTACACAGCATACATTCACAAAAATAATACAATTAATTGTTTATAGGCATTATTTTTCAAATGGCAATTTCTATTTATTGTAATATGCAACATTTACCGAGCAATTTTGTAGATACCAAAATGATGCAATGTGGGACTTGGCGTGTCATTTCAGAGCAGCTCTTGGATTGGGATCAACTTTAGAAACCAGTAGTAATTAAAAGTATAAATTTTGTCAGCCATTTCTAGGAACATGCCAGTGTTGGGTTTTGAGCTTATGTGGCAGAGGATGAGGTAAAAATAAAATAATTGCTTTTAGTGGTTTGAGGGTTAGGTGCCATGCAGGAAAAACACTCGTTCAGAATGTTCATTTGCCTTCAGTCCATTCTTGTTTCCATTACATTCTGAGGAATGTACTGTTCAACTGCAGATCAGCATCACTTCTGTGCTTCTAACACTAATAATTTAAAACCTTACATCTTTGATATTGCTTCCCTGCTAAGCCTCTACCCTTTCAATTATAATATTGACTTTTCTTTATAGTTTCTTGCAATACTTCTTGTTATGTTATTGGTATGAATGCTCATTCCTAAAAAGATAAAAGGAACACTGCAATGTACTTCTCAGCCTTTATACAGGGGATTGTAAGTTTGTGAAAAGTGAGTTTTTTCTCTCTTTTTCTCTTGAAAATAACAAAAATTCCTAACTTAATTTTACCAAGTGTATTGAGAAGATATATTTCTGTGTATTTGCTAAGTAGTCCTGTTCTCCATAGGCCAGTTCTCTGCAAGATATATCATAATTTTTGCAGCTGGCAGAAGACAGCCATGAGCTGAGCACGTGCTTAAGACAGGTCTTTCCAAACTATTGCAATTATGACTATATTGAGACATTTTTCCTCTGGGAAAAAAAAAATCTTGTTCATTGCAAACATTTGAGATAAATTAACTTGGTGATGTTAATGTGTGTTTCTCTAGCACTTCTCCTGTCCTCCTTACTTCCCCAGAAGTAAATTCTAGCTCCTTGCCCTTGTGGACCAAAGTTTAATGGATGGCATGTCAAAATGGAAGCAGCAGGTGGTGTACAAGTAAGCATTTCTGCAATACTATTGAGAAACAGAAATGTGAAATAATTACACTAAAACCAATATTTCATTTAATGTTTTCAGGCATCAGCAAGAATTTATTACCTATCAAGCAGACCTAATTTCAGGCACAGCTGAATACCAACCAGAAAGAAGGTGGCCTTCAAGTTTCTCTTCAATTTTGTTACACGTGTTTTGAAGATATCAAGGGACCCAGGTTAATCTGCATTTGCACAGAGCCAGCTGTTACTGTCTGCATCATTAAATTTCAAAGTGTATTTCAAAAGCAAAACTATTTTTTTCTTTCAACTTCAGGTTCTTTCTTTGTCTTCTTATAGATTTTGTTGCTGTTTTCTTGCTTCACCATCCACTTCTAAAGTACCATTTCTTTTTTTTTTCCTGTGTGGTTTCATTTTTGACCACATTCACAAGCACGTATGGACCAGCAAATGTCTGGACTGGGTTAGGTTGTAACTTTTCAATTTGTCTTGCTTACAGCAGGGCAATATGCTTCTGTCAGCAGCACAGTGTCTCATGGCATGGCATTTCCACTGCTGCAGGAAGAACACTAACTTCATCCAGGACTGGTGTGAGGACTTCCCTTTCTTCCCTTCTTTGTCAATCTGTTTTGAAGCAAGGGTGCAAAAGAGGTATTTCTTTAATTTGAGAAAAAAAAAAAGACCAATACTTGGATACAATTATTTTACTTACCCTGTTTTTTCATCTAACACTTCACTGTCTGAACATTACAAGATGTTATTCATCACTATTTGTTTTTTTCTGTACAGAGGATGAACACAAGATATTGTTCAGTTAACATGATTGATTGTCTATCTCAACTTGTACAGCTATGAAGATCACAAAATGTTTCACACACTAACCTACCAATAATTGACATAGGATAGCACTGATACTTTAATATTTATGCTGTATATAGAACTTCCAGCATTTCTGGCATCAGCTTTAATGTTCTGTGTGAACATTAAGAACAGAACTTTTGGTGGGCTGATGATTTTCACATTGAAACAGTCCAAACTCTCAAGGGATCTTTAAAAATATTTCTGTTCTTTATTTTATGCATATTTAGTCTTTAAAAAAAAATAGGTTGGTAAACCAGGGTGCAGAGTGTTGCACTTTGAAAGGGGCATGAATGAGGCAGTGCAAGGGAGTGCAGCCATAGCCTGATAACAGAAGAGGTAAAGGATGGCATTGGATGGCATTGGGAATATAAACAGCAATCAGTTAAAGATAAGAGATGTGGACAAAATTATTTTAAGGGTAATAAAGTGAACAAAGAACAAACATCTGACATGTAAAATGTATGTGTTCAAAATAAATAAAAAGAAACCTAAACTCTAATGTGGACTTGTAGACCTATATAGAAAAAGCAAGTTGTAAAGTTGTGTTAGAAAATACACATGGATAGTCCCAAGCGAATCCCAGACTAAGGAAAAGGAAATGCCACCATCAACACCACACATAGATGGTGAAGAATTTGGGATGTTGTCACTTTGATGTAATACCCTCATTCTTTCTTCTTGAGGAGTTCTAGTATTAGGTATCTGAACTGTATGTGTAATGTGAAAGAAAAGCAGTACACTAGGAAAATTTTATGCAACAGTTAGTAATTGCATTAATATTAAATTTTTTTGCTTTGATTGAATATTTTGGATTGTGAATGCCAGTATCACTGTGTCAGACTAGCTGTTATAAATGTCGTGGTTTATTTAGATTTTTAAAATTGAAGTTCCACTAAAGTTCTTGAATTCCTGCAAAAAATGTACATCCCTTTTTCACTCATGACAAAACATGAAATGCAACATGGCCAGCCTCCCAGCACAGCTCATAGAGATGATTTCTGGCATCTCAGGAGTTGCCTGACTAGGTCAGGAATCATGGATTTAATATGTGCTCAAGGCTGAGTAATGGGAACTTGTGAATTTCTAAACCATGCAGGGTGTGCCATCTGTCATTTGTCAGGGAATGTGCACACAGCACATACAAGGTTGGTTCATAGACCATGTGCTCTACCCCACCCTAAACTGTTGGGTTGGTGTGATGTGGGGGGTGGTCTGGTAGTTGGCTTATTTCTTGTCATTTACAGTTACTGGGAATTTTGGGAGCCATAAGAGAGTATCTAAGCATGGAGACCAGCAACAGATTTTACACATCATAAGTGTATCTTTTTTGTGTCTAACAAGTTCTGTAAATGTAGCCTTGATTTTTCTGAGATCTGTGTGACAGATTTTATCATGATAAATTGGAAAGACTGCAAAAAGATTGCCATATCAGCTAGCACTCTGCCAAGACAAACATTATTTGTTTACTTTCTGTCTGACTGTTATTGCCTACCACACAGTCTGCCTTTTTTATCACCTATTTAATGAACTGCAGAACTATTTTTCATTTGTGCTTGTTATTCATCTTGGCACAAAGTTTCTGAATGGGTGTGTTAATAGAATTAATGCACAGCAGTAAAAAAGAGTAGAATCCTGAAACAGAATTAACGATCTAATTTACTTTCACCAAACAACTACTGAGTGAACACATATGCCACTGAAACAGCTTAGTACAACTGAGACAGCTAAAACATTAATGAACTGCAGTGGACGTGAGTGCCTGCTCTGGACACTGAAACCTGCACATGTGTGAAT